>NC_056670.1:1665000-1965000 GCF_018350195.1 Panthera tigris
CTTCTAATAACGAAAGTGTTAGGAATTTGTCCATTTACGAGATCCCAGGCTTAGCCGGCCAGGACCCTAAGTGGGGGTCAGCGGGGTGGAAGCAAGAGTCGGGCGCGCGCTGTGATGGGAAGACTTGGCTGGAAGCACAGGTGGTCTCACCATGACTGATACTCGGTCCTTATGCCCGGAAACAGCTGTACTGGGTGCTAAGTTACGGCAGTGTGTCCGTGCTGGCTGGTACGTGATCACCTGCAGAATCTTTCGGTTCCCCGTTTGCTTGCCTACCAGGGCACTCCGCTTACTTCCAGGAGCCTCAGAGTGGCCAGCATTTGGATACAAAATGGATAAGTTCTGGAAAAGCTGGAGGACTCTCTTTAAGTCTTGGCTTCAGCTGTAAGGTCTACATCATGTTGATGGGAAATGTTACACCATTCTTTTAGATATTAACTGTCATTCATGGTTTCATCAGTGCAGGAGGTGATGATGATGCAGGAGGTGATGGCGCAGGAGGTGATTCGGAGGTCGTGACGATACAAGAGATGATGCACGAGGTGATATGAAAGAGGTGATGATGGTGCAGGAGGTGATGATGGTGCAGGAGGTGATGATTCAGAGGTGATGATGCAGGAAGTGATGGTGCAGGAGGGGATGTTGATGCAGGAGGTGATGATGCAGGAGGTGATGGTACGGGAGGAAATACAGCTCTTTGAGTTGGGAGCATTAGCCAGGTCAACAGGGAGCCCATAAATGCACAGAATAAAAGTCAGGTGTTGAATGAAGCTAAAGCCGGGAAAATGAACCGGGGCACCGAAGAGTCAGGGATGCATGTTTCTGAGAGAGGTCATGGCCTGGATCAGTTTCTGAAAGATTCTGCGTCCTGAGGGGTTACGAATCCAGTCAGCACCTCGTACCTACAGATCCTAGTGTGTCCTTGGAAATAGAGTGAAATTATATATATTAGATATATATCAATATCTATTGATACCAACTATCAAACAACTAATATAATTGATTCTGACCGTTTTCCCCCCTTTTTCATGTACTCACAAAGCACATATGACCCCTTTCCACAAATGATAAAAAGGTGTTTCCTGTGGATAGACAATTTATAAAAGTCACTCATTGAGCACCTGGGTGGCTCAGTCAATTGAATGTCCAACTCTTGATTTCGGTTCAGGTCATGATTCCAGAATCCTGGGTTCAAGCCCCATGCTGGGCTCTGTGCTGAACAGGAGCCTGCTTGGGATTCTCTCTCTCCCTCTGCCCCTCCCCACTGCTCTCTCTCTCTCTCTCTCTAAAATTAAAAAAAAAAAGTCACTCCTCCAGGAGTAATAGGAAGGAGTCCCGCATGCTCCGAGTGGAACCCTCCACGGGTGTGGTGGGCAGAGCGTGGGATGGATCCCAAGCCCCACCTGTGTCTTTTTAGCCGAGTGCTATCCGTAAAGCCCAGTGTGTATGTCTGGGCACGGCCGCCTGGTTACACGTCCCTGTGCTCCCATAGCTTTCAAGGCTCTGGCTGAGTTGATTAAACTGGATGGTTATCTTGGGTCAGACTAATTTGACTTTTCTGGGACGTACACACCCAAGAGGCACCGGGCGCTGTAAACTTTCCCAATGTCATACTGCCGGCCAGTAGCGTTTGAATGTGGAACCACACAAATGATTCGCCACGCGTGCTTTTAGGCCGCTCTGTACATAAACGCGCACACTTGTGTTACTGTTTGATAAGAAGCAAACGCGGTCAGTGATGTTAGACTTGACATCACGTCATTTTTATTGTCATGTTCCGGTAACACTGAGGGAGTCGTGGCAGATCAGTGTTGGCTGTAGGGCTTACTCCCTGGCTAAGTGTCTCAAGGACGTGGACAAAGTTGCCTGACACTCACTCTAAAAATCTCTCCTTCCCAAGTCCAGAAACCTGAACAAGCCAGAAGTTTCAGACAGGGTTGGGATAGCTGAGTGGAAGAGAGTGAGAGAACCCTGCACCCCAGGCGTGGATGTGGGGTGACCTGAGCTGGGGGCAGGGCCGATGGCAAGTTTGGGGCCGGATGGGAAATTGAAAATTTAATCAAGGTTCATGGAGGCAGAACACGTCTTAGCCTAATTCCAAAGCCTTGGACTAGGAGATATGATGTAGATTCAGGTGAGAAAAGAGGACTTTCCTGGAATATCTGGGAAGCCCAGTCGAATCACATCACTGAAGAAACTTCTTTGCTTTTCAAGGTTTAGGATAACCAGAAACCGGATGCAGCGGGAGAGTATTCGGAGGGGTCGGCGCCCTGATTCTCACTTCCACTTGGAGGGACTCACGTGCAGGGACCCAGGGCAGGACGCGGGGCTGAGAGGGAGCCCCGGCCGCTGGTCAGCAAGCCGACAGGGAGCTCATTCCTGCAGCTGCAAGGAGCCGGGTCTGCTCTCAACTTGAGGAAGCTCCAAGCGGACAGACGTTAGCGTCGTGAGGGCCCGGGCAGCGGGGCCGGCGGGGCGACCGGCCCGCACGACTGGGTGGGAGCGGGCTCATGTGCGGGCCGTGCCGTGCAGTGACTGGTTCCGGCACAAGAGAAGAGCGATGGTCTGGATTTTCTAATGTCACAAAGTCAGACTTGCGATGTCTGCAAGTGCCAGAAAGTGATAGGATTGTCTCATTATCCCCAGGCCGGTAAGGAGAGAAATCTTAAAAACCGTGTTTGAAGACAATTGTGGGAGAAACCGTTTGGCTTGCCCGTGTGAACTCAGCCTGTTGAGGACCCTTCATGTGAATTTCAGCACGTGTCTTAAAAGTCACTCAGAAGCATGCATTTCAGGTACGGACCTCATGGGGGTGTCCGTGTGTCTGAGAAGCACGTAGAAGGTGTTGAGTGACAGTGCAGCCGGCATTTGGGCACCTGGGCTGAGTCCCCCGGCGACAGGGTGTCCTCTAAAGTAATGTCATCAAGGCCTGAAAACCATCCAGGAGTCCCGCGCACGGAGGCTGACGCCCTTGGAAAGCCCCCGTCCCAAGGCTAGCAGTGCAGGGCCCAGAACTGCCAAAGTCCCCAGACCTCAGGCTTCAGAACAGAGACTCGTCAGGTCGCAGGTCAGAGAGCAGCGCTGAGCAGGCGTTCTCTGTGGTGGTCTTCCTTTTCTTCCCGCTATCTCTGAATCTTTCAGTCTGTTTTCCTCTCTCCTCTTCTCCCTCCAGTCCTTCCTGCCCATTTCTCTGTCCCTGTAGGACACATCATAGACAGCTTGTTAGTGTCCCCAGACATCTGAAATTGGATGAAATGATCTCTACAGCAGAAAAAAAATCATAAGAGGGGAGAAGATACATCCGCCTAAAGAAGTGATACCGTTCTGTAAGTCTGTTAACATAACACACTCCTCTAAGACTTTTAAACAAATAATAAAAGCCATAATCACGGAGCACAGCACTGATAAACAGGCCTGTTATCAAATTATAATTACATTAATATTATTGTCACCTCTCATATATTTTAAACCTGGGCCAGGAACTCTGATAAATATTTTATATATGTTATCTCCTTTAATCCTTACAACTCTCTGAGATACATTTGTCTTGCTATTTTAAGATTAAGAAATTGGGAAATAGCATGCAGTAGGGATATAGTCAACAGCCCAACAGCTAATATAGATGTGATGGTTGAGAAGATACTTCAGTTAGCTTCTCTGTCTACGAGTAGAAAATTGTGTCCGATTGAACTGTAGAAACAACTGACAACCGGTAAGGTAACTAAATCTCATGTCTTGTCTCCATATTTATCTGGGTGAGACACCTTCACTCATCTGAAACTTGACAAAATTCATCTCTAAACAAGTCCCCACTTATAAATACCCATGATGTTATGGCATCCTAAAGAGCATAAAAGCTTCGGGCGCCTGGGTGGCTCAGTTGGTCAGGTGTCTGACTTTGGCTCTGGTCATGATGTCGTGGTTTGTGGATTCGTGCCCCGCGTCAGGCTCTGTGCTGACCGCTCGGACCCTGGAGCCTGCTTCAGATTCTGTGTTTCCCTCTCCCTCTGTTCTACCCCTGCTCATGCTCAGTCTGTGTCTCAAAAATAAATAAACATTAAAAAACTTAAAAAAGAGCATAAAACTTCCAATTTATTAGACTTCCTAAAATATTATGTCATTTCTTATCTATTTTAACTTAGTAATATTTATATATCATAGGTTTAATGTTTTCATTTTATAATATTTATTGTAAAAGTACAGCATACTTACATTTGTTTGATCAGTCATCTTTCCAAAGTCAAACTCATAAACTTTAGAAAAGTTACCCATGTGTCCTTAATAAGCATCACGTTCACATTCAACTTACTACCCTTCTTTCTCTTAAAAATTATCAATCGGCTCTTTTGTACTAGATTTCAGACATAATGGCCAGGCAGTGAAATTTTTGTCTTAGAAATCTCACTTTATTGAAGTATGATATTCCTCTGATAGGATTTATCTATTAATATGTCTGTGTATTTATTTCCAAAACACTTTCTTTCAAAGACCATTCCTTCAAATGATGTGATTCTATAAGTATCTGCCTTATGGAAAAAAGGAGAAACTTCTGCATTTCGATCCTCCGCTCTGAAGGCGGTTTGTAATATTTTGGTCACCATCGTCTCCGATGAATGTAACTATTGTCATTATGGTAAAGATGCTTCTGGGGGATCTATACAACTAGATGGAGGGATGAATGAATTCATTAAAGTAGGGAAAATCAGTTCTTTCCGGAGAAGAACATTTCATTGTCCTGAAATTAGAATTCTCAAGGACAGCGTACCCACAAGAAATTAAATTAATATATTTAAAAATAATTTCAGAAATGATGACGACAAACAGGAATGTCGCCTTGTTTTTTTTTTCTCTTTTCAAAATTGTTTAATAGACTCTTCCGCTGGGATACAGTATGGCAGAATTTCTCAAACTGAGGAGCACGGGCGTGTTTGGAAATGCTCTTGGGACTCTTGAGTCTAAGACTGTTCCATTTAGGGTTTTCTAAACTATAATTTTCTTTAAAAATACTCAAATCAAGTTCGACATCATATTATCCAATGTGCAACTAAAGATCGCTAGGATTTCACGACTGATATTTCTGTATTTACAATCATACTTTGGACAAGTAAAAGCCAAATCTAGTGCCTTTTGGTAGCCAGATTTTCCCAGGAAACAGGGGCACTCGAGGGCAGGTGGCAGAATTTAAAACCAGACTTAGTTTGTATTCACATTTTGAACAGGTTTCTTCTAATATTTGAATCACCTATTTGCATGGGCCAAATAGTGCTCTTAGGAAGTAGCAATAAATTTGTCAGAAGTATTTTTCTGCTCTAACAATGATTGGATTACATGCTCATTTAATTCACAGCTTCTTAAACTGCAAGGTTAATCTTATATTTAAGGTAATGGGGTGGCATTATGATCATCAAATGGCACACCTTGAAAGCAGCAAATGGTCATTAGAGAATTGTGCAAATGTAAAGTCCGATTGTCTATAATCAGAAAACAAAGCTTTAATATTTTCAAGTCCATATTTTACAGTAGAGTTTGCAAACAATATACGTTCTCTACATAAACATTATTGAAGGAAAAGAGGAAAAGGATAGATTTTATATATATAACAAGACCTGACACGTCACATTTCTAATTTAAAAGCAAAATCGACTCTTTCTTTCTAACCCACTATCATCCATTATACTCCATTACAGGTGTCAGTTAGAATTTTGCTGCTTTTGTCCTTTTGCTTGTTATTTGTAGGTTTGTCTCCAACCTACAGCTGTGGGGACACATATGCAAAGGGAGATGAAGCACAGTTCTGTGCGTGCACAACCAGCACTGTGATAAAATGGAGGTGAAAACTCGTATTTTATTTAAAAACACGCAATTCAAGTTTGAAAATGCTTCTGACCTAAGAAGTGCTGTAGTAAGAATATTCAGATTTGTAACACGTCTTACACTGGACAAAATACCACCTATATCACCCCGTTAGTCTCTCAGATGTAACTTGTAGATATTGATGAGGTTTTTTGGGCGTGATAGTGAGGTTCACGGGGTCCAGAGCTGATGCCCGAGAAAGAATTCTTGAACACATTTTTGGTGCAAAAAGGTGATTTTTTTGAAGCACAGGGACAGGACCCGTGGCCAGGAAGGGCTGCCCGGGGATCATGAGGAGAGACTGGGGGAGGTAAAGTCCAGGGGAAGTCTCCAGTGAGATTTCCATATGCTGAAGAAGACTCCCAGGATCCCGGAGGCCTGGCTGTTGTCGAGCTGGGGTGGTTTTCCTTCCAGCAAAGCCTTAGCATTGAGACAGCAGGGGGTTCCGGAGAAACGTTTGCTCTCCTGGCCTCCAGTGTTAGTCAATGGGCTGCAGGGTATAAGGAAACTTAGTTCTATCTGCCATTTCCTCCTGCCCCTGTCCCCACATCACTACGGAGGGGTGATGGAGACTCAGGTCCTGCAGGACTGTGATCTCTATCAGTTAACCATCTGTTTCCCCCCTTTCCTTTGTTCTTGGGTGGCCAGGAGTGCCCGAGGAGTATCACACTTGTCCCACCTGGGGGGTGGGGGAGGTGTTGGAGGCCTGGCAGCCAGCCTGATCCTCCCTCATCAGAAAAGTTCTCTCTGTGTGTCACCTGTCAGTAAAACTGGGTCACTCACTGGTAACATGGAGATGCCTCTTTCTGTACGTGTACAGCTTTATTTTGCCAAGTGATTTAAAATGATATCAGACAGGAGAAACACTGCACCGAGGAAGCAGGAAATCGCGGGTGCCAAGAGCCACATTCGGGGCCATCTTGCGATGCCTTCGTTACTGATTGGGAGACATCGTAAATGAAGGAGAAAACTACGAAAGGAAGAGGAAAGAGCCTGTCTTCCCTGGTAGGCTGGTTAGTTTGTTTTCTAATTTTGCCCTGTCACCTTCTTGAGGTAGTATTGATTCTCTTCAGCGACCTCATAGGAAGAGTGTATAAAGCAGAAAAACATTTCAAGGGATTTACTGAATTTGCATACCATTAAACTGATCCTGGCCCTTGGGGGAATTAAAAAAAGCCCACTTCTTTGGAAACGTAGCAGCTTTCCTCTTAATTTCATTGAGGGTGGTGATTTCTCCATTTGTAAAAGGAGCTGTTTGAAATTCTGAAATTCTAAATTATGTTAGCTTCAAGTATGTAAGAAAAGGAGCTTGCTACTTAACTAAAATGAGTTTGTATTTCAAAGAAAACATTTATTTTTCATTTTTTGATTGAGATTCCAAATGCTCCCAAGGGCTTGTTTTTACTAACGCTCAGTTCAATTTGTGGATTTGAGGGTGAGGATGTACTTCTTCCATTTAATCAAAATTAGCTTTGAGAGTGTCTCCTTTTTTCACGTCAGTGTTTTTCATGATGCCAACAGATTTGTGTCAGTAATTTCTTCATTTCAACTGTTGACATCTTAGCTATAAAATAACCATTGTGTACGTGTTTCTCAACAATCAGATGCCATTATGTATTTACTCTTACAAGCCCTTGTACAGATGAAACAAAAAGATACTTTTGTAGGTGTTGACCTAATGATTTACCTTTTATACTGTCTGGAATGGTGTAATGGCAAATACTTCCTTTTCTAAAATCTCCCTTTCAAAATACTTCACTTAGTTGCATATTGTGATTTAGTATGAGAATGGGTAGGTATTTAACATTTCTGTAAGTATATTTAAGGATTTAGATGGAATGCAAGAATTTCTTCAAAATAAAAACAACTCAGGGGCACCTGGGTGTCTCCATCTGTTAAGAGTCAGACTCTTGGTTTCAGCTCAGGTCATGATCTTACAGTCCGTGAGTTCAAGCCCTGCATCTGGCTCTGCGGTGACAGCTTGGAGCCTGCTTGAGATTCTGTCATCTTCCCTCTCTCTCTCTCCCTCTCTGTCTGCACCACCCCTGCTCATGTGCTGTCTCTGTCTCAAGATAAATAAATAAACTTTAAAAAATTAAAAAAATAAAAACAAAACAAAAAAAAACCAACTTACTAGAATGAAAATTTAAACATTACATTTAAATTTTAAAAAAGTTAAAAATTATCTTTGTATCAATTAGAATAACTTAACTTTCTTACGAAAAGCCTTTCCAGAGAACTTTGTGTGATTTTCGTCAATCCTGACAGATTCTTCTAACATCAAGCACTTCCCAAAGAATTTTGCAATACTGATTTATCCTTAAAAATCAGTCACTGTAATTAAAAAATCAGTCACTGTAATTCAATACATTATAGAAAGTAAGGAGGGAAAAACATGATTTTTTTTGACGAATGCTGAAAAACGTTCAATAAATCCAGCATCCTGGGTGATGACAAGTGGCTGGAATTGGTACTTCCTAATGGAGGAAGCTCTTGAACAGAAGATCCATGGCTAATTGTTGTCTTTTTCTCTTCATTTCAGAGATGAGTTTTCCTGCATTTTTTGATATCCACGATGTCTTCTGTTCTGAACAGACTTTACGTTTTCACAGCATCAATAAGGACATAATACAGTATTTTCCCAAATCCGATTTCTCTGTCCTAAATGCAGAAATGTTTGAGATGAAGGGGTATATTGCTTATAATAATATAAATCTAATAATTAGAAATACAGTTAATCCTTGAACAACACAGGGGTTAGGGCACTGACTTCCTCGCAGGTCAAAAATCCACATATAACTTTTGACTCTAAAAACTTAACTCCTGGGGCGCCTGGGTGGCTCAGTCCGTTAAATGTCCGATTCTTGATTTCCACTCAGGTCATGATCTCATGGTTTGTGGGCTCGAGCCCCACGTTGGCTCTGTGTGAGTGTGGAGACTGCTTGAAAATCAATCTCAATCTCTCTCTCTCTCTCTCTGTCACTCTCTGCCCCTCCTCCACTCACACTGTCTCTCTCTCTCTCTTTCTCTCCATCTTGAAGTAAACTTAAAAAAAAATTAAAAAGTAAGTCCTAATCACCTGTTGTTGACAAAAAGCTGTATCAATAACATTGTTTAATTAATTAACATGTATCTTGTGTATTGTATTATATACTGTATTGTAATAAGTAAGCTGGAGAAAAGGTTATGAAGAAAATCATAAGGAAGAGAAAATAGATGAACAGTACTGGACTGCAAAAAATACACATATAAGTGGACCTTTGTAGTTCAAAACCATGCTGTTCAAGGGTCAACTGTAGAGTACAAATACATTCCCCTTTTAATGCCTTAGAAGAAAAAAGGCATACAGGTAAGTGCAGAAGTAAGAGCTGTTTTTAAGAAGTAGTAACAATAAGCTTCTGACCGAAGGTTCTGTTGCAACTCAAAGAAATATTCCAGCGTGACCTTTCCCAAGTACTTCAGGTATTCATCCCAGGATTAGATTAAAGCAGACTCAGATCTAAGATGTTCCAAAGAGACTGAATGTGAGGAAGCGGGCTTGCGTCAGCTTGAAGTCCGCAGAGGAGCTGGAGAAAGGGTGCACGTGGACCCTAGAACAAATTCCGCCTTCCATCCGTTGGTTTTACCACCCTGCCGTGTTACATGTGGTAGTAATCTCGGACAAGGCAGGGGCACAGGGAGATTCAAGCTGAGGGATCCCCAGCAAGAGTGATCACAGGAGGGGAAACCTGAGGGAATAGATCAGAAGCCTTTCATAGTTTCTGAGTGCCTAGGTTCAAAACAGGACTTGAGTGCAGGTGGTCTGTTTGGAAGTTGCTCCCAAAGAGAGATGGGAGGGAGCCTGGGAAGTGAGACAAAAGGGGAGGAGGCTGATACCACTTTAGAACTTAGAAAAATGCTCCAGGATCTGAGACACCTTTACAGAACGCCTGCTAGAATTGTCAGGGAGAGGGGAGAGGCTGGGGGAGAGGGGAGAAGCTGGGAGAGGGGAGGGGCTGGGGAGAGGGGAGAGGCTGAGGGAGAGGAGAGGGGCTGGGGGAGAGGGGAGAGGCTGAGAGAGAGGAGAGGCTTGGGGAGAGGGAAGAGGCTGGGAGAGGGGAGGGGCTGGGGGAGGAGAGAGGCTGGGCTGTTTATTCAAGACTGTCTCCTCTATTGATTGAGAATTGTTCTCCGGGAGTTAGTTCTTCCTGCTTTTCAGGCTGTGCATCTACCTGAGCTGACTATTTGCAAGGCTTTAGAGAAGGCCCTGAGTCAGAAAAAGTGGGAATAGGAATTCAGCATCGTGCTGGTCACTGTCCCTGGGAGGAAGAGCTGACCACCGCTGCCCTGAGCTCAGGCAGACCTGGCAGTCTGGTTAGAATCACCAAAAGCATCGAACAGACTGGAATTGTGTTAGGCGTGACATTCCATTTAGTTTGAAAGTCAGTGGACGTGGGGGTAGGAGAAAGCGAATCCCAACATTTCATTCATTCAAACTATAGAACTGTTGCTAAGAGCAACACAGGATGGCAAACAGCCCTCGCCCCAGAGAGCCTGTAGTCTGTGGACGGCCAAGACCCTTGTGTTAAGACACAGGCTGAAGGGAGCATAGAGACGCGGTGAATTGCCATCCACTGGCGGGCACTGACACGGGGGGCCTGAAAGCCTCCGTGGGGCAAGGACTTCTAAGCTGACACTTGAGGAGTAGGTCGGAATCCCATCGGTGAATTTGGAGAAGGGGTGGGTTCCATGTGGACACAAAGCTTTCAGATTCTTAGCACAAGATTCTCACCTTCTTTTTCCTGCTTCTCTAGTTTGTAACTGTTCCGAATCGGATGGGGACCCACATAGGACAGACCCTAGCAGGCATTAACTGTTCAGTAAGTGTTAACTTTTACTTTTATCATCATCAGTGTTTTTGTCATTAAAATCCTGTGTGTCTTTAAGCAGAAGGATGCTGACTTCAGGATTCCTAGGACAGTGGTTATCCAGGCAGAGGGAGAGGCCTCACGTGACCTCACTTCTGTAGGAGTGCACATAGTAGGACCGGTGGGAGCACTGCAGCAGGTGGTGTAGTGACATTCAGGTCTCTGTGTGGAAACAAATATTAGAAAATGCACCATCACGGGGAGCCTTGGTGACGGGGTCGGTTGAGCGCTCGTCTGACTCTTGATTGCGGCTCAGGTCATAATCTCATGGTCGTGGGATCTAGCCCCAAGTCAAGCTCTGCACTAAGCGGAGGGCTCTCTCTTCTCTCTCTGTCCCACCCCTACTCTCATTCTCTCTCTCTCTCAAAATAAATGGATAGACATTAAAAAAAAAAAAAAAAAGGAAATGCACCATCCAGGAGTGCCTGAGAGCCTGAAATTCAGCATCAGAAAGGTCTTGGTTCCTGTGTGGCTTTGCCACTTACCTGCATTGTGATTTGTAGCAGTAATTACATTTCTATATGTTTCCATTTCTAAACTGCAAAATGGGTATAATTAGAGTTCATATTCAATAAATAGTTTTGAGGGCAAGAGGGATCACTCAAGCACAGCATCAAACAGTGTCTGGCATAATTAGTCTTGAATTGGAATATTTAGTGTTATTCCCTTTTTTTCTTTTCGTTGCTGAAACAAGGCAATAATTAAATCAAACTACTAAAACAAGACTTCCAAGGTTACCAGTGACCTAAGCACCTCCTTAGTATCACCTCTAAATAACATCACCTTTGAGAATTAGGATTGTAGTGCTTCGATTTTGGGGGGATACAAACATTCATACCAAAGAAGCTACTAGCCTTGTAACAATTCACGCGAGGGCAGAAGCAGATGTATTCAGTTGACTTTGCATGGGCGATCCCACCGTGCTCATTACGTTGTGACATTGCCAGTGGCCCGGAGTCAAAGTTAGGCACTTGCTTGGAATCACGCCGAGGATGCCCTTCCCCAGGGAAAGGGCCGTATATCGTGCTTCTTGGTGCCGACAGACCTGCTGGAAGAATCCGTGAGAAACACCAGATTATTTTGCTGCAGCCTCACTGGGGGCTCATGATGCCTTCGAGTACACGTGCTTGTTAAAGAAGGCTCAGTCCTGTGTTTCCTTTGACAGAGTGTGGACGGAGGGACAGAAGAGAAGCCGTTTATGGGGAAATTCCCCTCATTGACAGGGGACAAAAGGTCTTGGGCTTCATTGCATTAAAGACTGTAGGTAACTTTGTGACTTCAGTTCCACAGACAGTTTTTCTTCAGTTCCTCAGCCACTTTTCTGGCTTTGCTTCTTGACGTCTGTCACCTGAGTGCTGGACCCGACTTGGGGCGTCACCACGGCCATGAGTAACGCACAGCCTTTGGAGTCAGCTTTCTACCGTCCAGTTAGGGTCACGCCATCCTCTGGTTCGGACACCTTCAAAACCTCCGCAAAAAAAATCGTGTCTCGTAGCCTGCGAGTCCCTGTGTTTCTGAACTGTGACAGCCCTGACATTCTCATTATCTTCTTGCCCTATATCCCACGGTGCAGCCACACGCCTCTGCTTATCCTTTCTCGCATCCACGTGCTGCGTTTGCCACAGAAACTTCACTTTTCCTCTCTCTAGCTGTGCGTAAACACCTTCTCTCTCTTTCGAAGCCCAGGCCAGAATCATCTTAGTTCGGGTGACGCGGCCTCGTGGGGAAAACGTAGGCTGCTTCCTCAGCATTTCCTTCAGACTTCCAGGATGACGTACGTCTGTGTGACCACTGACGCGTTTGCCCAGAGTCATCCTCCCGATGGCACACTCCTTGGCTCACACACCCAGACTCCTCTCAGTAGGACCGGCTCCGCCGTCCACAGGGTGACTGTGCACACAGTAGGCATTTAACATTTGCTGGAAAGAGAGAGTCACTTGTCACGAACTGCTGATTGCCTGTATCCAAAATACGTTTAGCCAAAAGGACGTAAAATACTTATTTAGAGATCATCTCAACTGTGACTGTTCTGGAGATTCCTGCCCGACTGAAAGAGGCCAGCAGCTTCTCTGTGGGAAGAATACTAATTACGTCCAATAAAACGTTTACTACTGAACACACACAAGGGTTAGTGAGACTCTGACGACTTCAGCATCTGAGGACTTTTGATGATAGCATCGTAAATGTTACAGACTATATCTTTAAAAAGCAAATGGATTTTTAAAATGTTTACTGGACGATGGATCTGTTTGACCTGTTGCTAATTAAATAGGTTGGAAAACCACATTTTATTCCCTTGGTTTAATTTTGCTTCTCTCATATTCACCTTACAGTCAATGGAGCTTCTGTCATGGAAAAAAGCACTATTAGTAAGATCTCAGTTAAATCAATACAGTGGAGCTTTGAATAAAAATGACAGATGCTCACATATATGAGCAGAATATATTCTTGAAACATGAGCTTCTTGGAAAATGGAAGAAGGAAGAAATAAGAAAGTGTACTATATGGCTCAAGGATTCTGCATTTCAATATTTGAAGACACTAGAATGTCCAGATTGTTTTTGGAATGTATCACAAAAGCATATTACTCAGGGTGAATAATCAAAGTTTGCAAGTATTTTATTTTTTAATAAATAAGAACAACTGCCGTACTTCAAATTCATAACTCTATTGAATTTCAAAACAAGGGGCTGCATTTTTGGAAAGGAAAAATTATGGGCAGCTCTCACTGCATCATAACCAAAAGAACATCGAGAAATAGGGAGAGATTCTTCTGGCCGCTCGGCTCCTTCCAGGAGGCCCTGATGCCAGAAGAGATGGCAGGGTGAGTACTGAGCAAATTCTACGCCCAGAAGGTTCCTTTGCGCACAAAGGCTCCTGCGAAAGTAGAAGGTAGATTCTTCTCTCCGGCTTTGTTTATCGTTTGTTAGAAGTACCGGAAAACCATTAACAGGAAAAAATATGAAAACCTCAGGAAGGAGTAAGTGATTTACTGTGTATAATGCGTCGGAGGCCGACGGATCTGAAGACACGTGGCCTTGGGGGCTGACTCCGGGCCTACCTGTGGTCAGAAGGGGAAACGGGAGGAGGGGGAGGGAGGAAAGAGAAGCAGCGTCGGTTCCCGAAATCCCGCGGGTCGGTCTGTGCATTTTGTGTCACGTGCCCCCCCAAACGTAAGCTTCGCGAATTGCGGGACTGCGAGGACTTGGTTTCCGTCGGGTGGCCCGGGGCCGCGGAGAGCCCGGCCCATCCAGGCGGCTGGCTGCTCCCGCGACCGGACGAGGGCCGGCCTGGGTGAGTGTGCGTGTGAGCGCCGCCGCGAGCACGCCGGGAAGGCGCGCACGCGAGTCGAGTCGAGTCAAGTCGAGTCGAGCCGTGTCTGTCCGCACGGTCCGCGGCCCTGAGCCCCAAGGGCGGCTCACGGAAGCAGAGAGCAGGCTCAGGCTTCCAAACTCAGTACGCTTTATCACACGCTTCCCTTGCTCCTTGCAGGCGCGCAGAGCGGGACACGCGACAGACCACACGACCCGCAAGGTCACCCGGGCTGGGGAGTGAACGAAGCAAACGCGGAGTCCGTGTGCGTCTTGTGTCCCAGCAGGGACCGTCTCCGTGCTGCGCGCGCGCGGCCTCTCTCCGGAGGAGCCGTCCTTTGGGGGGGCGGGGGACAGACCCCGACGGGCCGCGTCTGCGTGGCCCACGCTTCGCTGCAAACACCCTCCCCTTCCGGCGGGATGTGGCCGGCCCTGGGTCCCCGCAGGCCTCCCCTGCTTCTGCCGGGCATCAGTGCTGCCGCCGCCGGTCTGGGCGGCGCCTCTTCGCTGAGGGCCCTGCTTGGGTCCCTGCCCGACCCGAGCGACTTCATCTTGCCGTCTACACTGAGTGAGCGAGCGAGCGAGTGACTGAGTGATTTACTGAATAGACTGAACTCACCAATTTACTTGTAGCTGTTCCTTGCTATGGCTTCACTATCCCTGCCCTGGGCAATGGTTTCTGCCTTTTTGTTGTCAAAGTAATTCCACAAGGAGGCCGGTGGACCGAGGTGGTTCTGATGCGTTGGTGGCCTCCGAGAGCCAACCAAAACCTCAGCCAGAGTCAACGCGCTAAATCCCAGAAAATGCAATTTAAGAAAAACCGACCAAGAAAAAGCCAACTAGGCTTTTCCAAATAGACAACCGCTCACACTCCGGCCGGTCGCATGGTTTCCTGGGTTCGCTTCTCCATCGTCTGCGTAAGGCCTTCCCCCACCAGCTCCGGTCATGGGGTGCCCCTGACCACCTTCAGTTCGGCGCCGCTCACTTGAAATCCTTGTATGCTCAAATAAGCCCTTGAAATTTTAATGTGCTGTTTACCTTGTAACAGAGTCTTCTCCAGCGTAATCTGTTTTTTAATTTCGCTGAAGAAAATAACCCTGAGCACGCCCTCACTATTTATAATCCCAGCCCTGGTGTCTCCCTTCTGTGACTCTCCCAAACCACTGAATTCATGAGCAAATCATAAACACGAGAGAATATTAAAGAATGGAGCAGAAAAATAACGTGCCCTCGGTAGGCCAATACGATTTTTCATTTTATTTTGTATTTTTTATAAAATACATTTGTGTCTTCTTCCCATACATTTGATTGGGATTCATGACGGTTTGGATGTGTCAGTAGACTTTTGGTGTGTTGGTGTTAAAATATGGCATGAACTGCCTGTTGCCTTAGCATTTCTGACGGTTCTAGGAGAGGACGTTCAGAGACTGTTGAGTCAAGCAGAAGCTTTCTAAAAACTCATGGGCACGGGAGGTTTGCAATTTTAAGGAAGGAAGACCTAAGTAAACTTCAGAGGCTTTGGGAAGGAACTCTGAACAGCATATCACAAAGACGGAGGGATGTACTGAAAGTAGTTCAGCCCTCACAATAAAGCAAACTGTAAACATTGGAATCTCTAATCAGGTAAAGGTCGTGTGGGACTCATGTGTCCTTAGGCCTACAAAGGAAGTATACGAACATCATATCACGAGAGAGAAAACCTCAGACCAAACATTATCTCTAAACTCTCACATCTATGGTATATAATACACAATAATATATAGTCAACCATATATTGAAAAAAAGACCAACTGGTAGAAAATCAAGACAAAATATAGAAAAGAGAAACAAACACAAAAATGATTCAGGTAAAGACTTTATGGCAGGGGCACCTGGGTGGCTCAGTTGGTTAAGTGTCTGACTCTTGATTTCAGCACAAGTCATGATCTCACGGTTTGTGGGATCCATGGGA
Source organism: Panthera tigris (assembly GCF_018350195.1). Lineage (NCBI taxonomy): Eukaryota > Metazoa > Chordata > Mammalia > Carnivora > Felidae > Panthera > Panthera tigris. The sequence goes on from NC_056670.1 coordinate 1,681,023, forward strand.
TCCCAAGTTCGTGGGATCGCAAGTTGTTGAGATTCTCTCTCTCCCTCTCTCTCTGTCCCTCCCCTGCCTGTGCTCTCTTTCTGTCTCTCAAAATAAATACACTTCAAACAAAAAGCTTCATGGTATCCAACCTTGAAGTGGCCCCTTATATCCATACCCTTTTACAGTAGATCCTTCTTGAGTATTGGCTGGATTCAGTGACTTTTTTCTAGTGAATATCATGTGGTAGAGGGGATGTGATTCCCTTCTGAGTCGAGGATGCCCGAAGAGCGTCTATCTTGGCTGCCCTCTGGCATTCTCTTCTGTGCTCACTCTGTGCTCTGACTGTTTAACTGACTGTTAATAGAAAGTTTTAGAGAGTTTCTAAGGACCAAGCTAAATGTAGTCAATAAAAGATAGGATGCTGAAGTCCAACAGTGTGCGGGAGAGTACTTGGTTAGCCCTCCTAAGACAGGAACCATGAACTCTGATTAAGGAGATTTATTACATTGATTGATTTGAGAATATTGAATTACACTTGTATCCCTGGGGATGCCTGTTCGTAGTGAGTGATTTGTTTAGCATATTGTTGGATTCAGTTCGCTAATATTTTGTTGAGGACTTTTGCATCAAAAGAGAAATTGGCATGTTGTTTTCTTTTCTTGTTGTGTCTTTATCTGCTTTTGGAATCAGGGTAATGGGGGCCTCATAGAATGAATTTGGAAGCTTTCGTTTGTCTTCTATTTTTTGGAATAGTTAGACAAGAATAAGTATTAACTCTTCTTTGCATGATTGGTAGAATTTGTCTGTGAAGCTGTCTGGACCTGGGCCTTTGTTTTTTGGGAGAATTTTGATTATTGATTTGATCTCATTGCTAGTAATTAGTCTGTCCAAATTCTCTATTTCTCCCCACTTCAGTTTTAGAGGGCTACAGATGTTTGAAAGCATTAGAGTGTGGTCACAAGTATGCTGCACTTAGGGGAAAGCTGACTCTGGAGAAGGGGAGGAGATTTGGGTGAAATTTTTTAGGTGGTTTTGTGTAAGGGTAGACCCCTCCCCAAATCTGTGCTCTACAAGGCCATTCAAGTTCATGCAGAAAGCCACTGTGCTGCTGGAGTGTGGAGTGACCTGATGGGTTTCCTGGTGTCAAAGCTGCTGGCCAGTGAGCGAAGGGGGTGTTCTGGAAGTGAGGGCTCTGTACAGGGGAAGGCCCCTAGTCTGCTTGCAAATTCACAAGATGACATTAGCGAACCTGTGAAGCACTCGCAAAAGAGAGACTTCGAGCAGAGACATACTTGAAGACTCAAAGAACTTGAGCAGATATCCTAGCTGCTACCCAACACAGAGGAAACCATCTGCAATTAGAGGCCGGCCAGCCCGGCTTTGCGCTAGGAGAGTATCAACAATCTGCAAAAGACAACTTAAGCCGGAGTCTTTACAACATGTCCTCCTCAATATTCAACATACAAAAATGACTAGAGCTGAGAAGAGAATAAAAATTGGAAACATAGATAAAAAGGGCAATGCAAAGCAGCTTTTCCTAGGAAACTCCAGATGTGTGAATTAACAGGTTTGACCTTCACACAGCTCTTACAAAGTGCATGTTCAGAGAGTCAAAGGGATATAGGACAATGACCAACATACAGATGGAAAGTCTCAGACTGCAGAAAACCCAAATAAAAAGAATGAATGGAAATTCTAGAGCTGAAAAATCCACCCTCAGAAAAAAAAATTTCGGTGGAATTTCTTCAAAAAACACTTTTGACAGCAGCAAAAAAGAGTGAATTTGATGGTAAATAGATGGAAATTATTTAGTCTAATGAATTGGAAGAAAAAAATAAAGGTTTTATGTATTTGTTGTTTTTGTTGTTTCTTTTATAAAAAAGAAGACAGGGGCGCCTGGGTGGCTTGGTCGGTTAAGTGTCCGACTTCGGCTCAGGTCATGATCTCACGGTCCGTGAGTTTGAGCCCCTCGTCGGGCTCTGTGCTGACAGCTCAGAGCCTGGAGTCTGTTTCAGATTCTGTGTCTCCCTCTCTCTCTCCTCCTCCCCTGTTCATGCTCTGTCTCTCTCTGTCTCAAAAATAAATAAACGTTAAAAAAAATTTTGTAAAAAGAAGACAAGTGCCCTATGCCTCGGTGACGCTGCACCTGCTGAGAAGCAGCTTACAGATTTCATTTTTGACAACCTAGTATTGGCGTATCATTGGGTTTTCAAGTAGACTTTGTAGGCATCCGTATAGAAGAATTGAAATTTAGAAGGGACATATGTACTAGTAATACACGATTAGAGATCATCTGTGTTGAGGTCAGTTTTTTTAATTATTTTTTTTAATGTTTATTTTGAGGAAGACAGAGACAGAATGTGAGCGGGGGAGGGGCAGAGAGAGAGGAAGACACAGAACCCGAAGCAGGCTCCAGGCTCCGAGCCGTCAGCCCAGAGCCCGACACGGGGCTCAAACTCACGGACTGTGAGATCATGACCTGAGCTGAAGTCGGATGTTCAACTGACTGAGCCACCCAGGTGCCCCGAGGTCAGTTTTTTTTTTTAACGTTTATTTATTTTTGAGACAGAGAGAAACACAGCATGAACAGGGGAGGGGCAGAGAGAGAGGGAGACAAAGAATCGGAAGCAGGCTCCAGGCTCTGAGCCGTCAGCCCAGAGCCCGACGCGGGGCTTGAACTCACGGACTGTGAGATTGTGACCTGAGCTGAAGTCGGACGCTTAACCGACTGAGCCACCCAGGCACCCCCCGAGGTCAGTTTTTAAGTCATGGATTTGGAGGAAGTCACTCAGGGGAGTGAGCATAGGGTGAAAAAGAAGAGGACCTATGACCGAAGGTTGACATCCCATATTTAAGAGTGGGTAGAAGACAGCAAGCCTGCCAGTGGTCTGCTCAGAACGTACACCAGAGCCGTAGCCAGGAGCATGGAGAGAAGGGGGGATGTTCTGCTTTAGCCCTTAGAACAACCATATTTTCAATGTCATCATCCCCGCTTAACAGTTAAGTAAGCCAAATTTCACATTGATTCATTAATTTTCCCCGTTCATTCAATAACTTAAAGTTGTAGGTATCATTTTAAGCCAGAGTTTTTCTGATTTCACAATCTACGTTATTACCACTGTGGTTTATTGCCTGTGGTCGTACCACGAAATAGACTTTATGGAACTGGTAGAGAACAGGTTTGGACTTGAAGTATCAGAAGGGATTTGCTAAGAGCACAGATTTGAAGATAACATTTCTAGAAATCGTCTTATGCAGTTTATCCTCTCCAGGAGCCCCACAAAGTGGCTGGCAGACTGCAGCCACCTAATGTATATTGGTCAAGTGCACAGATGAATGGATAATATAAACAAAATGATGTGGGTTAGAGTGAAAAAACTATTCAGTACATATATAAATTCTAATTTCATAATTACAGAATATTAGTCATAACTCTATTTATATACAGTGTCACACAACAGATATTTTGCTCATAAAACATTTAGAACTTTGAGGATATAGAACAAATTTAACATGACATTATTTCTCGAAGTGCCAGTAATTTCAATCCTGCTCTTGAAATGAGCCCAAGACCATTATCATCACACAGACCCCAACTATGTTGTAGCATAGTAACTAAGCAGAGTATTTCATCTTAGTGATCAGTTGCAGTCTTTAGAATCTTTCCTAAAGGCATATCAACAGTGCAACAAATTATATCAATTATGTAGAGCAGGGTAATAGCTAGAATATCAGTCTTTGAAAACTAAGACTGAATAGCCAGAACCTTAGAGCAGGACTTTGTTCTACGAGAAATATTATTAACAATTTCAAAATACTAAGCAAATGGTATTTGAGAGTAGGCATGAACTGTAGAAAGTATAAATATTAATTGAGCCTGAAGAGTATTTTTTAAAATATTTATTTATTTATTTATTTATTTATTTATTTATTCATTTACTTTAAGAGAGTCGGGGAAGGGCAGAGAGAGAGGGAGGGAGAGAGAGAGAGAATCCCAAGCAGGCTCTATTTGTGCAGAGCCTGCCTTGTGGCTCCCTTAACCAACTGAACCACCCCAGCGCCCCCAGGCTAAGGAGTATTAATCGTGGGTAGTTAGTATTCCTCCATAGTATTAATCAGGGTTGAGTTTAAAATGCTATAACCCAAAAGACATCAAAATGCAAAAGCTCAAACAAGGCAGTTTCTTTTTTTGTTATTTAATAGCATAAGGTGAGGAGATCGGGCTCCTAAAACAGCTCTGTATCATGAGGTCACTCAGAGACTGAGATTTCTTCTGTCTCTCTGATGTACTCTTCCTGAGAGGTCTGTCCTCATCTGTGTAAGAAGCTAGGTCACCTCTCTACCCACGTTCCAGACTGGAGAAAAGAGGAGAAGTGCATGGAAAGTACAAGACTTCTTTTTGAGAAAGTAATGTGGAAATTCTGCTTAACGATTCTGCTCATATTCCTTTTATTGAGAAATTAGTCTAGCTATAAGAGAGGCTGGAATGAGAAGAGTTTAATTGGTTGGCTATATGCCCAGCTTTACTCTCTTTTAAAAGAAAGATATCCACAGTCTGACTACCCAAGTATCTGTTCTTACCTTCTACCCATATAAAACACACACACGCACACACACACACACACAATTATGACAGAATATTTGTGTCCCCTCCCAAATTCATATGTTAAAATCCTAGCATTCAGTGTGGCTGTATTTGAGGTGGGGTCTCTAAGGGAGTAATTAAGATTAAATGAGGCCTATTCTAGTAAATAATAGAATTATCATCTTCATAAGAGGAGACATCAGAGTGCTCACGCGCTCTCTCTCTCTCTCTCTCTCTCTCTCTCTCTCTCTCTGTCACACACACACACACACACACACACACACACACACCCAGGAAAGACCATGTGAGGACGTAGCAAGAAGGTGACCATTTGCAAACCAGAAAGAGGATCTTCACCCGAAACAGAATCCACTAGAATCTTGATCTTGGATTTCTAATCTCCAGAATTGTAAGAAAATTAGTTTATGTTATCTAAGCCACCTAGTCAGTTGTATTTTGTTATGCAGCCCAAGCTGACTAATGCACATACACACATACACACAGCAAGTAGCATTCAGGAAAAAAGAGTGGAAAGCACTCAGCAGTGATCCAGAAAAGCTGTAAATCACACCTGGGCGGGGATTCTGCCCTGACATGGAGTACATTCCTCAGACATCCCCTCAGGGTTTTGGCAGTTGTCCTTTCACCAAGGTGTGGAGAAAGATACTGATGAAGAGAACCCTTGCGTCCCTCAAAAGTGCAGTAATGGCTGTCCTTGAAAACTAGGAACACAGACAGGAGATACTGCTATTGAAGCGGGCTTCTCAGTTCAGGAGAAATGACTGAAGTCGAGTGGCAGCGACATTAAGCTAAAAGAGACGAGGAGAGTGTGGTTCCCATAGCAGGTAATGGTACCGAAGAGATAATCTTTTGGTTTGACCCACAAGAATCTTTAGGGGTAGATAAGCCATAGATCTGAAGTAGATGGGAAGCATGTTTATAACTTAAGATCTTTAACAGAAAAGTCCTCTTGGTCTGGAGTTGCTTTTCTAGTCCTTTAATGGACTAGATAGAATCTTCACATTGGTAATGGAATCTGTGCATTGGGGACTAAAATTGAAGGAGGAGTCAAAAGAGCTCCTTGAACTTTTCCTAAATATTAAAATTGTAACTCAAAAGAAATACCACATCCCTGGGGAATCACCAGCATGAGTTCTGCTCTCAAAGACTTGAAAACTGTAGATTGAGTCTTAATGTGTCTCATTTGGACTTATTGTTTGATCTCTGCTGACGCTGGACGAGCCTCGGAGGAGGACTGAGTGGTGGCTTTAGGGACTTACCGTTTGACCTCGGCTGACGTTGGACGAGCCTTGGACGAGGACTGAGTGGTAGCTTTGAGTGCAGGTGGTTTTCAAGGTGGGTTCCTGTGTGGGGGTGGCCTACACGTGTCTGCAGCTGTCATTCTGGCAGATGCTTTTTCCTCTGTCTCAGTAAACCAAGAACACCGCACAGTTTGTCCCACCAGGGACGGTGGAAGTTTCCATTTGGGGACATATAATCTTGTCAGTGTTCTATGTAGCAGGTTTTGAAGTGGGCTCTGTGGACCCCCCAAGAGGCCCTGAGACCTTTATATGGTATCTGTCCTTAAGGTAGAAGTTATTTTCATAAAAATAGGAACACACTTGTCACCATTTTACTCTGTTGCTGTCTTCACTGAGGGTATGAAACAATATTGGATGAAGCTACTGCAGGCTTAGCAAAAGCCAAGACAGACAGTTGCATCAAACTGGTTAGTGGTGATTGCTCACTGAATGTACTTGGAGGAAGAAAGTGGTTTGTTACAGCAGCACGAATGGACAAAGACACGTGTTAGTCACAATTTTGTCAAATATTATATATTTAGAAGCTAAATGGAAAAGTGAGTTCTGCATTAATCTGTCCAAGAGGGTAGATTCAACTGAAAAGTGTATTATGAAGGTCTTTGTGCAAATATAATGGCAAGAGGAAAATAACCAGGGACAAGGAAAGCTAATTTATGTAAGTACCATTAGTATGAAATAAAATTGTAATGGAAGAAACATTTTAATAACTGAGAACAAGATATATTCGATTTGATTTCATTATAATACAAATCCAATTTTTATGTAAATGTTTTCATTAACCATAACCTTCAAATTCATTTCAAAAGATCCATAATTACCACTTGCTCACATAAATCCAAGTTGATCCATTCTGAGCCAATAAAAACAGTTTAAGAAATAATTGTGCTTTAATGCAGCTAACATTCAAATCTCAGCTATTGGCAGGATTCAGAATCCGTGTATGTTATCCTGAGAACATTTGGAGAATTTACCTGAGGATAGATATTAAGCGGAGTTTCTTTGAAAATACTAATGGAGTGCCTGGGTGGAACAGTCGGTGAAGCGTCTGACTCTTGATCTTGGCTCAGGTTGTGGTCTCGCCGCTTGTGAGATTGAGCCCCGCCGTGGGGTCTGCGCTGATGGTGCGGAGCCTGCTTGGGATTCTTTCTCTCCTTCTCTGTGCCTCATCCCAGCCTGTGCTCTCTCACTCTCTCAAAATAAATAAATAAACTTAAAAAAAATAAAACCAGAAAATACAAGAATCTATTTGAGAATAAATACTAACAAGATACCAACTACTAGCTTCATTCAAAATTTTAAACACCTGGCTGTATAAGAATTCTCTAAGATGGCCCATCTGTACGGTGACTCAGTGACACTTCTGATGTCCAAGTACCTGAACATTTTAGCATGAATTTACAATTAAAGTGACCACTCTTCATGCTCACTGTTATATAATAAGCACCTTCATTGTCTTATGTGTAGATAACACTTAGTTTCACAAATATGCTTTGATCTCAGTTGACGCATATAGGAAAAAGGCAAGGATTGCAACACAGAAAAAAATCCTTCGTGTTTACACCTGAAAGAATTAGTCCTCGCTAAATATGATTGTTCAGCATCCTAGAGCTGACAAATGGCAGTGCTGCAAGTTAAACCCAGGCTTTCCAAAGTCTGTGCTTTCCTCTCTACATATTTTCCACGTTCGGGAGCAGCAAATTTCATAAGTTCGAAGAAATGACATAAACGTAAGGAGATAGGCTTTGTAACCCAAAGAGAGATTTTGAAAAAAAAAATGGAAACTGAAAGTACATGTTAAACAAGTTGGCCTGAGAAAAGCAGTGATAGCGATGTATTTCTCAACTTGTTTTTATGATTTGAAAGTATGAATCCATTTTACTTTCATTAAAAATAGGAACTTCTGTAGGTTAAAAGTAGAGGAAAAGCAGACAATCTGAGAAATCATTGGGAAATTGTGATTACTTATGCCTGTGTTTTAGGGGCTGATTCTCCAATAATTATTACTGGAGAGAATGCCAGCTTTGAGCTTCTGTCTGAAGTCCAGCCCACTGACGTGTGATTGGAAAGTCCGATTGTTTTCCTTTCCAAAGCCAGAGGTTTGAATTAATTGCAAGCTCACAATATATGATTCCAAATTCTGTGTGTCCGGAAGTGTGGTGATTACACATCTCATCAGTTCTCAAGAGTATCTTCACCAGTCTCTTTTCTATGCTTTTAACTCTTGGACCTCTTCCCATGAATTCCCTTCCAGCTCTCCTGGACTCGGAGAGACTGAGTGCTGAAGACCCATGAAGCCTACAGGCCCCAGTCTCTAGGTCACCAGGGAGGCTAGTTCAAAGTCAGGGTCCACGACCCCACAGTAAACTGCTCTCTGTTTAGAGACTGGCAGTCTCATTTCAAGCAAAAATTTCTATTAAATTTCTTTTAAAGAAAGAATTTTTCTAAGAAAAGGCAGGAAGGAAGGCAGGCAGGCAGGCAAGCAAGCAGGAAAGAAGGCAGGAAGAAGGAAGGAGGGAGGGATGGAGGGAAGGAAGGGAGTGAAAGAAAGAAAGAGAAAAAGAAAAATAAAGAAAAAAAAGAAAGAAAAGAATAAAGAAAAGGAAGGAAGGAAAAGGAAAATACATCTTAGTTTCTATAAAAAGTCAAAGGAAGGAGAAGAGACAAGTTTGCTGAAGTGTTTCTATGCTATATTATGGGCACAAACAGTAACCATCAAAGATGCTCATTTTTGTTTGTTTTTTACTTAATTTTATAACACGTCTATATTTCAAAAGAAAGTCACACTACACACCCCGTATGATGGCGAAAGTCCCAGACTGACAACATCAGATGCTGGCTCGGATGTGGAGCTACAGGAACTCTCATTCACATCTGGTGAAAATGTAAAATGCTGCAGCCACTTTGGAAGACAGTTGTAGTTTCTTACAAACATAAGCATACTGTTACCATATAATCCAGCAATGGCACTCTTTGGCATTTCCTGATGGAGTTGGAAACTTATGTGCGTGCAAAAATCTTCATACGGATTATTACAGCAGCTTTTTTTTTCATAATTACCAAAACTTGGAAGCTAATACCAAAACTTGGTAATTTTTCATAATTACCAAAACTTGGAAACTTCTTCAGGGGGTTAGTGGATGATTAGATGGTGGATGATTCAATGGATTGAAAAGACGTGCAGGAACTTTCAGCGCATACCATGAAGTGAAAGAAGGCTGAAAAGATCTGAGAAGGCTACAGTGTATGACTTCAGCTCTGTGACATTCCAGAAGAGGTAGAACTGGAGACGGTAAAAATACCAGTGGATGTCGGGGGTTGGAGGCCGGGAGAGATAAACAGGCAAAAGCATGGGAGATTTGTAAGCCGTGAAATGATTCTGTGTGACACTATAAGGGTGGCCATGTGTCGTTACACATTTTCAAAACCCACAGATTGTACAATTCCCAGAATGAACACTAATGTACATTACAGACTTTTAGTGATAATGATACGCCAACCTTGGCTCACCAGGTGCAAGAGACCACCACCCTGTGGGGGGATTGACAAAGAGACAGGTTCTGTACATGGATGGGGCGGGCTATGTGGCAACTCTCTGTACACTCCATTTTCCTGTGAATCCTAAAGTGACCTTAACTGTAGTGTATTCGTTTAAAAAAACTCAGAGCATTTAAGGGAATAAATACTCCGAGTCAAAAAAAAAATGTGTGTGGAGGGGGTAGTCATTAGGACCATAAGAATATTTTTATTTAATTCAAGGCTAGACTATTTCCACTCTATGCCTTAATAAAGATTTTAATAAATCTTATGGAAATACTTTTATGATCTTGATTATATAATTGTATGAAAAGCTTTTCAAAAACACATTCAAGTAAGATGTTCTATAAATTTGCTTATTCTCTAAACTGATTTTTATTGAAAATATTAACTGCCAATTTGTTCTGTTCTTACAGTTAGTCATTAGAAGTGAAACTGTGGTCTTTAAAATGTAACAATGTCTAAAACTTGTCTAGACTATATTAAAGACATCAGTACCACGTGTTTGCTAGTTATAATTATGGTGCCTGTAGTTGCCATTTTTAGTTACAATTCTTTTCCTTTCCTTTCTTAAATAGACTATAATTATTCTTATCAAGTCCTTATACATTCCTTTTTTGAAAACACTAATTTGTCCCTGGACCCAGCTATATTTTCACTGCTCATTTAGAGTAGAGTTATAGAACATTATCTGACTGCATAAAACATTATTCTCCAAATTGTTCTCCTCATTCATTTCTAAAAATCATTTTATTTGGTTTCTGCTATTGTTCCTGAGCAGAATGACCACTTATTGTGTGCTCGTGACTACTCTGGTGTTAAGCTAACAAAAGAGGTTAAAATGTTAAATTTGCCAAAATTATTGTACAAAATAACAGGCTGCAGCAATGTCCATTTCTCTGTCCAGTCTAGTGTTTATATAATTTTGAGAAAGTAGAAATAAACTGGCCTAGTATTTATATTTAGTATCTCCATAGGATTTTTCTTCCCAATAACCCAACTTTAGAGATCTCCAAAACTTCCTATGGATCTTAAGCACACAGCTTTGGCAAATTGAAACAATGAGGCTTTTGATAAGTTTAGATAGTAGGATTTTCATATAGAATCTGGAAATATTTTTTGATGAAAGATAATTGTTAATCTTAAATTTTAATAATATGCTGTATGGATATCACTGTTATATAGATGGAATGACAAAAATAGAAATAAAGTCTGTTTGAATATATAGATATGTCAGATTTGAAAGTCATTAGAATTCAGGTCATTATTTTAACTTTTTGAGAATTCATAGTGTACTCGAAAATAATTTAGCTCTGGTATGATCTGTGAACTTGGTATAGGAAAAGAGAACCCGGTGTTCTTTGTGAAACAGTCTTGAGACTGGCCTTGCTGTCCTTATGGACGTGTAACTCTGTTAAGAGCAGTTGCCAGTGCTCTCGTGCAACAAAATCAGAGTGTAGATTTCACTTCTCCTGTAGGAACACAAGTATTACAAACACTTGAAATCACTTTTCTTGAAAACACTGATGCATAATACCTTGTGTGTGCTTCTTAGAAAAATAGCATGTATAATATCGGTCATTTAAAAATAAATGTGTCAACACTTAACTCTATGTAAATAATGGCTGTGACATGAAATCTGTATATATTTACCACTAATGTTTACTTGAAAATATGGTCAATGTAGGCTTTTTAAAATCCACTCCCTCCATGCTGCTTCCAAGCATTCAAAAATAATATGAGTGAGTTTATAAACCACATTGAAGTAAGAATATCTTGCCAAGTTTGTTTTCATTCCTGCGTTTTATAAGAAGACAGTTACTGTCACAGGGAAGATCACAGTGGTTTTAAAATTTTGGTGACAGAAAAGTACGGTGATCGGCCAGGCCTTCCCTAGACTCGCCAGCTGTTAACAGTCTCCCACGCTTACCGGCGACCTCTGTTTTTATTTCTCTCTTTGCACATTTACCCACCTATCTGTCCCTATACGTTTTCAAAGTAAATTGGTTTCTAACATGGTGGCATTAGGCAGGACCTATTTAACAAAGTGGCTCTGAGGACCTAGCAAATGGGCCAACCGGGTGTCTGGACGTGGGAAGCACAGAGTGATTGCATGGAGAGTGACAACCTGTGCGACGGGCCGTTGGGTGTCCATGTTCAAACCAAAATTTGACCCCAGCCACATACTGCGTATGAAAACTAATGACTCACAGAAATAAGAAACTTGTGTGCATGGTATATCTGATTATCTTGGAATGACTAACATTGAAAACACTGAGCATAAAAAGTGTTCACGAAGATGTAGAGAAGCTAAAACTTTCATGGACTGCCACTGAGATTAACTGGTAAAATGGTTCAGTTCAATCATAAAACAGCTTGAGTTTCTAAAACACAAAAAAATAATCGTACAGTGTATTTTTAAGTCTAAATGTTTTCGCTCATCATTTGTGCAGACTTTTTATGAAAGTACAGAATAAAGCATTTGTTTTCCTTGCTATATAGTGACACCATTGACCAGAATTTTTTGCAGTACAAGGCATCTTCCATAAGGGCACTGTCCAGTGTTAGCCACCAGCCACTTGTGGCCTCTGAGCACTCGAAATGTGGTTAGTGCGCAGGATGACTTAGATTTTCAATTTAATTTTGAAAACTTTTGATGGGTACACATGGCTAATTGCTCCCATATTAAACGACACATCTCGTAGGTACCATTTTTATGAACATGCCAGAACACTGAACTCCTTCACTGTGGATATGCTCTTAGATTGCTTTCCATTTTGGGTCAGTATTAGTATTGCTGGTGTAAACACTATTGTGAGTATTTTACGTGAATCTGTGCCCTCGTTCCCGTTCCGTGCCTACCTACCTTCTCCAGCCGCAGTGGGTTATAGGCTCTGGTTTCCAACGCGTTTGCTCGCATTTGCGCATCTGGCAGTGGGCGAGGCCCCAGTGACCCCAGCACGTGCTGGGTGTTTGTCTTTGCCAGGTCTTGCTGCCCGTGCGACTTCTGTCACCCTACTGGGGACGCATGGCCATGTGCAGCGTGGTTATAGTATTGTCCAGTGAAGAGCGGTCACTGATGATGAAGCCGCTGAGTTTCCAAAGTGCGAATGTGACGAGGTTTTGGCTTTCACTCTGAATTGACAGTTGTTAAGGTTTCATCTCTTTTTAGTATTTCTTTCAGGAATCCTTTATAGTGTGTGAATAAATTCACCTAAATTCCTTTTTCTCAGAGATATTTTAAATTCTCTTTCTTGTTATATATTTATTACTTTATTAACTGAAGAATGTGTAATCTTCATCTGATTATTTTTTGAGGGCTTTACACTTTAATGTCATATCTGAAAACGAAATGGTTATAAAGGTTCTTTACGTAATTTGTACACTTTGCTCTGCTTTGATTGGGGCCATGGTCTTCTGTTACTCTAATGACGGAAGAAACTGTAATAATCGGGGACACAGCATGTACAACTCGACAGCCTGTCAGGAGCACAGACACAGGCTGGAGGGTCATTTTTGCCCATTACTCTGTGTGTCCGGGGGTGATGGTTCTCATGGCTCTATTTCTGTCTCATCGCAAGATTGATTATCTGAGTTGTCTCAAGATATTTTGATCTGTATGTTAATCTTTTCATCTTGAACTTACTGGCAACAATGGAAAATACTTCACAATAACTCATAGGTGAAACAAGTTTCTGGTAGGTTGGGGTCTGACGGGGCAGCAAGTATGGGTCCACGGCAATAATACCCAAAGGGAGTCACCTACGTAAATTATGTTAAAATTCAGAGAAAGCAGAACGGTCTGCCCACTGCGTTGTTGAGCCGTATTGTAACTCTGCACATTTGTAAGTTACTCGTCACACAGAACTGCTGTGAGGACCACATGAGGAATGTGTGTGAAGTGCCTGCACAGATCTTGGCACTTGGTGAACACCGGTGAGGGGCCGTCCTTTCTGTTCCTTCACTGGTCAGTGTGACATTACCGTCACCATGTCTGCAGCAGAGGAGGGGGTTGGGAAAGACATTGCAGGAGTGTCTGGTCGTGTCATCTGCTGGGGCTGCTGGGACAGGACGCCGTGACAGGACGCCAGAGACGGAGGGCTTGGGCCAGAGAATTGACCTCCTCACGGTCCTGGAGGCTGGGTGTGTGAGGTCCGGGGCCAGCAAGGCCGGTTCTCCGGAAGGCCCCCTTCCTTTGTGACCGGTGGCCGTTCTCACCCTCTCACTGTGCCCTCCCAGGGCAGGAAGTCAACGGGTCCCATCCCGGGGCCCCACCGCCGTGACCTCGTCGGAACCTAACCAGCTCCCCCGAGCCCCACCTCCAGATATCACACGGCAGGTTAGGACTTCACCGCGTGACACAGTTGAGTCCATGGCAGGGGCGAAACTCAGTTTTCTAGGATCCGTGAAACGTAGAATTTTGGTTGATGGAATGTGGGGATGGAGGAGACCATCTGTAAAGGGTGAAGTGGAAAGACAGAAACAAATCAGATGAGTAGTGCCTGTTCAGGAAGTGCCTGTTCAGGTGGCCTGGCTGGTACTCCTATCCGTGTCACTAGTTACAAGCGTAGTAATAAGGGCAGTCTGCTTATCAAGTGCCTGCCGATCACCCATGACCACAGGGCCTTCACGGTCCCCTCGGCTTGATTCAGCCAGTCTCTGCCCCGACGTCTTCCACACTCCAGCCACGTCCACGTCCAGAGAGGTACCACCTCTTCCTGTTTCTGAGAGCATTTACTTTCAGAAACTTGAAAACTCCTTCTCTTTCCATTGGAGAAGTAATTCTTTTTATTTATTTATTTATTTATTTATTTATTTATTTATTTATTATTGGAAAGTAATTCTTTTTAAAAAACCTCTTGTCATCTTTACAACCAGGGCAGTCTTTCTCAGGGATCCTTGGGCCCAAAGTGCCTTTGAAATGTAATCACCAAGGGAGGTGGAGGGTGTCCCGCCCTGTATTTCAGGGGAGTTGGGTTCAGACTCCAATCTGGCCTTTTTCTCCTCCTGTAATACACTTGAAGATAAAACCTCCCATTCCTTCCATATTGTTCAGGGAAACTTCTCTTTGACACCTGTCACTGCCCTATTTTGTTTACCTACAGTAGTAGTGATAAGGTCATCTCAGCAGTCCTGGGAATGAATAACTTCTATTATTCCCTTTTTCAAAATGGGGGGCATGGAGGTGGACTCACAGAGATTAAGGAAATTGCCCAACGTCACACGTATAGGAAAAGATGAAGCCAGCACTTAGGCGGTAGCAAATCAATTCCACCGACCTAACTCACTCTGTGCCGCTTGCTTTGTGATCACTGATTGTGCTGGAGAGGAGAGGCGGGAAGGGTGACTGCTCCAAGTTCTTTCTTCTGCCAGGAAGTTACCAGTGACCTCCACCCTTCCTCCCATCCTACAGTCAGGTGATGACTGTGTACTCGCATAGGACACGCTTATTCCTAAGAGTGTAGTTCTTCCTCCTCCCTTGCTCAAGGTGTGTGAACATTCTGCACGGAATTGGAAGCTGTCTCCACAGCAGCAACTGGTTTACTGAGGTTAAAACTGAGGTTAGGATAAGACAGCTGTAAGTTTTTTTTTAAATATTTATTTATTTTGAGGGGTGTGTGCAAGTTGAGGAGGGGCAGAGAGAGAGAGAGAATCCCGAGCAGACTCTGCACTGTCAACGCAGAGGTCGACGCAGGCTCAATCCCGTGAAACGCGAGATCATGACCTGAGCCAAGATCAAGAATCGGATGCTTAACCGACTGAGCCACCCAGGCTCCCCACTATAACTTCTTTAGTATGAGAGTGAGTTATGCTATAATTGTGTGTGTGTTTGGCATATATCTTTCAATTTAAAAAGTGAGACTAGGGGCGCCTGGGTGGCTCAGTCGGTTGAGCAGCCGACTTCGGCTCAGGTCATGATCTTGCACTCCGTGAGTTCCAGCCCCGCGTCGGGCTCTGTGCTGACAGCTCGGAGCCTGGAGCCTGTTTTCGATTCTGTGTCTCCCTCTCTCTGTGACCCTCCCCCATTCATGCTCTGTCTCTCTCTGTCTCAAAAATAAATAAGCGTTAAAAAAAAAAATTTAAAAAGTGAGACTAACACAGGATTAGATGAGTGATTCTATGATATTGATTAATATCATAATTTTATTAATAAAAATTCACAGGTACTTATGTCTTGTAACAGCCATACATTTACAAGGAATGTATGTTTTACTATTGTATTGAGATATCTAAGAGGGAGGCAGAATCATCAGGCACATTTATTTATTTATTTTTTAATGTTTATTTATTTTTGAGACAGAGAGAGACAGAGCATGAACGGGGGAGGGTCAGAGAGAGAGAGAGGGAGACACAGAATCGGAAGCAGGCTCCAGGCTCTGAGCTGTCAGCACAGAGCCCGACGCGGGCTCGAACTCACATACCGCGAGATCGTGACCTGAGCTGAACTCAGACGCTTAATCGACTGAGCCACCCAGGCGCCCCTCATCAGGCACATTTATAGAAAATCATAGGTTATGAAGTGCAAGTGAATATGGAGAGATTACAGCCAGGTATCATATTAAGATGGAGTCTGAGAGTCTATGTATCGGTTACCTCTGACCTTGGAGGGGAGGCTGGGGGGTTGGTCCCGTGTTGTCAGCGGCACAATATCTGAGCGCAGTAAACACGGAATCATTTTGAGCTGATGGCCTATCATGCTACGTAAAATGCACATAGTAAATAAACAGCACCCGTAGTAAAAACGTATTTAGATGTGTGAGAGATAGGCTCTATTTTGGATCTGTGAGGCAAAATTAGGGGCTTTATTTTTTCCTTACAACACAGTCTGTGCTTCTTTGAAAGTGTTAATATGTAGAAATTTGAGTTTTCTTAAGGGTTTCAGTCTTTAAGAAATTGTCCTATAGATGATTCAAAAAGCGTTGAGAGTAACGTGCTGTTTGCCTCTTAAAGTACAAGACAAAGGGCATCGATGATATTTTCCAAGGTCCGTTTTCTATTCCGGCGCGATAGCCTTCGAGGAACACTGTTTACACCTGCGTGTCATCTCAGGGCATGGGTACCAAGCGTCCGACTGTCATGGCGACATCTTCGCTCGGCCTTGGCGGGAGTAGGGACTGGGGGGAGGAGTCTTCGCCTCCACGGCCAGCTTGGAATTCAGCTCCCCTGCTGGCACTTACCCTGGAGGTCACCTCGGTCCCGGAAGGAAACGCTGGCCCGAGTGGGGCCGAGGGGGGCCGAGGGGGGCCGAGGGGGCCCGAGGGGGGCCGAGGGGGGCCGAGGGGGCCCGAGTGGGGCCGAGTGGGGCCGAGTGGGGCCGAGTGGGGCCGAGTGGGGCCGAGGGGCGGGCATCGGGAGCCCCTCCCGCAACGCGCTGAGGCGCCGGCAGGGAGGGGGCGTTCGCCAAAGCGGGGACCCCGTGATGCTTTGACGGGGAGCACGCGAACGTCTGGCGAGACTTCGCGTCCCCGGAGCAAATCAAGATGGCGTTCCGGACGTTGACACGACGCAGGAGGGACGGCGGGGAGGCCGCGGGGCGTTCACGGTATCGTCACCGGAAAATATTCCGAAGGTAAAGTATTTAACGCTGAGAAGCCGCACGGCGTGGTGCTTTTGTGGTAGAAAGCAAAAAAGAAAAGAAACGAAACGTAAATAACATATATAAAACTGCATGACGATTTCCGGTGCACAGAGACTATCCTCTTGTACGTGAACCTTCTTCCATGTATGAGGCGAATTCCTCCTCACTCTTCGCTGAGAATCCCTTAATTGGGAGGAAACGACACAAACGCATAGAGTTTGAATCTTCCCTTCGATACAGCTTCTTCCTATGTATCCGCACAACTATGACTTTGGAAATTGCGAGGTTTGTCCCCCATTCCCTTTCTTTGCATGGATTTTGCCTGGAAATTCTTTTTTGTTCGCACAAGCTGTGCGTGCGCGCGGTCACCGCGTGTACGTGGTTGTGCTGTGTTCTCGTGCAAGTGTTTCTTCGCGAGAATTCTGCAGCCGAGGCCGCCCCGCCAGGCGGGGGACGTGCAGCTGGTATTGCTCGGCCATATTGGAGGACATGCTACGAGGTGTGGCGTCGGCGTTTCCATTGTTGTCTGGCCTGAGTTGACCGTGTCTTGCATGTTGGGCTATTTAAGACCAAGTATATGAATATTTGGGAGATTCCTCTTATGATACACACGGATAAAACAGTGCCCTCGGGAGTTGCCCTGAGGGGAATAAATACTTACGCGAGCTCATATCTGGGACAAGGAAGGACACTGGCCTTTCCGGGACTTTCTGATTGAGGCCAGACAGTGAGGTATTGTCCTACCGAGAGATCCCAGCTTGTGAAGGTTGAGACAGCCACCCAAAATAGTGACCTTTCTTAATTACTTAATTCTTAGTTATTAAGTTTCAGGACCTCTAAATACGCATATGTGTTTAAAAATTACTTTGGGTATTTTCTTTCTCCTTGTACTATGCTTTCAATACATTGTACTAACAATCACAATTATTTTGAGTCGTGCTGTCTGGAATTCTCAGGCTCGAGTAGGTCTTTACTGGAGATCCAGGTTCAAACCTAGCCATTTGAGGGGTACTAGGTTATCAGCAGAGGAGAAAATACTCAGGCAACAGAATAGGCTGAAGTGCACTTGTTCTGGAATATTCCTGAGCTGGTACATTGGAGAATATTTGTTATTGGACAGAGGTGTGCTAATGCAGAGGGATAATTTTCTGCAGTCAGGTTAAATCATAATAAAGAAAAAAATGTAATGTTTGTAATCTTAGGCTGGTAGGCTGGGAATACATAATTGGTGAATGTACCTAGAGTATTATATAGGTGTGTGTCTGCCTCTAGAGATCTAAAGGACATAATTGGGAAGTCGCTAAGGGCAGGTGCGGTTTCAGGGGCCCTCCTTCCGTGTCCAGATGTCAGGCAGTTGTCGGACCGCATAGGTTGTCCGGGCGACCTCACACGTGGGGGTGCCCTGCCCTCTGATGCTGTTCAATTTATCTTCCTGTTACTTTGAATTTAAGTCTGCTTTTCATTTTTACCATCAACCTCCACATTTGAGCAAGGACTTCTCTTTCTTTTATCTCCATGGCTTCTGCAGATGACACCCCAAATCTCAGTACTCTTCCCCTGTTGTGCGGTCCAGCTCCCTGTTTTGCCCGCTGCAGAAAGACACCGAAGGTCTTGGGGTTTCACTTTCTATAGTGCTTATGGAGTTGTCTTCAAAACCCACACATGCATGCACACACACCCCCACACTCCCACGCATGCATGCACCCACATAACCACCCACATGTGTGCATGCATAACACATGTGTGCACACACATAACCACCCACACGTGTGCACACACATAACCACCCACACATGTGTGCACACACCTTCACACCCACACACATGCGTGCACACACCCACACCCACGTGCATACATGCACACCCCGGCACGCACACACAGGCACGTGTACCCCCTACGCAGGTGTGCATACACACACACACAAATTGTAAATATGTGAACAGATTTTCAGTAGTGGATTTATCTAAATGTTGAGATTATAGGTTATTTTAATTGTCTTCTTTTTCTTTATTTTTGCTATCCAAAGTTTCCAAAATGAAACTATATCATTGCCTTATACAAAGGAATTAATAGAGTGCATTACAAATAAATTATTTATGGAATAAAATGGGGTCTACGTAAGTATCGAAAATGTGACATATTGCCACAGTATTATTTCTCTTTATTTGTTTACTCTGTGTTTTCTCTTCTCTAAAATGCTATGAATCCTGAGTAAATCAGAGGTATATATATATATATATATATATATATATATATAGATATATAGATATATAGATACACGCAAACCAGGGATGCACATATGCACACACATGCACGATACATACATATGTGAATGATTTATATTTCAAAGGAAATTATGTTCAACATTACTGAACAAGGAGTCCTCAAATACATCTTCATCACCAGAAAGAAAATAGTAATATAGATAATATTCCTTTTAATATCCCTGTAGGCAAATATAAACTTCTGTGAGGCAGGAAAGTTTCTGCTTTGAAGAAACACACAATACAGACCTACAAGGACGACCCTTCAGTTTTGAGAACAGTCTCCTCCCTTCACTTTTGTGCCAGGAGCCTGTTATTAACCCAATACATATGGGCCAGGATTTCTGGTGTCTAAAAGCAATAGGGGGTTAAAAGCCCTGGGCCCTTTTGTTACCTGCATTGTGTTTCTTATGTTTGGAATTAATGGAGACACCCTGGTGTTTGTTCTCCCAAGGAAATTTCTTTTTAGCCCCAAACACACTAAGAGCAGAGAATTAGAATAATGTAATGAATCGTCATTTCTTATTTCCTGCATCTATTTCCTGGATGAAATATAGAAAGTATATGATGACAGTTTTTCTCTCTGATCCCAATATTTTTATCTGTAATCAACCTTGGGCCTTGTTCTGGGTCTTATTTTGGATGTTTCCAGAACACAAGCCTGGGGTGTGACTAATGTGTGAATAATCCTCTCTTGACACATGAAAAACGGATGAGGAGCAAAGAACCTATCTTTACATTTTGCTTTACTGTGTTTTTCTAAAATATCAGATATTGAAAGACTATATACATCTGATAGATAATAAGATGAGTACAAACAAAAAAGATGCATTGTAATTCCGTGACCTTGGAAAGTTAATAAGGACGTGTGTGCAGAGGGACGAACGGTATGTGAACGTACGTGCATTCACGTGAGATCTCGGTGTGGACAGCTGGGAGCACAGACTCCGGCTTGTTTATGTTAACTATTTGCATGTCTCAGTTTCAAATTCAAAGAGCATTCTCATATGGCTTTATATTTGTCCTCGAATTACAGTTCAGCACAGGACAAATTCTGAAACAAATCTGAAATCTATTCTTCAGACACGGTTCATTTTTCCTCTCAGGATACGTGTCCATATCATTTTGCCAGTGAATGAGAAGTACTTCATTTGACAGAGCATCATTGGCTATGGCATTTCCCCCTCAAAAGAATTTAACGGGCAGTTTTTAAATGCTACCTAAGCAACCGGTCTGTATTTTGGTCCATTTTCCCTGCTTTTGTGAACTTACACCCTTCTTTAGCCCTGTGTACCCCTCACAGCGTTCTAAAATTACCCCTCCCTTTCCGGACACCACACACATCCCCCACCCACCTAAAGCCCTGGCGCCTTCCCTGTTCATCTCTAATATAATCACACACGTTTGGAAACTAACTTCCTTATCTGCCGTTTCAGTGTCCTTTTATTCCTCTGAAATGGAAAAGATTCCCCCTAAAACCTCTTCCAAATTCACCTACAGCTGCAGTCTTTTTCTGTACTAAGTGAAGAACCTGGCTTAATGTCATCTCCTGATACCAATGCTCAGAATTCTAGCAGCCTGACTTAAGTCATTATATCTCCTAACTAGCCTAACACAGTAATTATGTCATTAGTGGCTGCTGAGTATATATGGATTGAAATAATACATTGTTGGCAATAAAAAATGCCCACGTATACATCTTTGTATGCATCAAAAACTACAATAACAACCTGTCAATTGTGTTATGTTCTCGTGAGGGCAAAACAACTAGGGTTAGAAGAAAGAAAAAAATGGAAGTTGCTGGCAATTAATTTTTAAAGTGCTGGGAAAAACTAATTATCGTTAACACTTGGCATAAGAGAAGATCCTCACATGTATTCCATAATAAGATGTATTGCAAAACCTTAAAATAAGTGAAAAATACTCAATTTTCTTTCAAAGTAATGAGGTCCTAATAGAGTAAATATATTCTTGGCTTTACTAATAATAATCTTTGCCAAATATAAGTTTTCTCTGAGATAACACTGTTGAATTGTGGTATGAAATAAAGAGCTAGAAAATGAAGCATCTGTTCTATAAGAATATAAGTTGACTAGAAATGTTATAGGATGAAAAATCTAAAGCCTGGGCTCTAGGGATCGTAAACATGTGACTTATCCTTTGTAGGTGCACAGATATTGCGCATAATGTGATAGATTTGAGCCTTATTTGAGCCTCTCTAGGAAATGTACCATGGGAATACATTAATTTACTCTAAATTTGTTGATTGGTCCAATGAAATGCAAAATATTTTGATATTCTCTTTGATATAAATTTGATTCAATGTCCAGCAAATAAACGTGAATTCAAACTGGATGAAAACTACAGAGGAAATGTGAGGTGGCAGGGTTCAACCTACGGAGTTTGGGGGGAAGGGAAGGGGACCCTTAGCCGTATCTCTGCTGACTTTCTTCAATCTCTATGAGCAGGTAGTAGAAATAGGGCTGATCGGATTTGGTAATGTTGGTTAGACCATAGTTTACATGTAAATACTG
Organism: Panthera tigris; assembly: GCF_018350195.1. Lineage (NCBI taxonomy): Eukaryota > Metazoa > Chordata > Mammalia > Carnivora > Felidae > Panthera > Panthera tigris. The sequence continues at coordinate 1,702,823 of NC_056670.1, forward strand.
TGTTTCCATTTCTCTCCCTGTTCCTTCTTCTTTATAAATTGTTGTGACAATGAAATTACAAGACTCAACTGCAATGATTCCGTGTCTGCTTTTTGACAACAGGCCCGCGATTCCTTTTTCACAACCATCCTTCTCATCCATCTACTTACCTGTTACAGTATTTCATATACGTGCCCATTTCATCATTGTATTAGGGTTGAGAACTGGTTGTTAAATCCAGTTGGGAGCTCCGTGCAGAGGTAGCACTGAGTGTGTATAAGAGGACGTAGCATAAACATGCATTTACCCCGTGATTCTCTGCATTTGGCTGCCTTCAAAACTTGAGGGGAATTCGATCATTTGGCAAAACTACTTGAATACTATGATATATTATTGAAACATCATCTTCACTTCTTAAAATACCAATTTATTAGAATGAGAGCGCGCATAAAATTAGAAAACTGTAACTAAATCTCTGCTACCTTGCATTGTGTGTGTGTGTGTGTTGCATTGAGTTTAAGGTATGAGAGGGATTCTGTTGGTTGTATATCAATGGCTACATATCCATGTTGCGCAAATAAGCCAGAGTGGCAAAAAAATCAGAATATGTAAACAGGTAATAATTCATAATTTTTAGCATATATACAAATGGATGTCCTAGGATCAATAACCAGTATATGTGCCAACTCTTTGGTATTTGCTCTGATCACGTAATATTTTGTGATTAGTTAATAATTATCACAGTTCAAATATCAAATTCCAAAGAGAAAATAATAGTAGACATAAAAATAGTGAGTATGAATGATCTTTTCTTTAGTGTTTGAGAAAGACCACAATGTCTTGTGTGACCTCAGAGCAATCATGAGGAAAATAACTCAACCCAGTACTTAATAACTGTGAAATTTTGTATTAATAGGGTGTTCCTGTTGGTAGAAAGCCAGTTATGAAGGAATAGGTTTAATAATAGGCCTCTAATATGTTAACTCTACTGATGACATACATACTAAGAAGTAGGCTATGTCCAGGTGTTTAAATTGCAGTCATATTTTATTACATGTGTAATACATGCATACGTATTTTACAGTCAGCCTTTGATTACTAAAGGGATAATAATTTATATTCCTCAGTTTCATAGTGATCAACACAAAGTCAAGTTGTTTGAAAAAAACTTACACAAGTAATCGTCTTTGAATATTCAGGAGCAATGAGTCTCAACAGAGACAGAATTCATAGTAAATCTTCATTTAAAATTTTAGTAGAAAAGCCTAATATTGTGTACTGTTCAAGTAAATTAAGCTAATATGGCAGTGATGACTACATTTGTGTACAACTTTAATTGTAAAAGTCTATATGTGTGTGGATTGGGTTAACAAGGTTGACTTACTTGTGTTATTTTACATGAACCCTTTAACACCTGTACAGACTTCGGGAATTCAGAGATTTACACTCATCCTCAGTCAGACTAGCCATGTTCAAGCATTCAGTTGCCACACGTGGCTTGTAGTTACCATGATGGATAGTGCAGATGGGGAACCTTCCTTAGTCACTAAAAGATCTACGCAGGCAGCCCTGCTTCAGAGCACTTGTAATTTCTCTTCTTCGGTGACATTTGAAACGATCTGTCTTCATTTCACTGGGTATCTCTCGTCTGGGCTCAGCATTTCTAGTCCTTTCCACTGGTTCTCGCCTGAGGTGGATGGGAGTACTAGTCATCAGTCCGACCTCACTCTCCTGTGAGCACTACAGTGTGTGACTATCCCTCATAAGTCCTCAGGAATCCACCACAGATTTTAATACATCAGGCGGCACTCTTTCACCAGGATCATTTAAATAGTAATAAGTCAGTGTAAATAACAGTATCAATAAGCACACATTATTCAGTCTTAGAATCTTCCGCATTACATCAAAAACACACTGTTTTGTTTTGGGTTTTGGGTTCATTTTTTTTTTAGGTGCTCAGTATATTATGTAGGCTTAAATGAATTGTTGAGTAATGAAGTTGATTAACTATATGCCCCTGGTTTATTACAGTGTGGTTATGGTACTTTGTTTAAGGAAACTAAGGGGACCTAAGAGAAATGCAAAAGAGGCTTAGAAGCTGTGCTTGGAGAAATAGCATTGTGTGAAGGCTCACAGTTGGATCACTCCCCCATCTCTGAAGTTTGGATTTAGGAATTAGGCTACAAATCCCTTAAAAACACTTGTACCTTTATTTGTCGATATATTTGAAATCAAATATTAATTATTGAGTGAACATCAGTCCTTTGTAAAGTTTCTTTTTGTATGCATTAAGTCCTACACAATTTCATCATTTGTGTAGGTTAGGGTGTCCCTCATGATGGCCAAGATACTAACCATTTCCAAACACCGTAGGGATACCTCATGTTGCCATATTTTCTTACTGTGTCTAACAGTATCCATAATGTCTAATTAATAGAAAATGGATCAGTATATCATCTTTGAAGTTCACTTCTGTGTATAGAAAATATTGGAGAGTAACGCTTACAACACACAGAGTGGGATGAGTACTTATGATTCATATTTGACTTTTCAAGGTGTACAGGTCTTCATTGTTGGAAATAGGCAAAGGTGGTTTTCTTGTAATTGTACCTTACCATTGCAACAGTCTCAACCAATAATGCCAGTTAAATATCTGTAATGTATAATAAAATGGAGAATGGGAAATAAAAATCATAGCTAACCCAAGAGAATTCTGAGGGGCACTGGTAGGTAGCATTCTTCTAAAGAATAATGGAAATGTAATTATATGCTTGTGTACTTAAAACTAAAAAAAAAAACCAAAAAACAAAAAAAAATTGTGCAACTTTTCCAAATGTTGAGTACAGTCAGACTTTTAAAAACATTATTGAAGTCTTCTCAGTAGACTGTAGTAACGCAATAACTTGCACTTAGGAAATCAGAGTTAGTGCATATTAAAAACTGTTATGATAGAATAATAAATTCTTACAAATTATTATAATGAAAAAGTTTTAAGACGTTTTTTCTTCCATTATCCTTTAATTCCCCTCAAGAAATTTGCAGAGTCCAGTGTTCCTTTTATGCCGTCTGAATTAAGGATGTGATGTTATAAGGAAAACAATTTAAGAGGACAAAACTGCTACTCCTTGACTTGTTGCTGTCAAATCCCTGATATTATTAAGGAGATTTTAGTAGATTCCTGAGGCCCCTGATGGGGATACGTAGGGAAGGAAGACCTTACAGTGATTGGCACGACGATTGATTCTGGAGAAGGGTAAGGAGAACACAGCAGACAGAGGAAGGGACGACTCCCTGGGCTCTTTGAGAATCAGGGAGCAGAGAACCCTGCCTCCTTGCAGCTCTCAGAACTGGTCTTGTACATTCCCTCCAGGGAAGGTACCGCCTGCTTCCACAGAGCGCTCGCCTTCCCAAGGTGCATCTCTGGGAAGGAGACAGAACAGCTGTCTTCCCCGATTGCCTTTGACACATCTCCCTAACTGTTTTTATTCACTTTAGGTGCACCATGAGATGAGTTATTTTATACACAGGTCAAAATCTCATTTAACATACATTTAGGGCTTCTGTTAATAAAATGAAAATTAGAAGTCTGATGTAACAAATCAGTGGAGTGATTTAGAGACAAGTCATAAAGTTTCAGATCATAATTCATGAGTATTAGCTGATCTGCCAACCGTCTCCTTTCACATAACAGCATAAACTCTGTAAATCCTAAGGGAATCCTGGGAAAGACTGTATAGATAGAAGAAGGTATTACTGCACATTTTGAAGTAAAAGCACAGCAATGTGGCCTACAAATCATCAATTACAGTATTATTAAATATTTGATTATGAATATCTATATGTAGTGTATTACCTAAAGCATCATATTATATATCTGTATATCTATAGGTATATGTATATGTGTGTATGTGTGTGTGCATATATATGTATATATATGTAGCCTAGATAAGTTTATCTATATGTAAATGTATAATGTATAAATATGTAACAAACACATAAATATATATTATTACATATCATTATATGTACTAAAATATAATAAATGTTATAAGTGTAACAAATATGTATATAGAGACTATATATATCTAGGGTATATAGATACACATGTAGATACATATCTTCATCCTGTAGCTCATATTCTTTTCTGACTCTGTCCTCTCAATCAAACTTGTTAACGCCTTCATTTTCATACATTTCAACATCATATGTCTGCTAAGGATTCCCCAAATACTACTACTCTTATTCCTGATTTTCTCTGTAACCTATCTTGCTCACAATTAAGGGAGATTCTTTATCTAATTTCCTACAGAAATTTATTTTTTTATTTTTCCTACGGTACTTTTGAATATGTGTAGTGTAGTCTGTTAAATACATGCATCCTAACAGACTTCAGTCTCATTAAAGAAAGAAACTGTCACATCCATTTTTTTTTAATAGAGACAGAGTGCACAAGCAAGGGAGGGGAAGAGAGAGAGGGAGAGAGAGAATCCCAAGCAGGCTCCAAATTCAGCACAGAGCCCGATGGAGGGCTCGAACTCAGACCCTGGCACAACGGCCTGAGCCAAAATCAAGAGTGTGACACTCAACCAACTGAGCCCCCCAGGTGCATGGAGGTCTGTGTAGTCGAGCTTGTTTCAAATGGTGCACACTGCCTATTTGGGGAATAAACAACACGTTATTTCTCTAAGGGAGTTAAAGTATAACATAGTGTCAGAATTGCTAAATGGGAAGAAGCATATTTTAACTTCTGTTTATGATTTTGCATCTAACAAAGGTGTTTGATGATGCTCAGATTCACTTAGGTAGTGTTGTCCAAAATGTTTTGGAACTTTGTTTAATTTTAAGAATTTTTTTCCTGTAGTTTTGACATAGGATTCTTTTAGTCTGTTTTGTTTTGTTTTTTTGTTTGTTTTATTTTTGAGACAGAGAGAGACAGAGCATGAATGGGGGAGGGTGAGAGAGAGAGACACAGAATCCGAAACAGGCTCCAGGCTCTGAGCCATCAGCCCAGAGCCCGACGCGGGGCTCGGACTCATGGTCCGTGAGATCATGACCTGAGCCAAAGTCAGGTGCTTGCTTAACCGACTGAGCCACCCAGGTGCCCCTCTTTTAGTCTGTTTTAGATTATCTAGGCTGAATCCATTTAAAATGTAAGATTTATTTATTGACTTTATAGAATATTCATGATAAGGTTCTGTTGTGTCATACAGTATTTCTAAATAAAATATACTGACTGAGACAAAACTTTAGATAGAATTTTTCTTAATTCATGTGATGTATCTTTGCCATACTTAAAATAATTACATTCAAGAGAGATGTGGCAAGAAGTAATTGAAAAATTTTATGAGATTTCATCAATGTGTATTGATTTAACCAGTGTTAACATGCGTGAGAAACTTATGCTTACCTTTATCATTCCAAGGGAGTTCTTGACAGAAGGTTTCTTCATAGATTAGAATAAACAACTTAGTTTGGAATAGTTAGGCTCACTGTGGTATCTGCTCTGTTCTTTGGCAGTGTACTCGAAGTTCAGTGTAGAGGTGAACATTGCTTATTTTCTTTCTCAAACTGTACTGCATGTCTTAAGTCTTTGATCCATTTTGAGGTAATTTCATTTTTCTGCATGTGGTTATCCAGTTTTCCCAACACCATATTGAAGAGACTATCATTTTTCCACCGAGTATTCTTGCCTCCTTTGTTAAATATTAGTTGACTGTGTATGTTGGGTTTATTACCAGGCTCCTATTCTGTTCTATTGGTCTGTTTATTTTTATTTTTTTCACTGTTGCTTTGTAGTGCCCTTTGAAGTCAAGAAGTGTGATGCCTCCAACTTTGTTCTTTCTCAGGTTAGCTTTGGCTATTCAGGGTCTTTTGTGGTTCCATACAAACTTGAGGGCTTTTTGTTTTCTATTTCTGTGGAAAATGTCACTGGTATTTTGGTAGGGATTGATTTCTATAGATGGCTTTGGGTAGTAAAGACATTTTACCAATATTAATTCTTCCAATCCATGAACATGGGATATTTTTTCCATTTGTTTGTACCTTTTTCAATTTCTTTTATCACAGTTCTATAGTTTCCATTGTACAGATCTTTCTCTTTCTTGGTAAAATTTATTTCTAAGTATTTTATTGGTTTTGATGCAATTGTGAATGGGATAGTTTTTTGGTTTTTGTTTGTTTTTTTGTTTTTTACTTTCAGGCATATCATTGATAGTGTATAGGAACACACCTGATTTCTGTATGTTAATTTTACAATCTGCAACTTTACTGAATTTGTTGATTGGTTCCAAGACTGTTTTGGTTAAGTCTTTAGAGTTATCTATATATAAGATCATCTCATGATCAAATAATGATAGTTTTCCTCCTTTCTTTTCAATTTGGTGCTTTTTTTTTTAATATTGGCTGATTGCGCCAGCTAGAATTTCTAGTACTATGTTGAATAAGAGTGGTAAGTAAGGTTGCACGTACATCTCCCCTAGTTATTTACTCAGGAGGAGGAGGAAATCTGTCCATAAAAAATGTTGTTAAAAAAATTTTATAGTAGCCTTATAATCCTCACAAATGGTGACCATCCCAAATATCTATCAGCAGGAAATACCAGCCAGCAGAAGTGCATGAAGCCATGGTACACAAAACAGCAGAGATGAATCTGAAAAATGTTACGTAGAGATAAAGCCACCCATATGTTACACTCTCAGTGATCACATTTATACGAAATCCAAGATTCTGCAAAACCAATGTGTGATGGTTGAACATCCAGTGGATGCCACTGTGTGAAAAGGATTAATTGGAAAGCAGCCAGGAGAGATTTTGTGATGTGATCGCCCGTGTTTTTCTGTTTCTGTTCTGGGTGTAGTGCACATGTGTTTATCACAGTTGTCAAAACTTACCTAACCTGTCAAGTTATGCTCATAAGACCTAGCATTTTATTGTCGGCAAATAATTTTTATTGAAATAAATAGGTAGATAGCTAGCTAGATTGATTAAATTAATAGAGGGATTCAATAAGAATTCCAGGTATAGACATTGTCCTTTGGCATCGTCATCAGATCTCACTAAGTTAGTGTAAAATAGAATGAGTAAGAAACAAGGAGGTTGATTGCATAATAATATTTTTAAGTTAGAACGACATAATCAGCTGCTATACATTTTTCCATGATATTTTTACATACGCACATCTAAGCCTGCAGTAAATGTTTTAGGGTGAGACACTGTGAAGGGGTAGGGGATGTAAGTAAACAGGTAAAAACAAATTAAACAGCATGAAAGGAGACAATGCCTCATTTGGGCTAATGATTTTAGTGTGTCATGAAAAAAAAAAGAATAGAATTGACTTCAGTATCCAGATAAATATATGTATTTTTTAAATTAGTAAGGAGAAGATAAAAAATGTAATAGAAAAAGTTATCCAAGCAGAAAATTCATAAAAGGAGAATATAAATGGCCAATATAACCTTCAGAATATTTTCTTTCTGAATAATTATCAGAAATATGTAATTTCAAATAACATTGTAAAAGAGAAATAAGACACTTTTTCTTCTCATTATAGAAACAAAAAAATCATAATACTTGATATTGGAATCTGTGAAGAAACAAATATTTGTTAATGGTGTTGAGCTCTGTATTTGTTAATGGTGTTGAGCTCTGTATTGACACAGTTTTTTTTTTTTCCGAAGGTAGTTTAGCAGTATCTGTCAGTCTTGAAATACACTTGCCTTTTCCACATTTGAGAAATGCATCGAGCTCCTTACCCTAAAGACTTCAACAAGTGGCTTACATTTCCTTCACATAAGGAAAATGTCTGAAAATAGGCCTTACCACCGATTCTCCAGGAACCTAGCTTTTTTCCAGTTTCCTTCTCAACGTCATTGACCATCCGCTGCCTGCGTCACTCCCCACCTTGCGTCCATTTCACAGAACTCCACCTGAGGCCACGCTGACCCCTGCGTGTCACTGGCTGTTGTTTAGCCAGACCTGTGTGGAAAGAGGCCAGAGAATGAAGGTCTTTGCCTTTTGTAAGTTAAAAGACTATTTTTCAGTTCTACAGAAAACGTGAGAGGAAGCACAGAGTCCTCCCACACAGTGTCTCTGGTACTAACATGTTGCGTCGGTAAAGTGCATTGTTTGTGTTGTGCAGTTCCGTGGGTTTTGACAGATTCATAATGCTGTATTTCCCCTATTTCCGTGCCACACAAAATAGGTTCCACACCCACAAAATACCTGTGCCCCACCACTTGCTCCTTCTCCCACCCTGAAACCCTGGCCGCCACAGGCCTTTTTACTCCGAGTTTTGCATGATTCCCAATAGTTACATCTTGATGTAGATCGTGACTAGCCTGGGAAGAAAGACATTTCCATTTTTACTTTAAATACTTTTGTAATGCTTAGATGTTTAAGGAATGAGGTTAACTTAATTACCTCGCTTTGTGGCATAAAGTTGTATTTTTTCCACGTGATCGTAAAAATTCCCGTAGGCATGTTGTTCAGAACACAAGCTCTCGTGAGCGTGTATTGCTTCGGCTTAAGGGCTCATTCTGTCCCCTGTCAACTTCATGAATTCCGAATATCACCCTGTATCTCTGAAGATCATAGTACTACCTACCACACAGTTTTGTTATGGGAAATTTGTTTTTTGAGAGCTAGCGGGAGAGAGAGAGAGCTCGGCAGGGCAGAGAGAGAGGGAGGCAGAATCCCAAGCAGGCTGCACGCTGACAGCACAGAGCCCGGCGTGGGGCTCAAACTCACGAACCACGAGATCATGACCCGAGCTGAAGTCAGATGCTTAGCAGACTGAGCCACCCAGGCGCCCCTTGTTACAAGAAATTAAAGAGATACGTACGTGTGTACAGATTGCTTAGCATGGCGTCTAGAACACTTGCTTTACTCAGTCGGTTACTGTTACTTCAGCTATTACAACATGAGGAATTTAAGTTACACATAAAGCGTATAGGCTCTTCTATTTGGCTTGAGGCACAGTAAAATGGACTACTGGAGAGTTTGAAGATTTTATTTTTTGTAATGCCTCATCAAATCCCAGATAAAGTTTGCTTATGGAAATTTTAAAATAAGATACGGCTGTTAATTACATTTATGTATATTGTTTCATTTAGGAATTAGAAAGCCTTTGAGAATCATCATTTTATGAAATGACTTTAAATACTTGCTGAATGAAATGACATTGTCATTCTTTTTAAGAATTAATGGAGGGGCACCTGGTGGGTTGGGTATGTTCTTTTCCTTTAACTAAGCCTTAGTAGTCTAGAATAAGGTGTTAGAATTGAGAGGAAAATTGATCAGTTTCTAAACTGAAGTTTCTTTCCTTGTAAAGAATCATGTTTCATACCTCATGAAATAGTAGAAACATCAAACATTATCAAAATGTGAAATAGTTTACATGAGGTGTAGTATAGGAATAAATGTGCAAGGCAAGAAAAATAGAAACATGAGGACAAATGGAATTGAATCTAATCAAATGCATGATTCATCAAAAAAGCAGGCTTGGAATTGAATTCTTTACTGGGTCAAAGCTGCAGGTCTGTTGGGGACACCAGAGACGGAGCAGGAGCGCATGTAGGCTCGGCCCAGCTGAGGCTCCCGTGTGTGTCAGCCCCACGTGGGAACAGCAGGCTGGGCACGTTCTTCCCCCGGTGGCAGGTGCGCAACAGGTGAGGGTCCAGTGTCCGTCTCGTATGGCGACTCTGCCTCTTTTCAGATAGAGCACATCCCTACCGGGAACCCAGCCAAACTTTACTCTGCAGCTGAACACAGTATCCGACACAGACCATGCAAGAAATGGAATGAGACGTTCATCCCCTAATGCTTGTTAGAGAAAGTTATTGATCTTGTCTTTGAAAAATAAATTTGTTGACCTGTTTTTTTAAGCTTATTTATGTATTTTGAAAGAGACAGCACAAGCGGGGGAGGGAGGGAGGGTGCGCGTGAGAGAGACTGAGAGAGAGCAAGAGAGGGAATCCCAAGTAGGCTCCACTCTGCCAGTGCAGAGCCTCACCCAGGGCTTGTACTCATGAAACTCTGAGATCAAAACCTGAGCCGAAACCAAGAGTCAGACACTCAACTGACTGAGCCACCCAGCCACGCCTGACCTATTTTTTAAAAACAATCTCTTGATAGTCTACATTCCCCTAAAAGTGAGTCGTTGAAAAATAAAACCAGGGGCGCCTGGGTGGCTCAGTCGGTTAAGCACCCGACTTCAGCTCAGGTCGTGATCTCGCGGTCCGTGAGTTCGAGCCCCGTGTCGGGCCCTGTGCTGACAGCTCAGAGCCTGGAGCCTGTTTCAGATTCTGTGTCTCCCTCTCTCTGACCCTCCCCCGTTCGTGCTCTGTCTCTCTCTGTCTCAAAAAAATAAATAAACGTTAAAAAAAATTTAAAAAAATAAAAAAGAAAAATAAAACCAAACTTTCACGTAAGAAAACCTAGTGATCGAGATTTGTTAACTACATGACTTGGATGGAGTTTTGGTCATCTGCTGGGGGATAAATCTACCTGTGTCATATAAACACTAACCACATCAGATGGAGAGAAATCCCATTGATTTTTTTTAAAGCCTTATTTATTTTGGGGAGAGAAAGTGCAAGTGGGGAGGGGCGGAGAGAGGGGGACAGAGGATCCAAAAGCAGGCTTTGCACTGACGGCAGCAAGTCCGATGGGGGGCTTGAACTCATGAACCATGAGATCACAACCTGAGCCGAAGTTGGATGCTCAACCAACTGAGCCTCCCAGGTGCCCCTCCATTAGTTCTTAGAAAGAATGACAATGTTGAATTTGAAGTCATTTCATAAAGTGATTATTCTCAAAGGCTTTCTTACTCTTTGTTAATTAATGAAACAGTATACTTAAATTTAATTAACAGCCACATCTTATCTTAAATTTTCCATAAACAAAACAATGGAAGCACAAGGAAAAAAATAAAAAAGTCTAAAATTCTCTCTCCAAACTATTTTTACATGTAAATTACAGGATGGAAATGTGTAAGTTATGAAATGATTTATAGACAACAAGATGAGCAACAGAACGCCACATTTTGGCAACACATAATTTATAAGAAATACCTGATGATACTATTTGAGCAGAAAATAACCTTGTCATGTGAGTAGGGAGAAAACGGCAGTGCCATACTGGTCCCCAAAGTGGCACTACAGCATGGATATGAGAGTCGGTATTTAAGCATCCACGATGCATTTAAAAAGTGAAATTTATCATCTAACATTTGTGCTGCAGGAGCCTAGAGCAGAGTTGGAAGAATCCCCAAATGAGACAAAAACATTACAAGAAAGTAAACTACAAACAAAAAACTTTCATGAAAAAGTCTTTTTCAAATATTAGCAAATTGTATGTAGCAGCACATAAAAAGAATAATACACTGAGGCCACGTTGGGTTTTTCCCAGGAATGGAGATCATCTCAAAACTCAATTTAATTCACAATACCAACAGGATAGTGTTTGACAAGCCTGCAGCTAACATCCTCAGTGGTAGAAAGTAAACGCTTTTCCTCTAAGGTCAGGGACAAGAGAAGAGTGCCCACTCTCGCCACTTCTGTTCAACCTAGGACAACAGGCAATTGGCAGGGAAAACAAATAAAAGGTATTTAATCTGAAAGGAAGAAGTACAATCGTTGGGTGGCAGATGACACAATCCTGTATGTAGAAAATACTAAGGCCTTCACAAACGTGTCTTACAACTGACAAATGATGTCATTTAAGTTCCACTACACAACATCAACAGACAAAAATTAGTTGTATTTCTGTACACTAACAACAAACCGTCTGAAAAGGAAATTACACAACTGACCCCATATGTAACCATATCAGAAAGAATAGAATAGGAATGAGCCTCACCAAGAGGTAAGACTTGTACAATGACAACATCGATGGCAGATATTAAGCAGATATAAATGCAAGAAAAACATTGTGTGTTCATGGAGTAGAAGACTGAACACAACCTGCAGATCCAGTGCCATCCTCATCAAGATCTCAATGCCCTTTTTTAAAAATAGAAATAAAAAATAATAGTCCTCAAGTTCATATGGAACCACAAAAGATCCAGAATTGCCACCAGTCTTGAATGAGATGAACAAAGCTGGAGGTATCACACTTGATTTCAGAACATATTACAAAAGTACAGTAATTAACAGTAAGGTATTTTTTTTAATTTTTTTAAAATGTTTTATTTATTTTTGAGACAGAGAGAGACAGAGCATGAACAGGGGAGGGTCAGCGAGAGGGAGACACAGAATCTGAAACAGGCTCCAGGCTCTGAGCTGTCAGCACAGAGCCCGACGCAGAGCTCGAACTCATGGACCACGAGATCATGACCTGAGCCGAAGTCGGCCGCTTAACCGACTGAGCCACCCAGGCTCCCCTAACAGTAAGGTATTGACATAAGTACCGTCATCCAGACCCGGGGGAACTGAGCAGAGAGCCCAGAAATAAACCCGCGTGTAGCCAGCCAGTCTCTGATAATGGTGCAGAGAACACCCAGTGGGAGAAGGATCGTGTCCCCAATAAGCAGTACTGGGAAAAGATGATGCTCACGCAGAAAAGGGAAAATCGGCCACACCTTACGCCATATGCAAAAATCAGCTCATGAAGTCTTGTAAAACTTAGACTCTCAAACTCCTAGAAGAAAGGGCGGAGCATCTTGGCCATGATTTTTCAGACGTGACACCAGAAATGCAGGCAGCAAAAGCAAAAATGGACAAGTGGGACTCCTTCACAATCTGTTATTTGCTTCAGCACTTAGGAGATTGGTACTGACGTGGCAGGTGTCCTCTGTATTGTTTTCTCCTGCATCTCATCCGTCATCTGCAGTGACATGTGAGTCCCCTCATGTCACTCTTGTTTGCTGAATGCTCGACACAGGCACAGGAGTGATTTTTGAAGAGGAATCAAAAGCTGTGATATAAAAAATAGCATCAACAATGCCGAGTAAAAAAATAAAAAGGACTCAAAATGCTAAGCCATGCTTAGGAATTTGACCTATTTTGGTAAATGCTGTTCAGCTTTTTATTCAGGCAGTATCTGCCAAGGGAAATAGGATGTATATAAATGAGCATGTTTTCTAGTAAGGTCTGTTCTTCTAGTGAAAAGGTTAATGCATTTTTTTTTTTTAAAAATGCACTTAAAGATTTAGTCTAAAAGTGGTTTTCTTCAAAGGACATATTTTTATCAGACTAGATAACTGCAGTTTTTTTGAAGCTGTGATTGATGCGGCTTCGCGGAAGTGAAGACGCACAAGGCAGGTGAAGGAAGGAGGTGCTGCGGGGGCCAGGGTGTCGCCCAAGGGGAGCACCGCTGTGGGAGCACGTGTCTCTCGTTTCCAAATGAACTCTTCACCAAAATAATTCATGTTCCCCCTTCACTGATCAGGATGGATACCGGATCTGATAAGACACGCGGGAATGTTTGTAAAGGTGCAGCGAACACCTGCAAGCGTGGGGGGTCCGCCTGGATGTGTTCGCTGGAGGTGTGGCTTTCTGGAGTGCGCCCTTCGTGTCCGTGCGCGTGCCTCACACTGTTCCCCTTGAAGGGAGTCACGCCTCCCTCCGCTGCTCTCGCTCTTTTTCTCTCTCAGTTGTTGCTCTTCTGCCGTTTTCACATAGATGTGATTGTATTGTAGCCAAAGAAATACGTAAAGACAAATAAATGGAGACCCGGCAGAATGAGGAACACTGAAACTCCCACGAGGTGCCTTACGTATTCACATGTCTAATTTCCCAATGAATATGTTTATTTCAGACATGGCGGCAGCAAGGACACCTCACTGGTTTGGGGAAGATTCAGCAGGAATCTCTCATAGGGTTACCCCGCCCTTACTGATGCTCAGCTGGTGTCGCTGGCCTCCGCCCCTGTAGCCATCATGCGACCTGACACACGCGTGGTACCTCCGCTGCTCCAGGGAGGGCCTCCTGAGATGACCTTTTGGCACTGAGAAATGCCAGGTTATGCTACAGATTTCTCCAACTGAATGAGGGGCAAGGTGGGGAAAAGTTCTGTATAATTACTAGAAAATCAGCTACTTGTTGCACATGGCTTGTAGTTCCTGAGTACTTGATACAGACAACACATTTTCGTGCGATGCCCTTTCTTCACAAACATGCATGTGCACACACGAACACACGTGTGCACACATACATGTGCACACACAGGTAAACATGCACGTGGGTACACATGCACACACAACCACACACACGTATGCATGCACGCACATGCAGTCACAACACACATGTGCACACATACGTGCACACACATGCACGTGTACAACGCATACGCAGTCACACATGTGCATACGTATGTGCGCACTTGTGTATACACATGCACACACATGCATCCACACAGTGCACTCACTCATACAGACACACAGGCATACATGTGTATAAACACACGCACACAACGGACACACTCACATGTGCACACGTACATGCACACATGTGTATGCATGCACACGTGTGCACACATGTATAGATACACAGACACACACATGTATACGCACATGCACACATATAAGGAGCGGGAAGCCAGATGCTGCCTTATTAAGACCGGGAACCAAGTCGCTCTCTCTAACCAGGTTCTGGGATAATGGGACTTCCCTGCATGAAAACAAAATTTAGTTAAAATCAAATGAATGCTTTATTTTTAAGACATTTGAAAAATAAGTCATGGGATAAATCTTACACAAGCAAAACATCACAATTTCTCTCTTTGAAATGAATATTTAAAGGGAACCCAGCTACATTCATCAGAAATGCTGCGAATAGCAGACTCTTAAATATTTAGGGATGTACAGCCCTTTTCAGAATGGTTTATTTTTGTGTCCTCTCCTTAGGAAAAATGCACACATTATGCACAGAATTCCATATAATGAGTTTGTGGCAAATTCATGGCTTAATCGTCCTCAGACATCAGGTTAAGACTGCTAACATCAGAGGTTATGTATTTGAAATGATCACTTATGCTTTTAAAAACATGAACTGTCTCATATGGTTTTTCTTTCAGACACCGTGTACCAAATATATATCTGAATATCAACTTCATAATTGCTTTTCTACAATGAAAATGATAGTCTGAATGTTTCTTTTTTTTTAAGGCTTATCTTACAAATTTACATAATATAGGTTAGTGCTTTTGTCCTTATGGTCAGAAGAACAAGTTTTCTAATTTGCAGTAAAGGTAACACAAGGAAAAGCAACAAGTCATGACAAGGATATACTAAACTAGTATTTTTTTTCTTTGAGGGAAAGAGAGAGAGAGTGTGCACATGTGCAGGGGAGGGATAGAGAGAGAGGACAGAGAGAAGCCCGAGAGCGGAGCCTGCTTGGGCTTCTCTCTCTCCTCTCTCTCTGCCCCTCCCTTGCTTGTGCTTGCTCTCTGTCTCTCTCTCAAAATAAATAAATAAACATTTAAGAAAAAGAATCATCCAGTGAGGTTCTGATCCCAGACATTGGAATAGGAGGCCCCTGGGCTCACCTGCCCCCATGGACACGCCAACTCTACAGCTAGACACGGAGCAATTCCCTAGGAAAGATCTAGAAAAGGATTCGTACACATGGGCCAATGAGGCAATACCCGTGTCACAGCAGGTGGAAAAGGCCGAAGCACACTTTCTCGTGAACCCCACGGTCGGTCGGCCTTGGGAAAGGCAGTTCCTGGGAGGGAGCTCACGTGTCCCAACTTCTTCCCGAGGAGCGGAGGGTTGGACCCCATCCCTAGTGCCCAGCTATAAGATTTCCACCTGAACAGCAGCCACTAAAGCACAGGGCTCTGAAAGTTAGTGGGATTTGCATGATGGAGACCCACTAGACCCCAGCAAGCAAATACAGGATCTGCGGTGGCTGTGTCCTCAGGGCTCAGAGCTGGGCTTGCTGAGCGGAAAGTCCACCTCTCTGTCTTTCCCTCCAAGAGGCGGGTGTGCCTACTTTAAAAATGGCTGCCTAAGGGTCAGTCTTCTGAGTGAGTAGAAATCCAGGGGCTGGAGGCCAGGGAGACAGCCAGTGCCTTCTCCCTGCCCTGCTGGCCCACTCCCGGCCACCAGCGTCCCCTGGGATGGAACGTGGCTGGTGTCCCGGATTTCGTTGGCTGCCACCCAGAAGGATGCCCAGGGTTGCCTGGCTCTGCTGGCCAGCAGGGCTCCGTTCATGGGTCCCACCGGACCGTGCAAACAAAGATACATTTCTTAATGGATGATTCTCCTAAAATACTACCATTTTAGGGTTATCTTCCTAGAAATCCACGTGGACAATTGTATTATCCCTGCTCTATTAACTGTGGGTCAGTGTTACCTTAGTGAAACCTCACATCAGTGTAGCAAAGTAGCATATTTTATTCCCATTGCTTAGCTGTGCAATGCCCCATTTAATAACCTGCGTGTGACTGAATGTTAGGGGAGCGTTTGTGAAGCTCATAAACTTATTAGTAAGTATAACACTCATATATATTTTAAAGTGATCAATTCTTTGTTTACCTCTACCTTCTAATTAATGAAGTAATGCCCTTCTTGATCTTCCAACGCCAGTTTCTTCCTTCCTTTGAGAACAATTTTGAGCAATACAATGTTAATCATAAATTTGTAATTAATAGGACAGTTATGATTTAACAGGATTAATAAAATTATAAAATAATTACTATATCCAGAATGGAAATGAACAAAAGGTAATGACATTGGTGAGCACAATTAATATGACAACTTATTCATAGACTAATTACCATTATGATTATATTCATTATATTAAGCTTAACTATATACCTACTTAATTAGTATATATGCACCCATGAAAGTTATGTGCATCTGTGAAAGTGAAACATTCCTGTAAAGATTATTGGATACAAATTAATGAAAAAAAAAAGGCCATACAAGTTAAACTGTTTAGTAAAATTTATCAGAGACCATTAAATGAAGGAGCTTTGTGGTCACCTTAGTACTTCAACATGACCAGGTAACAACTGAAAATTCTCCCAGGACTCCCTAAGGATGAGCACACACTCTTCTGTCAGAAGGATCACAGAGCCACGGAATTCACTCTCATCCTAACTTGGAATTCTAGCAGAATCTGAGATCTGCGGTCTAAGACTGCATTAAGACACTGGGTACTTTGTGGGGCACCTGGGTGGCTCAGTCGGTTAAGTGTCAGACTTCGGCTCAGGTCATGATCTTGCGGTCCGTGAGTTCGAGCCCCGCGTCGGGCTCTGTGCTGACAGCTCAGAGCCTGGAGCCTGTTTCAGATTCTGTGTCTCCCTCTCTCTGACCCTCCCCCGTTCATGCTCTTGTCTGTCTCTGTCTCAAAAATAAATAAACATTTTAAAAAAAGATACTGGGTACTTTGAAAGATGGATAGGTGGGGAAGGTTTGAGTGGCTGATCATAACAGTAAGCTTTAGCAGACATAGGTAATTGAAACTCCAACAGAAGTTTGATATCCCTTTACCTTGATGATGATGTGGATTAAGCTTGATTCAAACCAAGCATTCATGAGAATTTAAAATTGTGTGTGTGTGTGTGTGTGTGTGTGTGTGACTGTTATTATTGTATGAATTAATCTTTGAGACTCTGTGTTTGAATGTCAAAATCCACATCCATTAGCAATTTTTTTTAAATTTTTCTTAAATTGAATTCCTTTGCCAAAAGAAACTGAGTGAGAAATTTGAGTACAGAAAGTTCTGGAACAGTAACTTTGGAATAAAACATGGCAGGAGTGAAGGGAGTACAATAGGGGAGAAGGAGAGAATGTGATATAAACACAACAAAAGTCTCTATATTATCACAATCCCAAGGGATATGTGGGAGAGGGCTATTACACGTTTTCCCAGATTGTGATAAGGGGGCTGGGTTTTTATGAGCACAAATTATTCATAAGACGAACATGAAATAAAAACTTCTTGAAAAAAAAACTGAGATTTTTCACCAACAGCCATGAACTGCAAGAAATAATAATAGCATTGTTTAACAGAAAGACACTGGATCTAAGAAAAGGAGCAAAGAGGGTCACAGAAGATGAAAACTCAAGTACAAAGTGTGCTTTTATTTTCTTAGGACTATAATTGTTTAAAGTAAACGTATTTATTGAAAGGCTTTATGGTGTTTACGCAGATGGTAAAATGCACAACAATAGCTGATAAGCCAGTAGAGGTATTAAAATGAAATAATAATAATAAAAAAACCCAGTTATTCCAAATGAAGGCAGGTGAAGAGAATGTAAAGGATCAAAGTAAATACAAGGTTTAGGCGACAAACATAAGCCAACCGTGTCATTAATTTCATTACCTCTAATGGATTTATGCCTTCCAATAAGGCAGAGGATTTAGGTGGAATGGAAGATCAAGACACAAGTTTGTTCCATAGCCACAGAAAAAAAAATCCCCATCAAACAGGAGAACACTGAGAGATTAGGAGGACAAGGATGAATAAGCAAACTATAACCAAGCAGTAAGCATCGCAAAGCTGTCGTGGCCACGTTACTGTCAGACAGAGACTCCAAAGCAGGATTTCTGGGAATAATGTAGAGGCATTTCAGAATAATAGAAGGATCAAGTCACAGAAAATACATAAAAATCATAAATGCTTTAAATTACAGAAATTTCATTACACAGAGGGCACTGGAAAGAGAAATAGACAATACCACAACTATATTTATTTCCGTGCTCCTCTCTCTATGACTGACAAGTAGACAGAAGAGAAGTCAGTGTATGAAAGTTGAGCACACAGGCAAGAACTGGGTACAATTTAGATTTGCAGACCCAGCTCCAGACAAAAGTAGAATTCATGTTTATTCTAGCTGCCAACAAATGCATAAAGATAGGAATTGTAATGGACCAAATTATGTCTCCATTAACCTAAAAGAATTGTACATAGCATGCATGTAAATGAGGAACCAATAAGAGAAAGATATCTGAAAAATCCCAAAATAAATAATAAAGACAAGTACAGAAACAAAACAATAAAATAAAACAGATTTACAGTGAAAGACATCAAGTAAATCTAATGACAGTTCATCTAGAAGGTGAGTAAAATTGATAAACTCTTTCCAGGATATTCAGGGAAAAAAGAGAAAAGGCCCAGTCATGACATCATGTGTGAAATAAGGGCTCACACTCAAGATCCAGGAGACATGAAAAGAATGAATGGAAGAAGTGTGAAAAAATTTATGCCAATAAATCCCATAAGTTAATGGAATGGAAGACACTTGTAAACAAAAGTGGCAAAGAAAATGACCTAAGTAGATTTTTGATTCAATAAATAAATTCACTTTTTTATCATTTAATAAAAATGACTTATTTATTTACTTTTTACAAGTTTTTAAAGAGTCTTTCTTGGCTTGTCTCTCTCTCTCTCCTTCCTTCCCCCACTTCCCCACCCCCACTTTGCTTGTTTGTTTTGTTTCTTAAATTCCACATATGAGTGAAATCATATGGTATTTGCCTTTCTCTGACTTATTTTGCTTAGCATAATACTCTCTATCTCCATCTGTGTTGTGGCAAATGGCAAGATTTCATTCTTTTATTCTTTTTTTAGGGCTGAGTAATATTCCATTGTGTGTGTGTATGTATATATATATATACATATATATACACACTTATACATACATATATATATATACATATATATACACACTTATACATACATACACACACACACACACACACACACACACACACACATCTTCTTTATCCATTCATCAGTCAAAGGACACTTGGGCTGTTCCATAATTTGGCTATTGTAGATAATGATGTTTTAAACATAGCAGTGCATGTATCCTTCGGAATTAGTGTTTCTGTATTCTTTGGGTAAATACCTAATAGTGTGCTTGCAGGATTATAGAATAGTTCTATTTTCAACTTTTTAAGGAACCTCCAAACTGTTTTTCTCAGTGGCTGCACCAGTTTGCATTCCCACCAACAGCGAAAGAGGGTTCCCCTTTCTCCACATCCTCACCAACACCTGCTGTTTTTTTGTGTTTTTGATCTAGCCATTATGACATGTGTGAGGTGATATCTCATTGTTTTTTTGATTTGCATTTCCCTGATGATAAGTGATGATTAACATCTTTTCATGTGTCTGTTGGCCATCTATATGTCTTCTTTGGAGAAATGTGTTTAAGTCTTCTGCCCAGTTTTACTTGGATTATTTGTTCTGGGGGTGTTGTGTAATAGAAGTTCTTTATATATATATTGGATACTAGCCCTTTATCCAGTAAAGTAATTTGTAAATATCTTCTCCCATTTGTAGCTTGCCTTTGTTTTGTTGATTATTTCTTTTGCTGTGCAGAAGATTTTTTTTTGTTGTTTATTACAAGTTGTGATTTAAATTCTAGTTAGTTAACATGTGGGGTAATACTGGCTTCAGGAGTAGAATTTAGTGATTCATTACTTACATATAACACCCAGTGCTCATCCCAACAAGTACCCTCCTTAATGCTCATCACCCATTTGATCCACTCCCCCCACCACATCCCTCCATCAACCCTCAGTTTGTTTTCTGTAGTTACGAGTCTCTTCTGGTGTGCTTTCCTCTTCTCTTTTTTTTCTTCCTCTGTGTTCATCTGTGTTGTTTATTAAATTCCACATATGAGTGAAATCATATGGTATTTGTCTTTCTCTGACTGTCTTATTTCACTTAGCATCATACACTCTGGTTCCATCCATGTTGTTGCAAATAAGATTTCATTCTTTTTCATTGCTGAGTAATATTCCTGTGTGTGTGTGTGTGTGTGTGTGTGTGTGTGTGTGTGTACACAACATTTTCTTTATCCATTGATCAGTAGCTGGACATTTTGACTCTTTACATAAAATGTCTATTATTGATTGTGCTGCTATAAACATTGGGGTGCATGTGCCCCTTTGAATCTATTTTTGTATTCTTTGGGTAAATACCTAGTAGTGCAATTGCTGGGTCATAGGGTAGTTATATTTTTAGTTTTTTGAGGAACCTCCATACTGTTTTCCAGAGTGGCTGCACCAATTTGCATTCCCAAAAACAGTGCAGAAGGGTTCCCCTTTCTCCTCATCTTTGCCAACGTCCACTGTTGCCTGAGTTTTTAATTTTAGTCATTTTGACAGTTGTGGGGTGGTATCTCATTATGGTTTTGATTTGTATTTCCCTGATGATGAGTGATGTTGAGCATCTTTTCATGTGTCTATTAGCCATGTGGATGTCTTCTCTGGAAAAATGCCTGTTTGTGTCTTTTTCCCATTTTTTAACTGGATTGTATGGGTTTTCGGAGTTGAGTTTGATAAGTTCTTTATAGATTTTGGATACTAGACGTTTATCATATATGTCATTTGCGAATATGTTCTCCCATTCCATCAGTTGCCCTTTAGTTTTGTTGATTGTTTCCTTTGCAGTGCAGAAGCTTTTTATCCTGATGAGGTCCCAGTAGTTCACGTTTGCTTTTGTTTCTCTTGCCTCCAGAGATGTGTGAAGAAGTTGCTGCAGCCAAGGTCAAAGAGGTTGCTGCCTGTGTTCTGTAGCATTTTGGTGGTTTCCTGTATCACATTTATGTATTTCATTCATTTTGAATTATTTTTGTGTATAGTGTAAGAAAGGTGGTCCAGTCTCATTTTTCTGTATGTTGCTGCCCTGTTTTGCCAGCACCATTTGCTGAAGAGACTGTCTTTTTTCCATTGGATATTCTTTCCTGCTTTGTTGAAGATTAATTGACCAAATAGTTGTAGGTCCATTTCTGGGTTCTCTATTCTGTTGCATTGATCTCTGTGTCTTTTTGTGCCAGTACCATCCTGTCTTGATGATTACAGCTTTGTAAAAAAACATGATGCTTCCGGTTTTGTTTTTCTTTTTCAGGATTGCTTTTGATATTCTCAGTCTTTTGTCATTCCATACAGATTTTAGGATTATTTGTTCTAGCTCTGTGGAAAATGCTGTTGGCGTTTGATAGGGGTTACATTAAATGTGTAGATTGCTTTGGGTAGTATAGACATTTTGACAGTATTTATTTTCTAACCCACGAGCATGAAATATCTTTTGATTTTTCATGTCATCTTCAATTTCTTTCATTAGTGTGTTATAGTTTTCAGTGTACAGATCTTTCACATCTTTGGTTGGGTTTATTCCTAGGTATCTTATGATTTTTGGTCCAATTTTAAATGGGATTATTTTCTTCATTTCTCTCTCTACTGGTTCATTATTTGTGTATAGAAATTCAACAGATTTCTGTACATTGATTTTGTATCCTGTGACCTTAATGGATTCATATTATCAGTTCTGGCAGTTTTTTGGTGGAGTCTTGCAGGTTTTTTTATATATAGAATATTCTGTTATCTGCAAATAGTAAAAGTTTTACTTCTTCCTTACCGATTCAGATGCCTTTTATTTCTTTTTCTTTTGATTGCTGCGGCTAGGACTTGCGGTACTATGTTGAATAAAAGTGGAGACAGTGGACATCCCTCTCTTGTTCCTGATCTTAGGAAAAAGCTCTCAGTTTATCCCCATTAAGGATGATGTTAGCTGTGAGTTTTTTCATATATGGCTTTTATTATATTGAGATATATTCCCTTTACACCTACTTTGTTGAGGGTTTTTGTCACGAATGGATGTTGTACTTTGTCAGATGCTTTTTCTGTGTCTATTTACATGATCATATATATGGTTTTTATCCTTTCTCTTATTGATATGATGTATCATGTTGATCAATTTGTGAATCTTGAACTACTCTTGTAGCCCAGGAATAAATCGCACTCGATCATGGTGAATGTTTTTTTTTTTTTAATGTATTTCTGGATTCGGTTTGGTAGTATTTTGTTGAGGATTTTTACATCTGTGTTCAACAGGAGTATTGGTCTATAGTTCTCTTTTTTAGGAGGGCCTTTATCAGGGTGATGCTGGCCTCATAGAGTGAATTTGGAAGTTTTCCTTCTTCTATTTTTTGGAGTAGTTTGAGAAGAATAGGTATTAAGTCGTCTTTAAATGTTTGGTAGAGTTTGCTGTGAGGCCGTCTGGTCCTGGTCTGATTCCTTATCTCTGCATCAAGGGTCTCAGTCACGTCTTCCACTCATTTTTCAAGTCCAGCGAGTGCCCTTATGTCAATTCTTCAAGCTGTCCATCGGGCATGTTACTTACATTGTTTTACTTAGATCTCTGTCCTGTTCTTTCATTTGGGATCAATTTCTATGTCTCCTCATTTGGCTTAAGTCTCTGTGCCTGTCTCTGTGTGTTGGGAGAGTCAGCTGTGTCCACTGCTCTCGACGGTGGTGGCTTATGAGGAAGAGGTCCTGTCGTGCCTCTCGTGCAGCATCCCCTGCTTCCCAGGGCTTGGTGCTCCCTCCCGGGAGTGTCTCTAGTGCATGCTGGGTGTGACCTACTGTTGTATCCGCTGCTGTGTCCTTCGGGCTATGTCTGCAGAGGCCCCGGTGGCTTGCCGGGGGCAGCGTGGGGTCCCGGCCTGAATGGGGCGTGCTCTGCTAGTGCAGTGAAACCTGTCACCACCACCACTCTGCAAAACTCCCGCGTAGGGAGAGGCGAGCGAGCAGGGCTTTGGGCCAGTGTGACTGGGGGGCGGGGCGGGGAGGCCCGCCTGAGTGTGTGTGGGGAGTTTTGGGGTGAAGGGGTCCTATCGCTGGCAGAAGGAAGCTCCGTGCTTCTGCTGAGGACGCGGGAGGGAGATGGAACAGGGGGTCACCCGGTGAACGCTGCCCCTGCCCCGGACACTCTGACATGAGCACCTCACCTGCCTGCTGTGTGTACCAAGTGCTCGTCCTCACTGTCTCCTCACTGTCTGTCCTCTGTCTGTCCATGCGCTGTTTGCCCTGCCTTCTCTCCAGAAGCAGCCCCGTGTCCTCTGGGCGCTCCCAGAACCAAGCATGCCACACCATCTCTAGGCTTCAAGCCCTGCTGCTTGTGAGGACTCCTCAAATTCCGCCCCCCCTCGTCTTCCAGCACTGACCCAGGGGACCCGTTCTTCTTGTGCATTCCTGGGTCCCCCCCCCAACCCCTCCTCTCTCTCTCTCCCCCCCTTCTCTCTGTCTCTCCCCCTCCTTCTCTCTCTCTCCCCCCTCTCTCTTTTCCCCTCCTCTCTCTCTACCTCCTTTTCTCTCCCTCCTTCCCTCCCTCCTTTTCTCCCTCTCTCTCTCTCCCTCCTTCTCTCTTTCTTTCTCTGTCTCTCTCCTTTTGCCATGACTACAGCTCCCTCCCCTCTGCAATACCCAGTACCTGTTTCTCCCCTACCCCACCTCTTCTCATTTCCTGCCTTCTGTGATGTGGCCTCTTCTCTCCCTTTAGTTGAGGGGTTTGTTCTGCCTTCTCTGGCCAGATTTCTGTGCTATTTAGGATATGATCGTTATCTTCTAGTGTTTATGGGTCCTCCACCTCTGCTGCCACCTTCAGTGTAATCTAAATTAGTTTACTTTGAATTAAAAATCCCTCCATCGATGAAAACTTCATTGAGAAGTTTCTGAAGCCCAGAGGTCTTCACTGGTGAATTCTATCAAACATTTTACAAGGAATTAATACCAATTAAACATGAACTCTCTTGAATAATACAGAAGAGGGGAACGCTTCCCAGATGATTTTATGTGTTGCTTTACAACTGCCTTGGGAGTTTCCCAGATCTAATCTGAAACTAGTTCCCGTACTTTCCCATATAGGAGGGCAGGGAGAGACCAAAGAAAAGGCAAACAAAGAGGTAGGAGGTGGAAGGTTTCATAAGCGAGGGACCTTATTCGTGGGGCTTGTGTTGGGTGGCTGCATGATCAGCAGGTAACCGTACCAGCTCACCAAACCTTGGAAGTTTATACAGAGGCCTTAACTGGGTTCATTCACGTGTACTCCAGGTAGCTTCAACACCATGTTTCTATTTCAAGGCTGTATCCTCAGGGCAGCTTCTGGGAACAGGGAAGGTAAGCAGAGGGCACAGTCCAAGGAGGGGGGTGGGTGGGGAACCTACAGTCACTGGGTCCAGCTCACAGGTCAACCACGGCCACACCTTCCTGCTGAGAGTCCACCATGGCCATGCCTTCCCGATGACAGATCAACGATGGCCACGTCTTCCCGATGACAGGTCAGCCACGGCCACATCTTCCTGCTGACAGTCAACCATGGCCACACCTTTCTGCTGATAGTCGACCACGGCCACATCTTCCTGATGATAGGTCAACCCCCTCCACGCTTTCTTGATGACCCCCCAGCACGTCCAGCGTAATCCTCATCCAGAACTAGTCAAAGACCGTAGGGGAGAAACAAATTGAACTATAAATCAATATCTTACATGAGCACACGAAGCAAAAATCCTCTGGCCTGTGCTGTTTTCTGGTGAGAAATCCACTGTTACTCTTATCTTTGTTTCTCTGTACAGGTCTTTTTTCAAACTTGTTGTCTTTCCACGGGTTTTCAGGAATTTGATTATAAATCCAGCAATATATGAAAACATAATGCATATAGACCAAGTGGAGTGTCACCCAGCATTGCAGGAAAATTTGATTTTCATAAATCTTTCAGGCAGGCCAATGTGAAGAAAGGACCGGACTTATCTTTCCACAGTAAACAACTGGAAAACAGGATGAAAATATATGAAACAGTAGTTTTCGGGTGGTGGACAGGAGGCAGTGGGCCCTGATTACCAAGAGGACAGTAATTGTGCCAGCTTCCTTCCTGGGGCCAGTTTCCTGGCTGCATCACCGGGAAGAGAAACCCAGTGGTGGTCTCCCTACGGTGAGAGACAACAGAGCTGTGGTGTGGATGGACCTGTGCACACAGGAGTGGAAACGACTCTTCATTCTTTTGCTGCCATCCGCCATCACTTGGCAGAAGCAGAGGTGAGCACATGTTTAACAAAATACACGTTATCAAGTTAAAACTGATTTTTAAAAGAGCGATTTAAAATAAAAGCAGGCTACGTGAACTTATAGGAACAAAGAAGAAAATATATTAAGGAAACTGCATGAATTCATCATTATGGTTAACCTTTAAATTTGAATTTGATATTCCAAGGAAGTAAATGGTAAGATAAATTTTACATATTTCTTTAAAAATTTGAGCTATAAATAAAATAGGGCTCGGGAGAAAGAGAGTTTCTTAATGTTTTTCCTTGGCCTCATCAGGATATTAAAAACCGTCAAGTTTTGGGGCACCTGGGTGGGTGGCTCAGTTGGTTAAGTGTCCAATTTCGGCTCAGGTCACGATCTCACAGTCTGTAGGTTCAAGCCTCATGTTTAGCTGTGTGCTGACAGCTCAGAGCCTGAGCCTGCTTCGGATTCTGTGTCTCCCTCACTCTCTGCCCCTCCCCCACTTGCACTCTGTGTGTCTCTCTCTAAAAACTAAACATTAAAAATAATTTTCAAAGAGGCAGGTTTTTAACTTGATAAGATCTTACTAGTGGTAACCCAAGAATATTCAGTCCCATGTGGATGGATGGGGGAAAAGTGCTTTATAATCAAACACATCTGAAAATGCGGAAATTTCTTTATTCGACGCTCTGGAGAGTCGTGAGCACACTAATACTTGCTAAAAGACTTTTAAGATGAAAATATACTGCATTTCACAAACTTACCTAACCTTGACTCATTGTCTTCTCCAGAACATCTTATGGGTCCATGTGTTGACAAGGAAGGGTTTGGGTTATACTCCCGAAGAATGAGAGAAACTCGCCGATAGACCTGAGGACCTAGAAAGAAGGCTTCATCGGATGACACGATTACAGAACATCACCTAACCTGAAACTTACACAAACCAGATTACGCCTGACCAAATGGAAATTGAGGGTTGGCAATGAGAAAAATGAAAATTCCAATATTTATAATCAGAAGCCAGCGACCGCTGGTAACACAGGAGGTCCGCGATCCCTGTGAAAAGTGTGACCTATGCTTCAACATCACTAAGAAGTCATGATAGCCTAAAAGCTGTTGTCCCCAAATGCTTCTCTTCCTCCTCGTGTGTGTGTAGATGTGTATCCACATCTTTGTGAACATGGTAAAATGAATGGTTTATGAAAATAAATTCAGTAAAGCATTCAAGTATTAAGTGTCGACTCTGCATCAAGACGTGATTGCTTATCATCAGTTAATTTATAATCTGGAAAATGAAGTAAAGCATGTGCGCGGAGTATCTACCAAAGGAGACAACGCATGATGAGTAGTGAGGCGGCCCAGAAATCTACGGAGGAACAGACACGAGAGGTGCAAGGCAGGGTTCACGTTAAACACGTGGGTTAGTTTTCACAGACAAATACGCCCTGCCCTCTCCCATGTTTCAACACCCAAATGGTCCACTCCTGCTAGAAGCATAATACGTATATTTCTCTAACGCAGAAAACCAAGAGTGTGATCGCGGAGGTGAGGAGCGTCTGAGGCTGCTGAGAATGGTGGGTTACGGCCACCGGAAAATCCTGCCGTTCGGAAATGCCATCCCCGTGCTGCCAGATGTGCTAACATTTCGAGAAAAACTAAATCAGCATTTTCGTATTAAAAGATTAACCTGCAAAATCATGGTAACACTCTGTGGGCACAGTATACGTTGCAGCATTCCGTGGAGATACAGGCCTGTATGTCACCTCCTCCGTAGATGTGCACAGATTTAAAGTAGACCTCTTCAGAGAGGGAGATACTTTCCCTGGTGGTGGCCGTGCCGGAAACATACCACAGAGAAAATTAAGACTCTCATGCTCCTGGGGCGCCTGGGTGGCTCAGTCAGTTGAGCGCCCCACTTTGGCTCAGGCTATGATCTCACGGTTTGTGGGTTCGAGCCCTGCGTCGGGCTCTGTGCTGCCGGCTCGGAGCCTGGAGCCCGCTTCGGATTCTGTGTCTCCCTCTCTCTCTGCCCCTCCCCTGCTTGTGCTCTGTCTATGCAGCCCCCTCTCAAGAGAGATGCTTTACCAGTACGGTGGCAGCAGACTTCAGACAGACTTGGGAACAGGCTTGCACATCTCTCCTTCTTCCTTGGACCTCGCCACCAGAATAAGAGCGTGCCTGCCTGAGAGACACGAGGCACGCGTGAATGAGAGCAGACCCAGCCTGCGTGCTCCTAGACTCGCCTCTTGGCTCTCCAGCTGGAGCTTCAGCTGACTGCAGACTCATGAATGTACTGTCCACAAAGAGATGAAGCAGCCAAGGCCCACAGGACCCACAGACAGCCTTCAGATCTGTGAGGAATAATTAACTTAGCTTTAGCCACTGAACTGGTTGTTACGCGGCAATACCTACCTGCTGTACCTTCTGCTGGAATACCCGTGTCTCCATATTACTCCAGTCATATCTTCCCCATGCATTTTGCTGCAGGCTTCCCTCATTAGGACCATGAATCTCTTTGACCCATTGATTTCACCCTCTCAAAAAGTCCTCATGTCCTTCAAGGTGGTGTGGTCAAATTTGGCTCTTCTGCGGTTCTGTGCAGGACATCAGGAATTTCACAGGCTGTCTCGGGCCCACTCTGTTCTGCTCAGACAGGCCTAGTCATAAAGTCCTGCACATACCCAGCCCCAGGGCACATCTGGACGGCATCAGTAACCCATGCCCAGTTGGGAGGTGAGGCGCCTCTGTTCTGAATCGCCATACATCTCTTGGTCTTCTCAGATTCCATTTGCTTCTGACATGGGCCCAGGAGCTCATCATTCAGGAGGTCTTTAGAGACAAAAGTGGTCTATTCTGTTCTCCTGACTTTTCTGCATTCCCTTCCTTTGCCTAGTCTGGGCATAAACTATATATATATGCCAGTTGTTGGCAGTATAAAGTTTATGTTTCTGTCTTTATAAACCAAAGATCTATAAGGTCCATAAACCAAAGGCTTATAAGCCAAGGTCTCATAACACATAAAACCTTTTGGCTGTCCATTCCAGACTGTTTTCAGTGACAGTTACAGAATTTCTATACAGGAGGGCCAGGGGTAGCTAGCTGGGTAGAAAATAGCTAGAACATACATCATTTATGGCAGTTTCTGTCTTTGAACTATTTTTTGGATATATCACCTGTACTTTTATTGAGGTAAAATTGGTATATAACATTAACACGATACTAGTTTCACGTACACAATATAGTAATTAGACATTTGTATACACTACGACATGATTGCTATAATAAGTCTAGTTACCATCCATCACAGCATAATTGACCCCTTCACTCATTTTGCCCAACCCCTCTCCCCTCTCATAACCATCACTCTGTTCTCAGACTCTGTGAGTTTTGTTGTGTTGTCTTTTGTGAATTTTTTAGATTCCACATGTAAGTTGAACCATACGGTGTTTGTCTTTCCCTGTCTGACTCATTTCATGTAGCGTAACACCCTCAGAGTTCATCCGTGTTGTGGCAAATGGCAAGCACCCCTTCCTTTTCTGGTTGGGTAACATTCCATGGTATGTGTATCCGGACCTTCGCACTGCACTCATCTGTCAGTGGACACTCGGTTGTCTCCATACCTTGGCTTTTATAAACAATACTACGATTAAGATGTGTCTTTTTGAATTTGTATATTTTTGGAGACATGCCCAGAAATGGAGTAGCTGAATATAGCAGTTCTGTCTTTAACTCTTTGAGGAACCTCCATACTGTTCTTCAGAGTGGCTGCACCAATTTGCGTTCCCACCAGCAGTCCACGAGTGTCCCCTTCTCCACATCCTCGCCAACACTTAAATTTGTCTGTTTGGTAATGCCACTTGTAACAGTGAGATCTCACAGTGGTTTTGATACGCATTTCCCTGATCACGAGTGATGTCGGACATCTTTTCATGTGTCATCTTTTCATTTTCTTTGGAAAATGTGTATTCAGAGTCTCTGCCCCTTTTTTAATTGGATTTTTTTTTTTTATATTCAGTTCAGTTCTTCATATATTTTGGATATTAACCCCTTATCAGATGTATAATTTGCAGATACTGTCTCCCATTCAGTAGGTCATCTTTTTGTTTTGTTAACTATTCCCTTTGCTGCACAGAAGCTCTTTAGTTTGGTGTAGTCTCAGTAGTTTATTTTTGCTTTCGTTGCCTCTGCTTTTAGAGTCAGATCCAAAAACTCAAAAGGGAAGATTGATGTCAGGGAGCTTACTGCCTGTGTTTTCTTCTAGGGGTTTTGTGCATTCAGGTCTTACATTCAGGTCTTCTCCATTTAAGTTTTGTGTTTGTCATGAGACAGTTCTCCAGTTTCACTCTTTTTCTTGTAGCTGTTTAGTTTTCTCAACAACATTTATTAAAGATACTGTCTTGTCCTTATGGTATATTCTTGGCCCCTTTGTCATAAATTAAATAACCGCGTACGGTTCATTTCTGGGCTCTACTCTGTTTCAGTCACCAGTGTGTCTTTATGCCAGCACCATGCTGTTTTGATTCTTGCAGGTTTGTAATGTAGTTTGAAGTCAGGGAGTGTGGTGCCTCCACCTTTACGTTTCTTTCTTGACATTGCTTTGGATATTCAGGGTCTTTGAGTGGTTCCATGCATATTTTAGAATTAGTTGTTCCAGTTCTGTGAGAAATGCTGTTGGGATTGTTGATAAGGATCGCATTCAATCTGTAGTCTGCTTTGTATGGTATGGATATCTTAACATTATTAATTCTTCCAATTTATGAACGTGGAATACGCATCTTTTGATTTATTTGTGTCTTCAGGTTTTTTTTCATAAATGTCTTATATTTTTCAGTGTACAGGTCTTTCACCCCCATCATTTAGTTTATTCATAGCTATTTTCTTCTTTCCTTGCCTAATTGTATCAAGTGATACAGTTACAGATAAGGATGTTTTCTTTCTTTAAAATTTTTTTTTAACATGTATTTATTTTTGAGAGAGAGAGAGAGAGAGAGAATGAGCAGGGGAGGGACAGAGAGAGAGGGAGACACAGAATCTGAAGCAGGCTCCAGGCTCCAAGCTGTCAGCACAGAGCTCAACAAAGGGCTTGAACCCATGACCTGTGATGTCATGACCTGAGCCGAAGTCGGACGCTTGACCCACTGAGCCACCCAGCCTCCCCAGATAGGACTGTTTTTTCTCTTGGTTCATTATTGTATATAGACTTCTGCATATTGATACTGTATTCTGTAGCTTTACTGACTTAATTTATTAGTTCCAACAGCCTAACTTTACAACTAAAGGAACTAGAAAAATAAACAAAGCTAAAAGTTAGTAGAAAGAAGGAAATAATGAAGATTACAGTGGAAATAACTGAAATAGAGACAAAAAAAATCAATAAAAGTAAGACCTGGTTCTTTGAAAAGACAAACAAATTTGATGAACCTTTAGCTAGATTCTGCAAGATGAGAGTGGGCTCAAATAAATACAATTAGAAAGGAAAGAGGAGATATTACAACTGATACCACACAAACACAAAGGATAACGAGACGACTGTGAACAATTATATGCCAAGAAATTGGAAAACATAGAAGACATGGATAATTCCTACAAACATACAATCTTCTGAGACTGAATCATGAAGAAATGGAAAACCCGAATAGACCAAATATTAATAAGGATGATGAGACCCAGTAATCAAAAACATCCAACAAATAAAATACAGACCAGATGGCTTCAAAGGTAAAATCTGCCCAACATTTAAGATTTAATATCTATCCTTCTCAAACTCTTTGAAAAAATCGAAGAGGAGAAAATGCTTCAAGATTCATTTTACAAAGCTATCATTACCCAGATACCAAAACTAGACTAGGCCACTGCAAAAAAAAGAAAATCATAGGCCAGTATCCCCAATGAGATAGATTCAAATTTCTTCGATAAAAATATTAGCAAACTGAATTCAGCAATACATTGAAAGGATAATACACCATGATCAAATGGAATTTATTCTAGGGATGAAAGGATGGTTCAACATCTACAAATCAACCAACGTGACACCATGGTAATAAAATGAAAGTAGCAAATCTTATGATCATCTCAATACATGATGTAAAAGCACTTGACAAAATTATAGAAACTTAAGCCATCTTACTAGCACACTCCTTATGTTACAAAACCAGCCAAAACATAGCTAGAAGAAAAGAGCCAAATCAAAGTAAGGTGTGACCCGTAAAAATATGCATAGGATTTCAGGATCTGTTGAGAGTGCCACACAGAATAAATTCAGTCCTCTATTTTAAACATTAAAAAACTTTAAACAATGGCATTTAAAATCAATATTTTAATTTATATGTCCGAGGACAGAGGGATTTCTATTTTCCTTCAATGTATTCCATCGCTTCCCTTTTACATCTTTAAAACATAGCTGTCAAAGTTGTTAGTTGCTATGGCAAGACTAAATACTTTTAAAAAATAATGTATTTACTTTTTAAGTTTACATACATGTTAGTTACCATATAGTGCAACAATGATTTCAGGAATAGATTCCTTACTTCCCCTTACCCATTTAGTCCTTCCCCCCTTCCACAACCTCTCTAGCAACCCTCTGTTTGTTCTCTATGTTTAAGAGTCTCTTATGTTTTGTCCCCCTCCCTGATTTTATATGATTTTTGCTTCCCTTCCCTTGTGTTCATCTGTTCTGTGTCTTAAAGTCTTCATATGAGTGAAGTCATATGATATTTGTCTTTCTCTGACTAATTTCGCTTAGCATAATACCCTCCAGTTCCATTCACGTAGTTGCAAATGGCAAGATTTCATTCTTTTTGATTGCCGAGTAATACTCCATTGTATATCTATATCACATCTTCTTTATCCATTCGTCAGTCGATGGACATTTGGGCTCTTTCCATACTTTGGCCACTGTCAGTAGGGCTGCTATAAACATTGGGATGCATGTGCCCCTTCGAAACAGCATACCTGTATCACTTAGATAAATACCTGATAGTGCAATTGCTGGGTCGCAGGGTAGTTCAGTTTTTAATTTTTTGAGAAACCTCCATACTGTTCTCCAGAGTGGCTGCACCAGTTTGCATTCCCACCAGCAGTGCCAAAGAGATCCTCTTTCTCCACATCCTCACCAACATCTGTTGTTGCCTGTTGTTAATGTTAGCCATTCTGACAGGGGTGAGGTGGTATCTCATTGTGGTTTTGGTTTGTATTTCCCTGATGATGAGTGATGTTGAGCATCTTTTCATGTGTCGATTGGCCATTTGAATGTCTTCTTTGGAGACGTATCTATTCATGTCTTTTGCCCATTTCTTCATTGGATTATTTGTTTTTTGGGTGTTGAGTTTCATAAATTCTTTATAGATTTTGGATACTAACCCTTGATCTGATGTGTCACTTGCAAATATCTTCTCCTATTCTCGGTTGCCTTTTAGTTTTGCTGATTGTTTCCTTTGCTGTGCAGAAGCTTTC
This sequence comes from Panthera tigris, assembly GCF_018350195.1. Classification (NCBI taxonomy): domain Eukaryota; kingdom Metazoa; phylum Chordata; class Mammalia; order Carnivora; family Felidae; genus Panthera; species Panthera tigris. The sequence goes on from NC_056670.1 coordinate 1,735,996, forward strand.
TATTTTGATGAGGTCCCAATAGTTCAATTTTGCTTTTGTTTCCGTGGCCTCTGGAGATGTGTTGGGTAAGAAGTTGCTGCTGCCAAGGTCAAAGACATTTTTGCTTGCTTTCTCCTCAAGGATTTTGGTGGTGAAGTCTTACCTTTAGGTCTTTCAACCATTTTGAGTTTATTTTTGTGTATGGTGTAAGAAAGTGGTCCAGGTTCATTTGTCTGCATGTTGCCATCCAGTTTTCCCAGCACCACTTGCTGAAGAGACTGTCTTTATTCCATTGGATATTCTTTCCTTCTTTGTCAAAGATTAGTTGGCCATACGCTTGTGCATCCATTTCTGGGTTCTCTATTCTGTTCCATTGATCTGAGTGTCTGTTTTTGTGCCAGTGAAGATTAATTACTTTTAATGACCCAGAAAACCTGTGGCTGACCTTGCTATTAGATGTGTGCAAGGAAAATCTTCTTTAATTCATCTTCTACCTGGAGGTATTTCCTCCCGAAGGATGAAGTGTAGGGTGAGAGCAGGTTCTACTTGGTTGAAAGGCACCAAGCAGTATGTGCAGGGATGCCATAGCATGGACACTTGTCAAGTGGTCAAGAAGGAACAGCAGAGGAAGCCTTTTTCTTCCTTGACCTGGATGTACTTCATCATCACAAACCATCAGAAGTGATTTGCTCACAGAAAATTAATATGAATTCAAGACCTTGTTATCCTTAACCTTGGAGCCACTTTGTCTCACCCCAAAATCCAATAAATTATTTGGAACTACAGGAGATACATTGTGTTAACACTTAGGAAAATTATGCACGAGGCAGCTCTCCGTCCCTTTAACTTAGAAAATGGGTTTCATGATGGCATCGAGAGAAGTACTGGAGAGATTGTGCTTTCTGTTGATGTCTGATTAGAAAACAAACAAACGTGCACAGGAGTCGTCATGCTAATTGAATTGGTTTGAGCTTTCTCTTCATAACAGGGTGAGGATCTGTGCAGTACCCTGTGTGTAGTTCCTTGAAAAATGTCTGACACATGATTGAATGTTCAAAGTTACTGTAAATGAAAAATCACATTGAGAATTGAATTGTCATTTTATGATAATTTGTTCCTGTTGATAATCATGCTTCCCGAGGTCATTAGCTGTAACTGTGCTCAAGGAATCTAATTACAGAAAAAAATAAGCTAGAACTTATTTCTAGTATTTTTGGGAAAATCTTTAAAAGAGTAAGCTTTCCCTACCAATTTAATATTACTTATTACTTATATTTGTCGTAAACCAATTTATTGCAAAACTGCCAAGAAATGGGTATATTGTCAGTTTGAAAATATAAGTAGAAATAAAAATATGTATTTAAAAATATAAAAATGAGCAAAAGATATGGATAAATTAATGAGCACTTCTCCAAGGAAGATAACCCATGGGTAACAATATAAGAAATGTTGTCCAGCTTCATTAGTCATCAGGGATATTGGAAATGAAAATATGTAACCACTAGGGTGGCTAAAACATAAAATGTAATTTTAGAAACTCAGTACTGTGTAGAACACTGAGAACTGGAACCTCTTATATACTGCTCTCAGAGTCTCACCTAGCTGAGTGACTCAGTGAACTGGGGGAATTAGCAGCGCTGGGCACCTGTAGCTGTGGATACAACCGAGATGGCCCAGGAATCCCATGGCTTGGTCGAAAAAAAAAGTGCATATCTGAGTCTCCAAAACATAGCCCCTCTGTTTGCAGTGGCCAGCCCTTGGAAGCTGCAGAAGGCCAGTCGAGAGGTCCCTAAATAGATTGTGAGGTATTCACGGGAGGAAATACTTGCAGTGATTAAGAATGACTTGGCTACAGGTGCATTCTACACCACAGGTAATCTCACAGACATGATACTGCATGAAAGGACACAGTCACAAAATGTACGTACTCAACTCTTACTTACACCAACATGAAGTCCAAAGGATTGCGAGACTAATCCGTGATTAAAAATCAGGATATTGTTTACCCTTTAGAGAAGTAAACTAGTAGGAAACCCAAAAAGGCACTAACCGTCATGCTGAAAAATGTCCAGTATCTGATTTGAGTGCTGATTCAACGGGTGTTCATTTTGTGTCCGTTCATCAACCTGCACAATTTTATATTTATACACACACGCGCACACGCACGCACTTTTCTGTATTGTGTGCCATACGTCAACAAAAGGTTAAAAAATCCAAGTAGACATATGGCAATAATGAAAGCTAGTGATGTGTGCATGACAAAGAATTGTGTTCCCAGTATCAATATCCTCACAAGAAGCATGAATGAGACAATGAATTACATAATGTCCTTTAATTAGATTTATTGCATTATTGTTATAATTAAACCTTAAATGAGTTCAGAAATGCTGCAGTTCTGCTCCCTTCTCTGCATATGGCAGGAAATGTCCTGCAATATGGCCGTGCATATGTACTGTGACCGGAAAGTGGGATGTGTTAATGCCTACTACACAAAACCTTCCTGTGCCCAATAGTCATCCCAACGAGTCATTTTATGTCAACTCACTCGATGGAGTTGGGAGGCTGAATTGTGTACTGTGTTGATGTATGTGCTAGTCAGCTGTGTACTCAGTAAATTAGGCAGTTGTCACATGGGTAAAGTCAAATTGCTCATAATCGTCAAAGATTCATGATTTAATTTGTATTATACCAAATTCACTTTCACTGTGAGAAGCTGAAAATTCTTAGCCTGTGGGCTAAATGTGGTCTCTGTGTCTCTCTCTCTCTCTCTCTCTCTCTCTCACTCTCACTCTCACTCTCTCTCTCTCTCTCACACACACACACACACACACACACACACAAAGATATGTGGCTCTCAGAGTGAAGGAGCCTTTAAAATGGAGTTTTTAACAAAAGTGTTTGAAGATAGGTGTTTCCTATTTCAAAATCTGTATTTCTGGCTTCTCTAGTAATACTAGGTTTTCAAACAACCCTCCGTCCATACTTTCTCATGGTGAGGAGATGCTGGGTGTGAATAAATGTGGAATTCACACGCCCCTTTAGAAGGGAGTTCAAAGTATTCCTGAGGGTTCCTTTATTAATTCCTCAAAATTGATACTGAGTGTAAGCTGAATTTATCATTTTTATTTTTACTTAGAGTAGGAAAACATTTCTCTATTAATATTTTAAGGCAGGAAAAACAAAATTTAGAGTTTTACGTTGCAGGAAGAATGGGTTTGAGAACATATTGCTTTAAGTCTTTTTTTAATGTTTATTTTGGGGGGGAGGGGTAAGGAGAGGGAGGAAGAGAGAGAATCCCAGGCGGGCTCCTCCACACCGTCAGAGCTGGTCAAGGGGCTCGAACTCATGAACCGCGATCACAACCTGAGCTGAAATCAAGAGTTGGCCGCTCAACCGACGGAACCACCCAGACACCCCAAACTCCTCAAGTTTTTATTTCAGTGTTTTCACATGCACCACCCAAGTGCGAGAAAGCCCACTGCAGTGGGGACCCCCGTGGGCCCTGGAGATGGCTGCCGCCGTGACTCTGGCTCTAACGATGCCTGGCCCTGTGTCTGCCCCACGCTCTGCAGATACGCGGGCCTCACCGGGGGGCAGGGACGCTGGCCCTGGGCCCACCAGGGAGAGGCAGGGATCGCAGCAGGAAGGGGGGCGAGCAGACCCCCGTGCGGGGTGGCAGACGGCTGCCCAGCTCGCCTCCAAGACCCAGGAAGGAAAGGCAGAGGCACTGGAAGAAACGCGGTCGGCGTTGCAGCCTTGCCTCAATTTGCCCACGTGAAAAAGGAGGCCCTTTGTTGTGTATTGTCTGGAACAAGTGGAAAGACTGGTGTCCGCAGAAGTGCCGACGAAATAAATGCGTTAGTCCCAGAAATCGCGTCCCTTTCCATCCCAGTGTTCCTTTGCATAGAAACATATTTCTGCAGGGTTCTTACTCCGACTCAGAACTCCTGTCTGAAGCCGATGGTACTCACTTGTCTTGCAGTCAGGGAGCTGTCAGGTCCGTGGGCCCTGGGCGGCTTCGCCATATACCTTAATGAAAAGTAACCGCAGACCCGCGCAGGGCGGGAGCCTCCTGAGCTCGAATCTGGTCGCGGGCTGTGTTCCCCACATGCTGTTTTATGATGTAGGCCACTTGAAGCACAGTCACACACAAAGTTAAAGATGCGTTTTCAGGGGTGCTCAACAAGAAGCAGGGACCAAAGACAAGCCCCTTTGTTTCCAGGCCCGTTTGGGCGTAGTGATCGTGTTCTTTGATGGCCGGTCACTTCCTACCATGCAGCCTGTGGATTGGGCTCGGGGCCACTGAGCACAGAGTGAATAATCCTGGGTCTCGCTTTGGCCTTTACACCACCTGTCAGTTGTTTTCCTCTGAGCCCCTGCTGCTCCCGCGTTGTCTGGGAGAAGAATGGATCCACCGTGGTGCTGAAATACACAGAAGAGGTTTTCCTTCTGTGGACCCCTGTCTCTAGATTCCAGCCAGGAGAAAAAGAAACAGTTGTTACTGAGGGCAAAGCTCACCCTCAGAATAAAAGCTGCCCCTTCAACAGAGAGAGTGAGAGTGGTGAACACCTGTGGCTGCAGAGATATTTACCATCGTGGAGCTCAGAAACAGCAATTTGCTGGCTTTGATTGAAACGCGGGGAAAATAGGAGCCTGGTGTGTGGGGTGCATTCAGATTTCAACTCAATCAAAACAAAGCTACACTGGCCCCTGCAAAGGTCATTCTATGCTGATTACCTTTGGAAGGTCCTTCTCAGTCGGCAGAAATCCCATCGGTCCCCGCGCTTTTCCACTCTTTTGGACGCGTCTCTTGGGAAGGTTAAGGCTCCGAGCACAGAGCATCTGTCTGATCACAGTGTTAGCAGGAGAAAAGTGAGTCAAGTTGCCTTCAGTTTCTCATTATCCTCGTGCGTATAGCAGTAAACTTCCTTACTGGGAATTTTTACACAGTATAGTGTCACATGGGCATGCACTTTAGTTTTATTTCCTCAAAAAGTTAAAATATTGGAAAAACAATATTTAAGCGTTTGCAATCAGAAAATGAGAATGGCAGTCTTAACTCTCTGCATTTAATAACCACTCGGATAAATTGCAAAATTATTTGTTTCCATCCATAGGGAATTGCTGTTAAAATTAAATGAAATACGTTGTGCAAAAAATGCTGAGATACTTACTAAAAGCTATAGAAATATCACTTCCTTTGTAATTTAATATTTAGAAGGAAGAGGTTAAACTACATACTTTCGGGTTTTTATGCTGGTGTCAGCGATTCCTGCCTTCCTGTGATGTGGCAACCGCATCTCCTTCTCTTGTGCCTCACTTTTGGCTCAATCTGTGGGGGTCTAACTCCGCCTCCAGGCAGTTCTCTTGGATTGGATCTAAAAAATAGGACAAACAGAGACCATTTGGATATCTTTAAAATTTGATACTTTAAAGCACAGCCAGTTAGCAGTGGAGTATGGGGTTGCATCATATGTGGAGGTAAAATCCGTGACAGTAACACCGAAGACCGATTCAGGGGATTGGAAGTACACGGTTGTAAGCTTCTTGCACTGAGTGCTGGCCTCTTGCCAGAACCCTCTCTCCCGCCTGTCTCTGGAAGCGTGAGCCCCGGCTGCAACTCTTGTGGGTGACTTGGAGGGAAGGCTGCACTCATATGTTCTGTTTACCCACGGGCTCACCTCTTCGGGGCCGGGCGGTGCTGAGATCAGCAAACGCTCTATCTTCTCCTGGATTCTGGAGCTCCTCTGCCGTGCAGCCGAGCCTGCAGACAGCACTCGGTCGGGCTGCAGCCCCTGTCCCCTCCCCATCCTGTCTGTGTGCCCTGTGGGTGTCAAGTCCGGCCTCCGCAACCCACCTGTCAGCGCGCCCAGCTGCGGACAGTCAGACCCCCTGCACACACACGGGCACCCACGGCGGCTGGCGCGGACTTTCACACGAGCTCGTATGTACACGCACCACACACGTGCTCACATTCCTGTTACTGCGTCTGCGGATCTGTACAGACCTATATACAAATGTTGAAAACTGATTTTCATACTGTTTTTATTTAACGTCTTTCATCTCTCTTCATTTATATTTCCTATTTCCCATGTTGTTACCAATGCGGTGGAGAAAATACGGGCAAAGTCAGCCACAGGCTGAGTATCTTTCACTGCTTCCGCCGGAACTCTGGTCAGGGGTCTTTTTATTCCGTGTGGGTTTCTGTCCAGTCAGTACCTTACGCGGGCCGCCCACCCCACAAGCCCTCCAGTGCACAGGCCGGACAACGGTGCTTAATAATGGCCGCTTTTTCCACAACAGGCCGTGAAGCACACTTTTCAGTGTGGCATCACGATACGTGATGGATGATGGTGGTGTTTAAATCAAATACTCTGTGCTCAGTTTTTCAGTATTTGATTGCTCACTGTATGCCCATGTGATTGCGGCAATCTGGTCATTTGCACCACACAGCCACCGCTGTACCTGACTTTAACCCTGAGAAGGCAGGGGCAGGCAGCACAGAGGGATTGTCCACAGTCTCTGAGATGCTGATGGGAGAGCCTGAAAGTGGGACAGAGCTCTTGGCTTCTAGTTTCATCTCTGGTTTCAGACCATTGTCCAGGAAAGTTGAGTCCCATTCTTATCATGTCAGCCTTGGCTTCGGGGGAAGCTGTGTGCTTTTTAATCTGATTTTCTGTGAAATGATATTCATGATTGAGTAATGAAGGCATCTTCTTTCTATTTACCTTTGACGTAAATACTCAGTGATGCACTCCGTAGAGATCGAGATGGTTGTTAGGAGGTCAGAGGTGGTTTTGCGACGTGCAGATTGAAGCTCGCTAGCTCCCCAAGGTGTGTGACTCTTTGTTCCCTTTTCCGAAATCTACAATGAAACCTATTTCCCTAAGTAAGTTTGGTAATTCTAGTTTCATATCATTCCTGTGAGCAACTTTGCTTTTCCTGTCTCCCACAATCAGTTGTATAGAATTAGGTCCTTGGTTTTCACTTTCTAAGTTTTAAAATGGAATTGTGTTGAGCTTAATGTTTCCACTTTTTTTATCATTATGATACATTTTCAATGTGTTCATTTTTTTTTAACAAGGCCAGGAGTCCAAGGTTTCTATGAGCGGTGAAGGGGTGGACGCACAGTTCTTCTCAAAGTTCAGAAACGTTGCAGTGGTTGCCTGTGATAACTTCACTTGCGAACATTAGGGCCAAGAAAAAGAGACACCCATAGTGTGACTTATCTGGGAAACTTCTGCTAGGTTACTTTGTTGACCACCACACTTAGCTGTCATTCTTACCCCGGTTTATGGTACAGCTCTGGTTTTCCACTTTGTGGCATGAAAGTCTCCATCCATAGACATGACAAGAATGGAATTCCCAGTAACCAGTGAGTTGTCACCATCACACAAAGCTGGATTATCCAAAATAATCATTTACAACTAAATAGCCCACGTGTGTTCTTTACTGTGGGATGGGAAAAATACCTGTGCAATGATTTTTATATTCAATGAAGGGACTTTAAGTGTTTTACAAATACTAATCCTTTTAACACCTCAAAGGTAAGGATTGTAGATGATGCTTTGCTGAGACCCTAAGAAATGGTGCGTGAGTTTCTCAGGGCATCAGGGTGCGAGGCTAAGACCGCGGATACATTTTCTGGGATCACAGCTCATTAGCTGCTCTGAATAAGAGGCCGCTGTGCCGCTTGGTAGCCGTTAGCCGCCAAAATATGATTCTAAATTTTCAGTAATAAAACTTACAGCAGCCTGTGTTTTCCCACATAAAGGTGAGCGGTATGTAAGCCAATTGTTTCTACAAATTTTTATTTAAAGAAGAATAAATGCTATCCAAATGTCGAGTTTAGAGGGGTTTCTTTTAATTATTTTCATTATTCGTCTTAACAGACCTCTGATGTATTTATTCTGTTGATTTGATAGGTAACTCTAGGGTGGGAGATGTTAAATACCTTTTCTAGGGTCCTGTTAGCGTGTAGACGCTGTGACATCCACCACCAAGTCTCACTCCCTCATTCTGTCACCTTTGGGACAATGTTCAGTGTAGCCAGCAGCTCAAAGCATTCAGTATTGGTGCTTTTATATACTAATGTCCTGTCTCGTTTCTGGTCTGACTTTCAGGGTACGCTCCATCCACCCCCAGATTGTTCAGCTTATAGTGAGAAGGCATAAGTATGCGAAAATATTTCTGCTAATTCTTCTCCCAGAAAATTTAAAGCAAACATGGGTGCAGCAACACATCGTGTATCCAGACTTAGGTTGTTTTACAGATTTGCCTAATGAAACAGAGGAGTACACGGTTAAAAAGCTTCTGATTAACAAGATGTATGTTACAACACCAGCCCCAAAATATATTAATTGTATGAATTTTAGAAATGTCAATGGTAAAAGGAGATGTCACACCATCAGGACTGCACCAAAAATGCTGACAAGTAAGAGTTAATTGTAAAACTGAAAGAAAATGTTGTGTACTGTGTACTGAGTTAGTCTCAAATTACAATAATCCATGGCCATTCATAAAAGAAATTCGTTTCCATCAATAGGAGGTATGGCCCTAAGTTTTTAATAGCACAACATAATAATGAAAATTCCTAATGATGACCTGGGTTTACATCAATCATAAAAAACTGTTAGCAGTTTCTGAAAGGCAGTGATGTAGAGAAGTTCATACTCCAACTTTCTGGATACTCAAGAAATATCACAAGAGGTTTGCTGGGTATAAGTGCATTATAATATGTAGGTTAGAAATTTATTAAATGTTAAATAATTATATATATCTATATATTCAATTTAGACTTTTAATTTTGTGATCAACTTTATAAACTTGGATTTGAATATTAAATATAAAAATAAGATTTCCTCCTGTAGGAATTTTTGTTGCTTTCTAAATTCATTTCTATGCTGGAGGCATCTAAAAAGTAAAGATTTTGATAATTCTAATGTTCAAGTATTAAAAATCCAGCATAATTTAATTTCCTATTGATTTAGCTAAGCAGAGATTTTTTTTCTTTCTCTTTTTATTTTTGTTTCAGCATTGTTAGAAATTTAACTTAAAGATGTCAGTTTACAGTATTAAGGATAATTTAACATTTTCTCGATGATGAAATAATGCATTTCCTGAGAAGTATCAACTATCATTGCCTACTATTTCAGCTGGAGAAGTAGAACAGATAGATGGAAATGAATATGTGTGCTCCCAAACATCATCTATAGACTCAGGATTGTGAAATCAAGACAGTATAGATGAGCACCAAGTAATACCCCATGGGAGTGTGGGGCACACAGGCTCTAGGGCGGCTTGGCCAACCGCGGTGGGGGTAGGTCAGCTCTGGCAAGCTGTTGTCGTGTTGAAAATATGGTGCCAAAGCTTTCAATTCTTATCAAGAGAGACTACAATTTTTATGTGCCTGTGTGTATGTGTGTATGTGCGTACACACAGGTATATAAAAATACATACATATATATACATATATATGTATATTCTCATATATTTCAAATATATATTTAATTTAGACTTTGCATTTAGTGATTAACTTATAAATGAATATTTATTGGACTTAGATATTAAAAATAAGATTCATTATATATAAAATATATTTTTGAAGTATGTATTTTATACATATATATGTATATACGTATATACATATATATACACGTATATATACGTATATATAATATACATGTATATACGTATGTATACATATGTATATATATGTATATATAATAAAATACATATATGTATAAAATACATATTATTATACATATATATGTATCAAATACATATTATCATGTGAAACCCCATTTTAAAACACACTTTCAATCCAAAAACAGTGTGAGGTAAACAAAACCTTTGTCCTCACGGGATGTTGTTTATAACACATTAGGTTGCAGATTCTGCTCTAAAAAGGTTCCAACAACAGGAGCATGTATCGACTAATTTTGCTGTGATTTTTCTTTTTCAATAATTTATTACAAAGTATTCAGACTGGGGTTAAGCAACACATTTTTGCTGTGAAATTTAAGCCCTATGAAATTGGCTTGTCACACATCTGTATAGAGAACCCCCTCCACATAGTGACATTCATCCTGATTCTTTTTGATGCCTGCCTGTTGCCTTGAATTTATTCCAGGGTTAGCTCCAAGCATAATGTCAAAGTGATTCATAACTTCATTATGCACATGACTTACATTTTCCTCTTCCAGAGTTAATACTCTCTCAGTACCAGGAATAGTCTGATCTATCTCCTATGGCGTCTCTTCTCTTTGCTTGTGACAAAGCAGTAACAACAAAAACCCAGAATAGGATTTGGGGGCGGGGGGGAGGGAAGAAAAAACAACTCCTAAGTAAGTGAATCAGGGCCCTGAAGAGTTCATACAAATGGAGTTATTGTTATAATTTGCTATTAATTTTGAAGATAATCACATTATTACAAAGCAGAGAAATTCGTTCAGGTCACTGATAAAAAGCTATGATAAAATGATGATAAGAAATTATTGTATTTAAATAAAAATTAGAATAGCATGTAGGTGTGCTCAACTAGGAGTATAAATAACCACAGTCCATTTGTAAAAGCCAAACAAATGATACCACTTTGTAGGCATGGAAGTAAACATTTGAAGTGCTGTGCTAGGTTGGTCTTGCTGATGAGATAAAAAAGAAGAGATTTTCATGGTTTGCTGATGGTAACAGGAAAGAAATAAAATTATACAAGACTTAATGTAACCGGGATCACAAGGCTTATAATGACTTGGATCCAGCTGGGTGGCGCTACGATATTGGCCCCATCTGGGAATTTGGGAGACCAGTTGTACAAGTGACAGTGTATAAAAGGATCTTGAGTCGAGAGCATGTGTCGTGCAAAGGGATCACGTAGAACTTGTATTGTTAAGAACTTTTTGAGAATTACACAACTGTTTTTCTTCCAATGATTTCTTTGTTAATCAGTGTAAGTAAAGGAAGTATGTTCATGGATCCATCTTGCCACATTCACCTGGAAATACTGGATTCCAGACTTGAAGGGGACTCGGTTGTGGCCGTGGTGGGACAGCTGGCCCCAACAGTGACCCTGTACCCATTTCCTATAAAAAAAGTACTAAGGTCCTTTATGGTGATAATGCAGTTGCTAATTTATTATCTAATGTAGGAAAAGAAACGGAGAATCCTACAATTCTTATTATTCGGACACATATTAGTTGAGATAGTTTTAAATGAATGTAAGTGTTAATATGAATGAAGAGAACAGTGTTGAAAACAGGTCTTGCTTAAATAACTCAACAGCCATAATTTCCAAGCCGAATTCCATATAACATGCTGTTATGACGCACTGACATTTTCTCTAGCACTATAGAAAGGGTGTTGGAATCCAAACTTCCCTACCCCCGCTCAAAGAGAGAACACTGAAAGAGAGTAGTCAGGTGGGTCAAAGGCTTGGGGAACAGCTGAGTCTCCCCTACACAAGGTGCCTTCTTTGACCTCAGACTTAACATTCTCCAGTATATATATTGAAAAATCCCTTCCTTTCAATTACTCCTTTCCCAGTGAATGAAACGCATTTGATGATTTTTGGTTTCGGTCTCCTTCTCCGCTCTCCCATTCTCTTTCAGTGTCTTGTTCAGAAAAGCCCAAGAGATCTAGGCACGCCACGGTGTGACAGCGTCACACGCGAGGATAGGTGCTGCAAGACGCGTGGCGGTCTTAGCGTTAGCAGTTCATGGCCACGTGGGGCAGAGATCCGGGCCGCATCGCACACGCCCTCTCCACTTCGTGCTCTTTGGACGTACACTGACGTTCCATGGGGCTCTCTGTTGCCCACGTTTGTGTTTGTTTCTTTGTGTTGCTCAATGTGATGTGAGTTCCTGAAGTTCCTGAAGGACCGCGCCTTCGGGATGGTTTCTGTACCTCTCAACGCCCCCTCCTTCGCTGGTGTTCTCCTGGCCCTGATTTCTCACCCCCTTCCTTCTGCCACCTCCGCACCCCCTTCTCTCTGTCTTCAGCTCTGTTGTCTGCACCTTGTTCAACTTCACCCCTGCTGCCATCTGCTTCTCCTTCAGGGTGGTGAGGCCACTGGCCCAGAGGAGGCTCCGAGTGGAAGCCTTATTCACTTGTGGCTTTAAAAATAACAGGGGCGCCTGAGTAGCTTCAGTCGGTTAAGTGCCTGTCTTCAGCTCGGGTCATGATCCCACCACTGGTGGGTTCAAGCCCCGCGTCAGGCTCTGTGCTGACAGCTCGGAGCCTGGAGCCTGCTTGGGATTCTGTGTCTCCCTCTGTCTGCCCCTCTCCCATGCTTGTGCTCTGTCTCTGTCTCTCAAAAATAAATTTAAAAAACATTAAAAAAAATAAATAAAAACAACAAAACTGATCAGCCTGACCGCATTAATAGCCTTAAAATTAGAGTAAGGCAAGGATCAACTTACTCAGGCCCCAGCCTCATGCTGACAGCCTTTCCTAATTAAGGCATTTTTTTCCTTTTTTGTTGTTGTTGATAATAACCAAACAGGTGTGAGGTTGTATCTCATGGAGGTTTTGATTTTTAGTTCCCTGATGATGAGTGATGTTGAGCATCTTTTCATGTGTCTGTTAGCCATCTGGATGTCTTCTCTGGAGAAATGTCTATTCAGGTTATCTGTCCATTTTTAAATTGGACTGTTGTTTTGGTTTTGGTTTTGGTGGGTTTTTTTGTTTTTTTGTTTGTTTGTTTTTTGTTTTTTGTTTTTTTTTTTTTTTGCTGTTGAGTTGTAATGAGTTCTTTATATATTTTGGATATTAACCCCTTATCAACTATATGATTTGGAAAACTTTTCTCCCATTTGGTAGGTCGCTTTTTCATTTTGTTCATGCTTCCTTTACTGTGCAGAAGCCTTTAATTTGATGTGGTTTTACTTGATTATTTTTTGCTTTTTAGTTCAAAAAAATCATCACCAAGACTGATGTCAAGGAGCTTACTGCTTATGATTTCTTGTAGGAATTTTATAATGTCAAGTCTGACATTCAAGTCTTGAATCAGTTTTGAGTTAATTTTGTATATGGTGTAACACAGTGGTTTACTTTCACTCTTTTGCATGTGGCTGTCTAGTTTTCTTTTTTTTAATTTTCCTTTCCTTTACTTTTTTTTTTTTTTTTTTACATCTAAGTTAGCATATAGTGCAACAGGGATTTCAGGGGTAGATTCCGTAATGCCCCTTACCCAATTAGCCCATCTCCCCTCCCACAACCCCTCCAGTAACCCTCAGTTTGTTCTCCATATTTAAGAGTCTTATGTTTTGTCCCCCTCCCTCTTTTTATATTATTTTTGCTTCCCTTCCCTTGTGTTCATCTGTTCTGTCTTAAAGTCTTCATATGAGTGAAGTCATATGATATTTGTCTTTCTCTGACTAATTTCCCTTAACATAATACTCTCTAGTTCCATCCATGTAGTTGCAAATGGCAAGATTTCATTCTTTTTGATCGCCGAGTATTACTCCATTGTATATATTAACCACATCTTCTTTATCCATTCATCAGTTGATGGACAGTTAGGCTCTTTCCATACTTTGGCTATTGTTGATAGTGCTGCTGTAAACATGGGGGTGTATGTGTCCCTTCGAAACAGATCACCTGTATCCCGTGGATAAATGCCTAGTAGTGCAATTGCTGGGTCATGAGTAGTTCAGTTTTTAATTTTTTGAGGAACCTCCATACTGTTCTCCAGAGTGGCTGCACCAGTTTGCATTCCCACCAGCAGTGCCAAAGAGATCCTCTTTCTCCGTATCCTCGCCAACATCTGTTATTGCCTGTTAATGTTAGCCATTCTGACAGGGGTAAGGTGGTATCTCATTGTGGTTTTGGTTTGTATTTCCCTGATGATGAGTGATGTTGAGCATCTTTTCATGTGTCGATTGGCCATTTGAATGTCTTCTTTGGAGACGTATCTATTCATGTCTTTTGCCCATTTCTTCACTGGATTATTTGTTTTTTGGGTGTTGAGTTTGATAAGTTCCTTATAGATTTTGGTTACTAACCCTTGATCTGATATGTCATTTGAAAATATCTTCTCCCATTCTGTCGGTTGCCTTTTAGTTTTTCTGATTGTTTCCTTTGCTGTGCAGAAGCTTTTTATTTTGATGAGGTCCCAATAGTTCAATTTTGCTTTTGTTTCCCTTGCCTCTGGAGACGTTTTGAGTAAGAAGTTGGTGCAGCTGAGGTCAAAGAGGTTTTTTGCCCATTTTATCCTCAAGGCTTTTGATGGCTTCCTTTCTTACATTTAGGTCTTTCATCCATTTTGAGTTTATTTTTGTGTATGGTGTAAGAAAGTGATCCAGGTTCATTCTTCTGCATGTCACTGTCCAGTTTTCCCAGCACCATTTGCTGAAGAAACTGTCTTTATTGCACTGAATATTCTTTCCTGCTTTGTCAAAAGTTAGTTGGCCATATGTTTGTGCGTCCATTTCTGGACTCTCTATTATGTTCCATTTTTGTGAGTGTCTGCTTTTGTGCCATTACCATACTGTCTTGATGATTACAGATTTGTAGTATAGCTTGAAGTCCAGGATTGTGATGCCTCCTGCTTTGGTTTTCTTTCTCAAAATTACTTTGGCTATTTGGGGTCTTTTCTAGTTCCATACAAATTTTAGGATTGTTCTAGCTCTGTGAAGAATGCTGGTGTTATGTTGATAGGGATTGCATTGAGTATGTAGATTGCTTTGGGTAGTATTGACATTTTAACAATATTTATTCTTCCTATCTAGGAGCATAGAATATTTTTCCATTTTTTTGTGTCTTCTTCAATTTCTTTCATAAGCTTTCTATACTTTCCAGTGTATAGATTTTTCACCTCTTTAGTAAGATTTATTCCTAGGTATTTTATGGGTTTTGGTGCAATTGTAAATGGGATCGATTCCCTGATTTCTGTTTTTTCATCTTTGGTGTATGGGAATGCAACCAATTTCTATGCATTCATTTTATATCCTGCAACTTTGCTGAATTCATGAATCAGTTCTAGCAGTTTTTTGGTGGAATCTTTTGGTTTTCCATATAGAGTATCATGTCATCTGCAAAGAGTGAAAGTTTGACCTCCTCCTGGCTGATTTGGATGCCTTTTATTTGTTTGTGTTGTCTGATTACTAAGGCTGACTTCCAATATTATGTTGAATAACAGTGGTGAGAGTGGACATCCCTGTCTTGTTCCTGACCTTAGGGGGAAAACTCTCCATTTTTCCTCATTGAGGATGATATTAGCATGGGGTCTTTCATATATGGTTTTTATGATCTCAAGGTATGATCCTTCCATCCCTACTTTCTTGGGGGTTTTTATCAAGAAAGGATGTTGTATTTTGTCAAATGCTTTCTCTCCATCTATTGAGAGGATCATATGGTTCTTGTCCTTTGTTTTATTGATGTGATAAATCACATTGATTGTTTTGTGGATATTAATCCAGCCCTGCATCCCAGGTATAAATCCCACTTGGTCCTGGTGAATGATTTTTTTAATGTATTGTTGGATCTGGTTGGCTAATAATCTTGTTGAGGATTTTTGCATCCATGTTCATCAGGGAAATTGGTCTATAGTTCTCCTGTTTAGTGGGGTCTTTGTCTGGTTTTGGAATGAAGGTGATGCTGGCTTCATAGAAAGTGTTTGGAAGCTTTCCTTCCATTTCTAATTTTTGGAACAGCTTCAAGAGAATAGGTGTTAGCTCTTCCTTAAATGTTTGATAGAATTCTCTTGGAAAGCCATCTGGCCCTGGACTCTTGTTTTTTTGGGGAGATTTTTGATTACTAATTCGATTTCTTTACTGGTTATGGGTCTGTTCAAATTTTCTATTTCTTCCTGTTCCAGTTTGGTAGGTATATGTTTCTAGGAATGTGTCCATTTCTTCCAGATTGCCCATTAATGTTGGCATATAATTGCTCATAATATTCTCTTATAATTGTGTTCCTGTGGTGTAGGTTGTGATCTCTCCTCTTTCATTCCTGATTTTATTTATTTGGGTCCTTCCCTTTTTCTTTTTCATCAAACTGGCTAGTGGTTTATCAATTTTGTTAATTCTTTCAAAGAACCAGCTTCTGGTTTCATTGATCTGTTCTGTGTTTTTTTAGTTTCAATAGCATTATTTTCTGCTCTAATCTTTATTATTTCCTGTCTTCTGCTGGTTTGGGTTTTTTTGCTGTTCTTTTTCCAGCTCCTTAAGGCATAAGTTTAGGTTGTGTATCTGAGATCTTTCTTCCTTCCTTAGGAAGCCCGGGATTGCTATACTTGCCTCTTTTAACTGCCTTTGCCATGTTGCAGAGGTTTTGGGTTGTGGTGTTATCATTTTCATTGGCTTCCATGTACTTTTTAATTTCCTCTTTAACTTCTTGGTTAGCCCATTCATTCTTTACTAGGATGTTCTTTAATCTCCAAGTATTTGTTACCTTCTCAGATTTTTTCTTGTGGTTGATTTTGAGTTTTATAGCATTGTGGTCTGAAAATATGCACGGTATGATCTCAATCCTTTTGTACTTGTTGACGGCTGATTTGTGTCCCAGTATGTGGAGAGACAGGTCCTAAAGGCTCTGTGGCAAGAGAATTGGAAAGCAGGGGGTTAAGGCTCTCCAGCAGCTGAAGCATCAGTCCCCTGACTCAAGCCTCTTTTATTTTTGCAAATTGTCTGACAACAGCAAGCACATACGACATAGTATTTGGCATCTGGATAAGTCATCCACCTGCCATGTATTCCATACCAGGTCATGAGTACATCTGGCACCAGACAAAACATTCTTATCCCCAGGCCTGGCACCCATATGATGTCCTTCTGGAGAGAACGAGCAGTCCTGGTGGCTTTCTGTCCTAGGAATGAAAATGCTTTTAGTTTATTGCTGCTCTGTCCCTTCCCTTTAGGATATTCTTATGGTGCCTCTGGCTTGTTGTTCTCCAACACCAGTATGTGGTCTATTCTGGAAAACATTCTGTGTGCACTGGAAAAGAATGTGTATTCTGCTGCTTTAGGATGAAATGTTATGAATATATCTGTTAAGTCCATCTGGTCCAGTGTGTCATTCAAAGCCATTGTTTCCTTTTTGATTTTCTGTTTAGATGATCTGTCCATTGTAGTAAGTGGGGTGTTGAAGTCCCCTATATTATGGTATTATTATCAATGAGTTTCTTTATGTTTGTGATTAATTTCTTTATATATTTGGGTGCTTGCACATTTGGAGCATACATTTTTACAATGTTAGGTCTTCTTGGTGGATAGACCCCTTAATTATGATATAATGCCCTTCTTCATCTGTTGTTACAGTCTTTATTTTAACGTCTAAGTTGTCTGATATAAATATGGCTACTTTGGCTTTCTTTTGTTTACCATTAGCATGATAGATGGTTCTCCATCCCCTCACTTTCAATCTGAAGATGTCTTTAGGTCTCAAGTGGGTCTCTTGTAAACAGCCTATAGATGGAATTTATTGCCATTTTTTTGCTTGTAGAGTTGGAGTTTCTGGTGGTGTTCTCTGGTCCTTTCTAGTCTTTGTTGCTTTTGGTATCTGTCTGTCTGCCTTCCTATCTATCTATCTACCTACTTACCTACCTACCTACCTATCTTTTCTCCCCTCAAAGAGTCCCCCTTACAGTTTCTCGCAGGGCTGGTTTAGTGGTTAGGAACTCCTTTAATTTTTGTTTGGGAAACTTTTTATCTCTCCTTCAATTTTGAATGACAGCCTTGCTGGATAAAGAATTCTTGGCTGCATATTTTTCTGATTCAGTACATTGAATATATCCCACCACTCCTTTCTGTCCTGCCAAATTTCTGTGGATAGGTCTGCTGCAAATTTGATCTGTCTTCCCTTGTATGTTAAGGACTTTTTCCCCCTTGCTGCTTTCATGATTCTTTCCTTGCCTGAGTATTTTTTTGTATTTGACAATGATATACCTTGTTGATGGTCGGTTTTTGTTGAACATAATGGGAGTCTTCTGTGCTTCCTGGATTTTGATGTCTGTGTCTTTCCCCAGGTTGGGAAAGTTTTCTGCTATGATTTGCTCACATAACTCTTCTATCCCTTTTTCTCTCTCTTCATCTTCTGGGACCCCTGTAATTCTGATGTTGTTCCTTTTTAATGAGTCACTGATTTCTCTAATTCTTAAATTGTGTTCTTTTGCCTTAGTCTCCCTCTTTTATTCTGCTTCATTATTCTCCATAAGTTTGACCTCTATATTGCTGATTCTCTGCTCTGCCTCATCCATTGTTGCCACCGTGGCATCCATTTGAGATTGCAGCTCAGTTACAGAATTTTTTATTCCATTCTGACTAGCTTTTACTTCTTTTATCTCCGTAGAAAGGGATTCTAATCTATTTTTGACTCCAGCTAGTATTCATATTATCGTGATTCTAAATTCTGGTCCAGTTATCTTGTTTGTATCTGTGTTAGTTAAGTCCTTGGCTGTCATTTCTTCCTGCTCTTTCTTTTGGGGTGACTTCCTTCGTTTCATCATTTTGAGGGAGAAAAGGAATTAATGAAGTAAAAAAAATAAAATTAAAATTAAAAATTTTTAAATAAAAAAATACAAACAACAAACACACAAAAAATCAAATAAATGATGCTAGATCCTAGGTGTGTTTTGGTCTGGGTGTTGAGAGGGGCTTGATAGATTAGAGAAAAAAAGGAGAATGACAAAAAGGAAATCATTTGAAAATTTGAAAAAAAATGAATAGACTGAAATAGAATAAAATGAAATAATGGAAGTAAAATAGGGTTTGAAAAAAATTTACATGAACATAAAAAATATAGTAGAAAAACAAAGAAAATATTTTTAATAAAAACTGAAAATAAAAATAATTTTTTTTCTCTTTCTGTATTCAAGAAAAGAAACAAAAAGAATAAAAAAGGAAACAAAAAGAAAATTGTGTAGCTGGACCAGCAAACAGACTGAAATATGATTGAAATTATTTCGTTTTCCCCTAGAAGTCAAGCTATGAAGAGCTTTATAGTCCATAAACTAAGCAGGCAGAAAGACTTATGGTGTTCCCGAAGAGTGAGTTTGGCCCAGTTGGGCAGGGCTTAGTGTAATGGTTACGTTCTCCACCAGATGGTGCTGCTTAGCTGACTGGGGTGGATTGTTGTGGTGCTTGTAGGTGTGTATGCGAATGCACAGGAGGGGTGATACTGGCTTCACCCACCTACCCTGTCTCTAGTATCGGAACTCTGTTCTCCCCAGCAGCAATCATGCACCGGTACTTTGTCTTTGGCGTCCATCTGCTCCCTGCTTTTACACTGTCCATTACCAAGACCCAGGCAGCATCTCCCTCATAAGTTTTATCTCAGATGTGGCTATGTTTCCCGACCTCTTAACCCTGAGGGTCTGTGGCTTTGATTCTTTCTGCCCCTGTGCGGGAGGCTCTCACGAAGCCAAGGCTGGGTGCTGACCCCACCCAGGAATGTTCACGGGACCATGCTGCTGCTGATGCCTAGAAACTGTGGCTGGGTGCCAGCCTGTCCCAGAAAAAGTTTGCAGGACAGTGTAGCAGCAGAGTTTCAGGGATTGTGGAAAATCACAACATACATCTGGCACCAGGCTTCACACCCTGTGACCTTGTTCCAGCACCAGCAAATGTGGTTGTTCTCCTGGATCCACTGGGGCCTTTGCCTTTTGGGGAGCCACATATCCTCTAGTAGATGTCCTCCCAGCAGGGGAACCAACTCTTCCCATGTGGCCTGAAGACCCCCACACTTCACTCTGCTCATGGGGATTCACCCTTCTCACCAGAGCACTGCCAGGTATCGAGCTGCAGAGTTTCAGACTCTGCACTCCCCCTGTTTATAGAGTCTTAATGGGATTTAAACCCTCTCCTCTCTCCTCTCTCCTCTCTCCTCTCTCCTCTCTCCTCTCTCCTCTCTCCTCTCTCCTCTCTCCTTTCTCCTTTCTCCTTTCTCGTTCCATCCCTGTGGCTATTTCCACTTTTCCACTTTCCAGATGTTTTGGGGGGTGGGATGCTTTTGCCATACTCTCCCCACTGGCCTCCTGCCTCTGTCCTCTCTCTGCAAGCAAAAACACCTCCCTGCTCTCCACGGCTTCTTCCCCAGTTCACTTCTCTGCACCGCATACCTGCTGAGTTCTGTGGTTCAGATTGTGCAGATTGTTGTGTTAATCCTCAAATCAGTTTTCTAGGTGTGCAGGATGGTTTAATGTTGATTTGGCTGCATTTCATGGACACAAGATGCAAAAAACTTCCATGGTGTTCCGCCATCTTGGCTTCTCCCTCGCTGTCCAGTTTTCTTAACACTTGAGTTAAGAGACCATGTTTCCCCATTGGATAATCCTGGCTCCTGTATCATAAATTAATTGACCATATAATCGTGGATTTGTTTCTGGGCTTTCTATTAAGTTCCATTGATCTATGTGTCTGTTTTATGTCAATACCACAATGTTTTGATTTTTGTAACTTTGTAATTAAGGTTTGATGAATTTTGGCATACTTAAGAGAGATTATGAGTTTGGTTCCAGACAATCACAGTAAAATGAATATTGCAACGTGACTACAATAAATTTTTTGCTTTCCCAAGGCATATAAGAGTTATGTTTACACTTGTCTATTAAGTCTGCAATAGCATTATGTCTAAAAAAACAAGGTACATGCCCTAATTAAAAATGATTTATTGATAAACAGTACTAACCATCATCTGAGCTTTCAGTGAATCATGATCTTTATGCTGGTGGAGGGTCCTCCCTTGATGTTGGTGGCTGATGACCGGTCAGGTTGCTGGGTGCTGAAGGCTTGGGCAGCCATAGAAAGTTCTATGACAACAATGAATAAGACAACAATGAAGTTTGCTACTTCAGTTGACTCTTTCATGAATGATTTCTCTGTAGCATGTGATGCTGTTTGATGGCACTTTACCCACAGTAGAACTTCTCTCAAAACTGGAGTCCATTCTTTCAAACCTGCCACTGCTTTATCAACTGTGTTCGTGTGATGTTCTCAATGCTGTGCTGTCATGGCAATAGTCTTCACAGCATCGTCACCAGGAGTAGATTCCATCCTGAGAAACCATGTTCTTGAGCATCCATAAGAAACAACATATCTATTAAAAATTTTATCATGAGATGCAGACGTTCAGTCCCACCTTCAGGCTCCGCTTCTGAGTCCAGTTCTCTTGCTGTTTCACCACATCTGCAGTGACTTCCTCCCCTGAGGTCTTGAGACACTCACTGTCCTCCATGAGGGTTGGAATCAACCTCTTCCAGACTCCTGGTCATGTTGATGACCACCTCTCCCCATGAATCATGAATGGTCTTATTGACATCTGGAATTATGAGTCCATTCCAGAAGGTTCTGCATTTTCTTTACCCAGATCCATCAGAGGAATCACTATCTATGGCAACTAGAGCCTTATGAAATGTATTTCTTAAATAATAAGACTTGGGTTGAAAGGACTCCTGATCCATGGGCTACAGGACGGATGCTGTGTTAGCAGGCATGAAAACAGCATTAATCTCATTGTACATTCTCATCAGAGCTTGTGAGTGACCAGGTGCATTGTGTGAGCCGCTGTATTTGAACTGAGCATCAGGTCTCAACAGAGGGCTCCGAATATTCAGTCAACCATGTTGTGAACAGATGTATTGTCGTCCTGCTGCTCCCTCGATAGAGCCCGGGCAGAGGGGATTTAGCAGGACCCTTAGGGGCTCTAGGATTTTGGGACTGGTACATGAGCACTGGATTCAGCTTCAAGTCCCCAGCTGCATTAGCCCCTAATGAAAGCGTCAGCCTGTCCCTTGAAGCCTTGAAGCCAGGCACAGACTTCTCTCCAGCTATGACAGTCCTGGATGGCATCTTCTCACAACAGGAGGCTGTTTCATCTACATTGAAAGTGTTGTTCAGTGTGGCCACCTTCACTCACTCTCTCAGCTGGATCTTCTGGATGACTTCCTACAGCTTCTACATCAGCACCCACGGCTTTGCCTGGGGCCTTTATGTCATGGAGGTGGCTTCCCTCCTTAAAGGTCACGAACCAACCTCTGCTCGCTTCAAACTTCTCCTCTGCAGTCTCCTCACCTCTCAGCCTGCACAGAATTGAAGGGCCTTGCTCCGGGTTAGGCTTTGCCTGAAGGAACGTCGGGGCCGGTTCGATCATAAGTCCAGACCACACAACCTCTCTCCGTATCAGCAGTAGGCTGTGTGGCTTTCTGGCCATCCGTGCGCTCACCGGAGAAGCACCTGTCCTTTGCTTCGGGAGCCTGTCCTCTGGGTCCTCCACTTGGCTGACGTTTGGTGCATCCCTTGGCCTCGCTGTCAGCCTGTCTCAGCTTTGGACACACCTTCCTCTCTGAGCGGACTCCTTCCTAGTTTGTGATTCGTGACAGACCCGCGACTCTTCCTGTCACTTGAACACCGAGCGGCCATTACTGTAGGAGTATTAACGGTCCTGATTTCAGTATTGTCGTGTCTCGGGGAATCGAGAGGCCTGAGGAGAGGGAGGCGGGGGAACGGCTGCTCGGTGGGGCAGTCAGAACCCACACACATTTGTCAAGTAAGTCGCCATCTCATATGGGCATGTTCTGCGGTGTCTGAAA
This sequence comes from Panthera tigris, assembly GCF_018350195.1. NCBI lineage: Eukaryota > Metazoa > Chordata > Mammalia > Carnivora > Felidae > Panthera > Panthera tigris. Next base: position 1,758,497 of record NC_056670.1, read on the forward strand.
ACAATTAGAATAGTAACTTCAAAGATCACTGATCACAGATCAGCAGCATAAGTAAAATGATAATGTAAACGTTTGAAATATTGCAAGAATCCCCCAGATGTGACACAGAGACACCGAGTGAGCAAATACTGTTGGAAAAGTTGCACTGATAGACTTGTTTCCTGCCACAAACCTTCAATTTGTAAAACACGCCATATGTGTGAAGTACAATAAACACCGTATGCCTGTACTTTTGGCCATTTGTTAAATGTTTTATGGCTGTTTTTATAGTTTTTTTCTCTTCTTTCTTCTCTTTCTCTCTTCCCTTCTGGGTAGTTAACTTTCTTTAGTTTGTGTTTGGATTCCTTGCTCATTTTCTTGTATTTACTAGCAGGTTTTGCTGTAGGGTTGCCATGAGGTTCACATATATCATGTTATTTGTATAAAAGTCTATTTTAAGTTGATAGCACCTTAAACTTGAACTCATTCTAAACTCTACATTTTTACTCTCCCCTTCTTGTTTTATCTTTCTGCTGTCATATTTTGCATCTTTTATGTTTTGCATCCCTAATTAATATTGTGGTTCTATTTTCACTACTTTTGTCTTTTAACCTTAATGCTATCTTCGTAAGTGACTAGGTTGCTACCTTCACTATATGCTTACTCTTTCCAGTGGGATTTATTGTAGCATATGATTTCTCATTATCAATGATTCTTTTTTAATGAGTAATAACTGGGTGTCAGCTTCTCACTCTTAATTCAACTCTTAATATCACATTCAGTGTTGTGCAGTCTTTTTTTTTTCCACTTTACTAGTAAATCCTGTAAAGGCTATAATGATTCTAAGTACCATACATTGGCTCAAAATTAAAGATATTTATAGGAAAATATTTTCATAACATCTTGGCAACATAATGGACTTAAATGTGTAATGCAGAGTTTGCTTTTGTACATTGTCAGAGAAACTGAGTATTTACCAGGAAAACTTCACTTATATCCACAAGCATGCATGCTCTCTGATGCATGCCATCAGTCCATCTCCTCAAAATTATAAGTTAACTCCCTCGGTATAAATTAATGAAAAAACTGAAAAGAATTGGCAATTAATTTAGATTGTGTCTGAAAAAATATGGTATCTTTTATGCTGGGTATCGAATCATGGTGAGTGTTTCCTATAATGTGATTCACACATCAGTATATACAACAGAAATTATAACAAATCTTATTGGTATTTAATTGACTGAGTAAACTTAGCAATGAGTGGTTGAATCAGACTTTCTCCTGTATTATGACTGAAACTGTCTGATGATTAGTTATTCCAGTTGATTATTGTTGTTCATGTAACTGATTTCAAAAGCTCTCAATTCAATATACTGTTCTGTCAGATCCCAAGTCAAATGATGGTTTCTATTACATGAGCCAGTTCTTATGGGCTGTCATATTTCATGTATAAGTCAAAATGCCTGCAATATAGGTCATGACTAACTGACTCATTAAAAGTTTGAATATTTTCCAAGTAGTCTGTACGTTTGGCCAGTTTCAGTTTTCTACTACTTTTTATATTCTTTAAAGAGAAAAAAAACAGTTTTGCATCAATCCTGTATTAAGGGCTATAGTAAATATTTGAAAGGTCATGTGGAGGAGTGGGAGAACAGTGGCTGGACATAACCTTGGGCTGTGGTCCAGATCTGGTATTATTTAAGCATGTGAAATTTAGTAAAGAGTATACTTCAGATTTCTCACTGGCAAATGAGTTTGATGCAGTGGTTATTCTGATGAGTCACCACGAATAATGCTGATGTTGAGTGGCGGCTTAGATTTTCCTTAAATAACAGAACTCAAGTTCTTGCAGGAGGGATGTAAGCTAGAAGAACACAACACGTATTGATCTGGTGGTGATAATTGCTAGCGCAAGGTTACCAGAAATGCTGGCAGAAACTCTTTGGATAAAAATCTTTAAAAAGAGATTTAAATTTCTTCTACTGAAGCCGGTAAGAGAAGGGGCAAGAGGCTAGACAATATACAAAGAATGGCCCTCTTAGTCTGCAAGGTTTTTACTGATAATGTGTCTCAGTAAACCTGAATGTGTTTGGAAAGGTCTTTACCTTCAAAGCTTGGCAAAGTGTGATAACAGTGGGTACTTGGGATCTTTAAAGAATTGTTGATTCTATCGAGGGGAAAGGAGGAAGAAAAAAGAAAATCCTGAATGCTATTTACAGACTTGTTCAATTCCATTTTAAGACCCCTTTCATTTTTTAGCTTATGAGTTAAGCTAGTTGAATTATATAAAAATTTGATTAGGTGACCAACGTATCAACCCCACGAAGTGGAAGGAGGAGTTTGCACAGAAACAGGAAGTGAGGACTCCACGTTGGTGGTCGGTTAGGGTTCCAAATGACATTGCTTAGAACACAGCGTAAATTGGGTGTCTTTTTAAATTACCTCTTTTAATTATTGGTCAACATACATGTTGGTGTAATTGACATGATTATTGGAGGCAATATCAAAGTGAAAACATGCGTGTGCTACTCATGCCTGGGAAGCCAGACCAAAAACCCAGTTTCCTCTTTATATAGTTTAATTTTTCCATGTTACTTTTCTTTAAAGCATATCCTTTTCCCTGAACAGTTTGGAAGGTCATTCAGCTTTGTTTCTGTTTGTTTTGTTTCGCTTAAACTTGATTGAGGAAAAACTGACACATCTAATTGTGTGTATTTAAAGTGTACAATGTGGTTATTGGATATACGTATGTGTTGTGGAGTGATGCCCACGATTAAGATGGTTAACACATCTGGAAACTCACATAGCTAACTCTTTTTATTTAATTTTTTAATGTGATGAGAATACTTAAGATCTACTCTCAACAGCGTTCAAGTATATAATACAATTTTATTAACTACAGTCACCATGCTGTGTGTTTGATCTGTTCTTACCTCAACTGAAAATTTTACTGTTTGCCGAATGTCATCCCATTTCCCCTGACCCCAGTTCCTGGAAACCACCATTCTATTCTCTGCTTCTTCTATAAAATCAGCATTTTTTTTTTTTAAATATTCCATGCCTAAGCGATACCACAGAGTATATGTTGTCCTATGTCTGGCTTATCCCACTTGGTGTAATGCCCTCCGGCTTCATCCATGTTATCAAAGATGGCAGCATTTTCTCTACTTTATGAGTGAATAATAATCGGGGTGTGTGTGTGTGTGTGTGTGTGTGTGTGTGTGTTAGTGCGCCACATCTTTATCCATTCGTTTGTTTAGGGACATTGAGGCTGTTCCTGTATCTTGGCTATTGTGAATGACACTACAGTGAACATGGGGGAGTGGCTATCTCTTCAAGATACGGCTCTGGGTCCCTTAGATGTATGTGCAGGGGTGGGACTGCGAGATCGTGTGGTAGCTTAGTTCTGACTTTGTGAGGAAACAGCAGCCTGTTTCCATAATAGCTTTCCAGTTTATTGAACGTGGGCCTTGCTGGACAGGAGCTTTCCAGTTTGATGCAGCCCCACTGGTTTATTTTGGTTTTTGTTGTCTTAGCCAAGAAATCATTGCTAAGACCAGTGTCAGGATCTTCTCCCCTATGTTTTCTTCGAGGAGTTTTATGGTTTCAGATCTTACATTTAAGTCTTTGATCCATTTTGAGGTAATTTTTGTAAGTGATGTAAGAATGGGTCCAGTTTTATTCTTTAATATGTGGATATCCAGTTTTCCCAGCACCGTTTATTAGAGACTGTCCTTTTCCCCTTAGTGTTCTTAGCTCCCTTATCAAGTATCAGTCGTGTCTGGATATGCAGAGCTTTGTGTCTGTGCTTCCTGTCATGTCCTGCTGGCTTAGGAGCCTGTTTTTACTCCAGTACCACACTGTTTTCATTACTAGGCTTTGTAATATGCTTCAAATCAGAAAGTGGGATGCCTTCAGCGTTCTTGAAAAAAAGAAACAGAATTGCTTTGTCGATTCAGTGTTTTTCTGGTTCCACACAAATTTTAGTAGAGTTTTTTCCTCTTTCTGTGAAAAAATACCCTTGGAATTTTTGTAGGTGTTGCAGAAAGACTATAAATTGCTTTTGGTAGCATGGACATTTTCACAATATTAATTCTTCCAATCCAAAACACAGACTATATTTTCATTTGCTTGTAGTGTCTCATGGTTTTAGTATATAGGTCTTTAACCTACATGGTTAAATTTATTTATAAATATTTTATTGTTGTTATTATAAATGGAATTGCTTTAATTTCTTTTCAGCTATTTTTTTATTGTTTAAAAAATTTTTAATGTTTATTTTTGGGAGAGAGACAGAGCCTGAGGAGGAGAGGGGTAGAGAGAGAGTGAGACACAGAATCTGAAGCAGGATCCAGGCTCTGGGCTGTCAGCACAGACCCCAACGCAGAACTCGAACTCATGAACCATGAGATCATGACCTGAGCTGAAGTTGGATGCTTAACTGACTACACACCCATGTGTCCCTCAGATATTTTGTTTTTATTGTACAGAAACAAAGCTATTTTCTGTGTGTTGACTTGTATCCTGTAATTTTACTGAATTTATTAGTTCTAACAGATTTTTGGTGGAGGCCTTATATTTTTCTCTCTATAAGGGCATGTCATCTGCAAACAGATAATCTTATTTCTTCCTTTCTGAATTAGAAGGCTTTTATTTCTTTTTCTTGCCTAATTGCTCTGGCTGGGACTTCCAGTACTATGTTGAATAGAAATGAGAAGAGTGAGAATCCTTGTCCTCTTCGGATCTTAGAGAAAAGGGTTTTATATTTATGAATGAGTACGTTAGCTTGTGGGCTTGTCCTATATGGCCTTTGTTATGTTGAGGAACATTGTTTCCACGTACAATTTGTTGAGAGTTTTTATCATGAAAGGATGTTGAATTTGGTGAAATGCATTCTCTACAATGATTGAAAGGATCTGATCATATATTTATCCATCCTTCTTTTAATGTGGTGTATCACATCAGTTGATTTGTGCATATGAAGCCACTATTGCATTCCAGTGATGAATCCCTCTTGATCATGGTGTATGCTTCTTTTAGTGTGCTCTTGAATTAGGTTTGCTTGTCTTTTGTTGAGGATTTCACCAGTGATATTTGCTTGTAATTTTCATTTCTTGCAGTGTACTCATCTGGCTTTGGTCTCCGGGTAATGCTGACCTTATCATATGAATATGGAAGTGTTCCCTTATCTTCAGTTTTCTTGAAGAGCTTGAGAAGTACTGGCATTAATTCTAGTTTAAAAGTTTGTTAAAATTCACCTGTGAAACCATCTGGTTCTGGACTTTTTTATTTATTGAGAGATTTTTGATTGCAGATTCAATCTCCTTGCTCATTATTGGTTTGTTCAGATTTTCCATTACCTCATGATTCACTCTTGGTAACTTGCGTGTCTCCAGGAATTTACCCATTTCTTCCATTATCCAATATGTTGGTGTATAATTGTTCATAGCATTCTCTTATGATCCTTTGTATTTCTCTGGTATCAGTTGTAATATCCCTTCTTTTATTTCACTTCTTTCAATTTTTCCTTAATGTAGCTAAAATTTTGTCAATTTCATTTAGCTTTTTGAAAAAAACAAATTTTAAGTTTATTGATCTTTTCTATTGTCTTTCTATTGTCTATTTCATTTATTTCTACTCTAATCCTTATTATTTCCTTCCTTTGCTATCTTTGGGCTTAGTTTGTTATCCCTTTTTATTCCTCGAGGTGTCAAATTAGGTTGTTAAACTGAGATCTTCCTTTTTTCTTAATGAAGACTTTTATCATTGTAAAATTCCTTCTTAAAAAGGTGATAGTAGAGAATGTTTTGCTATATCTGTTAAGTTTCAGTATGTTGTGTTTCCGTTTTTGTTTACCTGAAATCTTATTTCCCCAAGATCTGAAGATTTCCCTTTTTGATTTCATCTTTGTTGCATTGGTTTTTCACAAATATGTTGTTTAATTTACACGTGTCTGCATATTTCTAGCTTTGTCCGGTTATTGGTCTCTAGTTTCGTACCATTGTACCTAGAAAAGGTACCTGATATGGTTTCAGTTTTCTTAAATTTGTTAGTACTTGTTTTGTGACTAACCTGAGACCTGCCCTAGGAAATGTTCCATGTGTGCTTGAGAGGAATGTGTATCGTGTGTGTGTGTGTGTGTGTGTGTGTGTGTGTGTGTGTGTGTGTGTGCACGCGCTGTGGAGTGGAATGTTCTGTGCGTGTCTGTCAGGTCTACCTGCTCTAATGTGTAGTTCAAGTCTGTTATTTCCTCACCGGTTGTCTGTCTGGATGAGCTGTCCATTGTTCAAAGTGGGGATATTGAAGTCCCCTGCTATTATTGCATTGTTGTCTGTTTTTGCCTTCAGATCTCTTAATAATTGTTTCATATATTTAAGTACTACAATATTGGCTGTGTATATACTTGCAGTTGCTATATCCTGTAATGAATTGACTTCTTTATCATTACATAAAGAACTTCTTTGTCTCCTCTCATAGTCTTTGTCTTAAAGTCTGTTTTGTCTGATACAAGTAGAGCTACCTTGATCTCTTTTGGTTTCCATTTGCACAGAGGATCTTTTTTTTTGTCCCTCGCTTTCAGCCTGTGGATGCCCTTAAAACTTAAGTTGTAAGCAACATACTGTTGGATCTCGTTGCTATTGATGTTATTATTCTAATTTTATAGATGAGAAAACCAAATTTCAAATAGTTAAAATAATGGCTTCAAACATTGGTACCCATCAGTGTGTCTCCAGTGACTTGTTATTTCATTATGTTTTTTCCACTTGTCTTATTGAATGCTAGTGATGTTATGAGCTTCATGTAACTGAAGTGCAAAATCCTAAATGGGGTGGTGCTGCCTTTGTATGTGTCCACTGACAAATCACCTCCAGGTAAGGGCATCTCAGACTTGAGAAGCTAAGTGTTCTCTTTGCTACTGCCACAAGTTCTCAGGAAAGCAATCTGGGATTTCGCTGTAGCACAAAGAAAGACAGTAGATGGCGGTCAGAGGAAACTCCAGAAATCTTTACCAAGGGTTTGGGAGCAACAATCTCACTCGAATTGTGCTGGATGCTTCCTTATATTAATAATTGAGAAATAATTGAGAAATAATTGAGAAATTGAGAAATAATTGAGAAATGATCTATTTTGCACCTTGAAGTCTCATGGAGAAGAGATTAACGGAGACGGTAGGGTGGTTAAAGCTCTTACCCAAGCTCTGCCTTGTCACTAACACTGACGGCAACAAAGTTGGTTAGTAAATTTTAAAAACGTGTGAGGACAGGGAGTCGATTAATATAAAAGAACTTTTTAACCTTCTTTCTTTAGGATAGTAAGGTACTAACATTCCCAAAGCAAAACAAAACAATACTAACATTCCCAAGCCATCCATCTAGACTAGGGGGTTAAAAAACAGACTTATGATACAAGAACACTAATTCCTTCAAGTTACGCTTCGTGCAGTGTATTATGGAAAAGAAAATAAATCTAATTTGAAAGAAGAAAGAGCTGGGTTTTGCGAAGATGAGAATAATTGCATACTATCTAAAGTCTGCTTCAAGCTCGGGGCAGTGGCTGGTATTGAAGGGCATATTGTCTCTGGGAACAGCTATAACAAGTAGATTAAAAGCAACACTACACCCGAACAGACAAAAGAAGGAAGAGAGATTGAAAGTAGAGAACAGCCAAGGCAACAGGATTTGATGGGGAAAGAAGGCAGATTATCGTTTCCCTCAAAGGATATTTGTGAATTCGCTTCATGTGCCACATCTTGAAGAGAAAGCAGAATAGAACTTGCAAAAGTCTCACTAGATTGGGAGTAGGTGAACATTTGCATTCAGGGCTCTCATGGAGTCATAAAGGGCCAAGAACATGGAGGCACTGCAGGAAAGTGCACCTGCTGACAGAGCAGTGATCTCCCATCAGGAGCAGTGAGGGTGCACCCGGGGTCCACCGAGGCATCTACTCCTGCGGGTGTTCACGGTCTCTGGAGGCCCTTCCCCTCCAGTGTAGGTGAGACATGTGACCTGCTCCTAGCCAGATGGACAAGGTGAAAGAATTCTGCAGGTGTGAAATCAAGCTGATTCTGAGGTCTTCCAAAGGGTGACTGTACGGGAGGCTTGCCTTTCATCAGGTGGAAGCCATTAAAAAGGGATTGGGCTCTCTCTGAAGTAAGAGATTCCTGTTGGCTTGAAGAACTCAGTAGCCAAGGAGAAGCCCACATGGAAAAACCTGCCAAAGACTCTAGAAATGGTGAGCATCCCTTAGAACAAGCAGGCTATCTCCTTTTGAAAGCCAGCAGTGTCCACGGTGGACAGATCATAACTAGGTCAGACTCCAGTGGATTAAAAAAATGGATTCCTCTCTGGTGTAATGACACACACACACTCACACTTACACACACACACACACACACACACACACACACAAGCACACAGAGACAGATGGGGAGAAACAAATATAACAGAAAGACATTCGAAGAGACCTAGAGATTGTAGTTATAGGACAGATATTTAAAAACAACTGAGCATAGCATAGTATACTCTGATCTGTCCACGTTGTTGCTATTGGCAAGATTTCATTCTTTTTGATGGCTGAGTAGCATTCCATTGTATATATATACCACATCTTCTTTATCCATTATACTAAGTCAGTGAAAGACAGAAATAAGTCAGTGAAAGACAAATACCATACGATTTCACTCAAATATGGTATTTAAGAAACAAAACAGATGAACATAGAGGAAGGGATGGAAAAATAAGATAAAAACAGAGAGGGAGGCAAACTATAAGAGACTCGTAAATACAGAGAAGAAACTGAGGGTTGCTGGAGGGGAAGTGGCTGGGGGATGGGCTAGATGGGTGATGGGCATTAAGGAGGGCACTTGTTGGGAGGAGCATTAATTGTTGTATGAATTGATGAATCACTAATTCTATTCCTGAAAACATTATTATACTATATGTTAACTAACTTGAATTTAAATTAAAAGAAATAAAAAACTGAAAAATATGTTACAGAAGACAAAGACCAACAACTGCATCTGAGAATTTGAATGTGTTTAAAAATATGGTACTAAGTGGTTATGCGTAAAAACAGTTTAGACAGAATAGAAAGGCTGGTGAATTGGACAGTAAAGGAGTAGAAAACACCCACATTAATGTGCAGAGAGAAAATGTGCTACAAAACACACAAGACACCTTAAAAGTAGCCTAGGAAATAGTTTTAAAATTCTAAGATGCATACAGTTTGTGACTCAGAGGCTGTAAGTGTAGAGAATATGAGGAACAGAAATGTTCGAAGAGATACTGCCTGAAAAAAATTCAACACTGACAAAAGACATCCAACCAAAGAATCAGTATGCTTTATAAACCCTAAGCTTGCGTACACACATGTGCGCCCGCGTGCGCACACACACACACACACACACACACACACACACACACACACACACACTCCGCATAACTAAGCATCATAGCGCAACTGTTGAAAACCCAAAGACAAAGAGGAACCTAACAAGAGTCTTCGGAAATAAGAGGACACTTCATCTTTAAGGAACAATACAGAAAGAGGCATACAGTCCTCAGAGAGCAGAATCCAGAAGATGAAAGAATAGCAGAGCTTAGCTGAGAAAAATAAGTGTAATGGAAAATTCCATAATGCAGCCTTCAAACGTGAATGATACCATATATTACTTCCTATGTTCTGTGTACTTCACTTATTATGTTACTGTTTTCTGCTTCCTTCCACGAAGTTGCCAGTGGAGAAAATGCTGGTGCCGCCTTGAGAACATTTTTCATTACTGTAAACCTGGGGCTTAGGACGTGGCTCTTGGATGAAGATCTCGGTACATATTTCTTGATAAGTGTGTGCATCCTCCAGAATTTTATTTCTTGTCTCCTTTTATCATACCACGTTTTTATACTCAAAGCCATACAATGGGTATAAATATAGAGAGGATGTTTTTCTTCTTTGAAGTTTGCTTTAGATGACTTCTAATGTGAATCCCCCTAGTTTATGAATGTATTTGATGGTGATAAAGAGCATTTGGATATAGAAACTTCTATCCTTTTAAGTCATGGTGCTAAATGTCAGTATATATTAAAATCACCTGAGGAGCTTGGATATGTTTTAAATTCCTGTGCCAAATACTGGTCCTTGTGACTGACTGTGTCTGAGGCAGGGCCAGACGGTCTGAATAATGAACACACAAGCCGTGTAATTCTAATGACGTGGTCACTACATAGTAGAAAAGGAAGTTGTCTGTCAAGGAATGGCCTCAGCTGTACAGCCGTCTCCCAACAAGTGATAGATATCACTACGCTTATTGAACTAGGGAAAATGTAACATATTTGCAGGATGCCTTTAAATGGGACAGAATTAAAACAGTAAAAGACTGTTGATTTTCCAGTGCACTTACATTCTTCACAGTGACTTATGCTATGACCACGTTAAAATTAACCGCTTCTGGGTTCACTGGTAATTTTATAGTTTTGTATGTCTTGTCGCATGATTATTTCTAAGTGCAAGTCAAGTCCTGCACTCAGCCATAGACTTTGTGATTTACCCAAATGACTCTGTTTTGAGTTGAAGATGAAAACGCAGTCATTCCTCTCCCGGAGAATACCAGTGATCAGTGCCTCCAGTCTGAAGACAGACCTGTCAAGACTGTCCGGTCTGCATTTAGCATAATTCAGACTCTTATCTCATTTTAAGGAGCCCTTAAATGAGCCCTTAAAAGCCCAAAGGCCTTCTGCCTTATTTTTGAGGCGGAATCCCTCTTTATGTGAAGCAGTAACAATCGTAATGAATCTTGATGGCAGGTCTGCAGACCCTTCTCCCGGCTGCAACAGATGGCTTGTCATAAAGACAGACACGAAGTAGATGTGTCTTTTGAGTATTTCTTTCAAAACTTATTATACTTCTTCCAAAATTGGAAAAATACCAGAAAATACATAACTAAAAAAAGGAAGAGTGGATGTAGACTGTAATGGTGTGTTAGAGAATATTCTAGTTCTTTAAATTCCCTCTATTCAACTTGATTTTGTAGGAGACCTTGGAGCTCTCAAGCCACAACATTTAAAAATAGAAATGAAATTATCTATTTTTCTGAAGAACATTAATAATGGCTGTGGACTGACTTCCTACTGAATATGGAAATGAAAATATTTTCTACAGTGAAGAGAGGAAGTAAAGCAATTCTCCCTAGAGCTAAAAATGCACAGAAATCACCTTACCCTGATAGACCCAATTATTGCTGAAGTGGCTTTTAACTTGTAGAGTCTATTGCGACATGCATCTATTTGCCCATGTGTTTAGAGACAGCATATTATGAATGATCAATTTCAAATACCTTGAAATATGTTACTCTGCCATGTTATAGAAGATCACGCTATTAGGTTGGAATTCATTTCAACAAGTATCTCTTGGGCTCATACCATAAGCGTACATTGTGCTTGATGTTGGGATGGGAAGGGGTGGGAAAAGGAAAAGAAAAAAGCCAACATATGGTACCTACAATTAGGGTATTTATAAGTTTTGGAGAAACAAAAATAACTTTTTAAAGATTCATGCTCAAAATGATTCTCATAAGCAGGTAAGTAAAAAGTGTATTTTAAACAATAATTCTGTCTTTCCATGCTTTATTTTTCCTTCACTAAATTTTTCAGCAAAAGGGTAAGAGATCCAGTGAGAGTAATGGGTGCATTTTCAGATTTGTGATCCAGATGTAATCCAGATTTGGCTCCCATCCAGAGTTGATCAATCCTGAGATTAAGTTAGAGAAGAAGAATGAGAGATATTGAAACAATCACAATTCTATGATTCCAGTACCTGGAAGAAAGAATAAAGATGGACGCTAAAATATGGATCACTGCTATCTCACAATATATTCTCTTACCTTTTCTCTCTACGTCTTCAGCCTTAGGTCAAGGATATGCCTCTCCTAAAAATTCCACTTAACTTTCTTATGCCTTGTTGGTGCCACTCCAGGTTTGTTTATACACTCTAGATTTGTTTATGCCAGTTGGGATTGGGTATATCACTCTAGGTTTGTCTATACTGCTCTAGACTTGCTTATACTGCTCTACGTTTGTTTTTTGTTTGTTTAAAGTTTTTTTTATTATTTTTTTAATATATGAAATTTATTGTCAAACTGGTTTCCATACAACACCCAGTGCTCATCCCAACAGGTGCCCTCCTCAATGCCCATCACCCACCCTCCCCTCCCTCCCACCCCCCATCAGCCCTCAGTTTGTTCTCAGTTTTTAAGAGTCTCTAGGTTTGTGTATATCTCTCCAAGTTTGTATATACTGCTCAGGATTTCTGTATAATGGTGTAGGTTTGTTTATATCACTCTAGGTATGTTTATATGTTCTAGATTTGAGTACCACTCTAGCTTTGTGTATGCTACTCTAGATTTGCGTGTATCACTCCAAGTTTGTGACTGTGCCTCTAGATTTGTGTGTACTACTCTAGGTTTGTGTATACTACTCTGGTTCTGTGTGGATCAATCCAGGTTTGTGGGTACCGCTTAGATCCGCGTGGATCACCCCGGGTTTGTGTATACCGCTCTAGAGTAAAATTGATGCATGTTCACTCCTCACTAGTCTCAAAATCCCTGTATAGAATTTTTTTTTCATTAATAAGGAGGCTCAGTTTGGTACCTGGAAAGTATTTGGTTTCCCGCTAATACTATTCTCAAAAACAATTAGGAGCAACAAAATATTCCAGACTTAATATTTTTTTAAAAAAGAGCTCAGTAAAATAAATAATTAAATAGGGTTTAAACAGTCAAGAAAAAAGATACTTTGTGACTTGAAGAGTTTATGGAATAGAGTAGAAGCCGCTCTGCTAGGTGAGAGGTGGGTGCTTTCAAAGGGAAGGGACAGTAGAAACCAGCCTTACCTGTCTGACAGTGTAAAGAAAGGAGACCGAATTTAGAAATGGTGGCAAGATCATGCTGAGAATGTTAACCAAGGGGAAGAAGAAGGGGAGCCTGTCCAGGGACATGAGAGTGTCTTGGAAAAAGCTGATTTTAACTCGGGAAGAACACGTCTTCCGGAGCAATTTCATGCTAACTAATACTAATGAGAGCAACAGTAATGGTGGTCATTCTAATAGCAGTTACAGACATTTTTAGAGGCATTCATAAATGCTACATTCATGCTTAATCCTCTCCGTAACCCAGTGTGGCAGGTGAAAGTTTTCACATTTTATAGAAGACAGAATTTGAGATTACAGAGGTTAAATGAGTTTCCTGAAGTTTTACATCTCAGACGTAGTCGATTTCCATAGAACCAGGAGTTCTAATCACTGTGCTGCCGTTTTTCATTTACTGCTATGTGCCAAATATGTATTCTGAATCTCAGGAACTGTGTTTTCCTGAGTCTCTCGCCTGCAGGGTTCTGGTTTCCATTCAGCTCATGGGAGGTGCCCTTGGGATATTTAAAAGGCGTAAGAAAAGCAGAAGCTATTTTTCTCCACCCACAGCACGGTGGATCCTTGGTGGAACATTATTGATGCAGGATTTTATTTCAACAGCAGTTGTTTTGATGCAAATCAATCCTCTTGGCCTGCAGGCATTTCCGGCCATTGGGTGTTTCTATCCAGGAAGGCCTCCAGGGCAAATCACGGAGCGCTAACAGTATTTCTGTTTTTCTGAGTTTGCTGCTTCAGCACTCCCAAGAGTACTTTCATTGTCCATTACTGTGTAACAATTAACCACCAGAGCGCAGCTTCCGGCAGCACGTATCCATTATCTCCTAGGTCGTGGGGTCAGGGGGCTGCGTACCGCTAGCCACGCCCCGTGGTTGCACTGTGTTCTCCTGTGGAGGGCCTTCTGGGAGAAATCTGGTAGGGAACGTTCATGATTAGCATGTGGATGGCATTATCATTTCCCTGAGGTTCCAGGCCTGTGCGGTCACTTTTGTTCTGTAACTCAGACCTGCAGGTACCCCTCCATCCCTAGAGGCCACCTGAGGTCCTTCCTAGGTAGTGTTCTGTAACATGGCTTCCTGTTTCCTGAATCCCACGTGGAGATTCCATCTGCATCCGCAAGGACGGAGGCTGCCTGATGTGACCTCTGGTGGATGACATGGCCTATCAGCTTTGCACCTTCTGTTGATTGGAAACAAGTTGTAGGTTTTGCATACAATCAAGTAGAAGGAAATAAAGATGTGGACGTCAGGAGTTAAGGAATCGCGGGGTCACCTTAGTGTCTCTAAGACTAGAAACACTGCTTGCCGGGTATTCATTCTTTTCCTGCTGGACTACCTCAGGGGCTTCCGATTTTCTGATCAAGCTCGACATTGATGGAATATGAAAAATATTTCACCGTCGTGAATATAGTATTCAGAAACTTGCAGGTCATTTACAGGCGTAATCACATTTGCTTTTTCTCTAGAAAATGCATAACAATGGGATTAGCCTTAAATCCATGAGCTCATGGTAACTAGATGCATTTATTGTGACAAAGCAGTACCAATAGGTGTGATGTAATTAGTTGGTACAAGTAACTGCAAAACACTAATGTAACATAAACTAATAGTCAAATAACCACATTTGTTATAAGGCCAAATTAAACTTTAGATTTGCTTGTATTTGAACAATCTTTCTTTAAAAGACTATATTTTGCCAAAAGATTAAGAAAAACAGATTTTAAATATATTTTTATCAAAAGAAAGTGTATAAAAGTGTGTTTGCCTTTAGATATTATTTGCATAGACTTTAAATTGTATCTGTTCTTCCAATTAAACTCTCCAGTTATATCAGTATATGTCCAATGAGGTGGACCGAACATAATTCTAGATTGTTGGGTTTGAACAGATTCTCAAACACAATGTGATATTAAGTTTGATAGAAAAGTAAGTTAAACATTAATCTTTTGAATGCTTTTTGGATGGTTAAATTGGTGATTGGAAAATGTTAACAGTAATACCAATACAAAACACACCTAGGATGGGGCACCTGGGTGGGTGGCTCAGTCGGTTGAGCATCGACACTTGATCTTGGCTCGGGTCATGATCCCATGGTTCGTGGGTTGCCGACAGCACAGAGTCTGCTTAGGGTTCTCTTTCTCCCTCTCTCTGTCCCTCCCCCCATGCTCTCTCTCTCTCTCAAAATAAATAAATAAACATTAAAAAAAAACTAACCCACCTAAGAAGCATTATTTTCTGACACCACATATTAAATATTTAGGCTAACTTTATGGTATAACTTTTTGTTGCCTTATTGAGTAAAGCCCTAATACTCGTAGTCCCTAACGATTTAATACCTCCAACATCCTTCTGTTGACAAAAAAGTGTGTCTAATATAAACGACTGTGTAAATTATACACCTAAGAACAGGTATTTTCAATGTCCATGTATATTAGAGATTTGGACTATTTCTTTTGATCCTTATTCCTTTGTGTTATTGAGTAAAGCCCCCGGATTGTCATTCTGTTATGTGACTTAATGTTGAGCAAATGGATTGTGTGACAGTTTGGTGTTAGAGCTGTGTGATGTGGGTAGATGGTGTCTCAGCTGATGTGACATTGGCTGATGTGAATTTCCTTCAAACCAGGAAATGGCAGAATAACAAGAACATGTGTGTGAAACTGGGCCAGTTTAGCAGAGCGTTTAATGATTATTTGGCCATAAATATTAGGGAATTGGTTTCCAGTTGTCTTTGTTGTGAACCCTCCCTGTGGGGTGATTCACAGATCATCTGCTTTTTGAGATGTTTGAGGTTCTTTATTCTGATTTCCAGCAGTGGCCGGTTTTGTGTGTGCATATATGGACATTTCGTCATTACGGTAATTATTTTCTTACTTGAAAAACAAATGATACACAACCCAAGGTGTTTTAAAGCGAGTAAAGAATCTGCATTCTTAATTCACAAAGTCCTTGTTAACAACAGAAATATTCAAACAATATTCTTTAATCTTTTTGTTTTTAATAATTTTTTAAAATTTATTTTACTTAGTTTGAGAGAGAGCGAGTGAGCACAGGAGGGGCAGAGAGAGAGGGAGACA
Source organism: Panthera tigris (assembly GCF_018350195.1). NCBI lineage: Eukaryota > Metazoa > Chordata > Mammalia > Carnivora > Felidae > Panthera > Panthera tigris. The sequence continues at coordinate 1,774,467 of NC_056670.1, forward strand.
CGGAATCTGAAGCAGGCTCCAGGCTCTGAGCTGTCAGCAGGGAGCCAGATGCGAAACTCAAACCCATGAACCATGAGATCATGACCTGAGCCCAAATCAAGAGTCAGATCATTTAACTGCCTGAGCCACCCAGGCACCCCAAAATAATATTCTTCATTGTAGTTAAAATAACTTGAGTTCTTGAGTAAGATTCTTTTCAACATCAGTTTTTACAATCCCTTATTTCAAGCAGTGTAGCTTTATAAAATGAGAAAATTAAATCCTTTAAAAGTGTATTTATCATACTTTCTAAATTAGTGTTTACATGAACTAAAGTAAGAGGATAATTCTACATAAAACATCAACTTGAAGTGATCTTCATGTATGAGGAGAGCGTGTGTGTGTGTGTGCATACGTGCACACGCGTGTGCAGGGCAGTGAGTGGGAGGCTCAGAAGTTAAGCTCCAAGAGAACCCCCGTGTGCGCACCTGAGGTGTTAGAAGGCCGGTGCCGTATTCGAGGGGAATGCGCGAGGGTCTCGTGAGGAAAGTGCCAAGCACATGAAGTGATGAGGGAGAGTCGAAGGATCAGTAGAGTTTCATAGCTGAGACCCATGTTCACCATCAGGCTGAGGTGAGCATCATCCTGTTGTGAGGTGGCGAAGGGTATTTGAAGCGCACTCTTGGGGCCTTTTGAGCCAACACGAGTGACCCCTCACAGTCCGTAGCAGGAGATGGGCTTCTTGTATTCCCAGGTGAAGCTGTCTCAGGCCCACGTGCTAGGGAATGTTCTGCTGGGCACCCAGGGTGGCTCCCGGGGGCTAGTGGAGACCCATCTTTGGGTGTAGACCCAGGCCCCTCATCAGGAGGACGGAAGGGAAGGCATCCTGGAGCGTCAGTGAGTCTCGGGATCACTTTGCCGATTGCAGTGAGGAGGGTGAGAGAGAGTTCTTGCCTAACAGGTCCGGGCCTGGACCTGATATGCCCTCAGAAAGTCTGTGCTTCAGGAAGTTATCATCCCTTTGGATACGTTTTGTGCTCGCCCAGGTCATCAGCTTGCTGCTTCTCTCCGGGAGAAGCTACTTCTGACGCACAGGTGTTCTTGGAGCAGTCGTGGGCTTTCTCGTGAAGAACGTTTACTGTAATTTCCCCCTTTGATCCTGAATCTCCCTCTACTAGGCTTATCTTTTATTTCCTTAATCCCACAACATGTATTTATTTAAATGTGTAGAGTTTATAAGGGCTTCGGGGACCTGACATTTCCCTGGCTTTCACCCGTGTTTCTCCTACCTAGCGCTCCCGCTGCCCGTGTCCGCGCGTGTGTGGGCTTCGTGTCCTGGACCCTGTGCTTTAAATCCTGGAATCTAAACCCCAGCATATCTTCCTTTAAAGGGGCTTTTCTCCATTTTTTTTTTTTTATTTTTTTATTTTTATTTTTTTTAGGTAACAGGCATCAGCAATCTGGGAACATGTGAGTTGACTTTCAGCGGTGGACTTTTTGTAGGACACGCAAATGATGCATTACTTCCAGTTTATCGTTAAGCCCCAATTCTCAGGACCGGAAGTGTGTCAGTGCCCCCAGTTTGGCCTGTCTGCCCCCACGAGTGATGTCGCCGCCCCACATTTGTCTGTTTAACCGTGTGGGGCTCTCAGTAGTTTTGCTGTATCTGGAAGTCGTGAAACGTCCCCGGGAGGAAAAGGACTCTACTGTTGGATCCGCTTCTCTGGGTTTCTCTCTTCTGTATGTTGGCCGAGCGGTTCCGTCCAGCACGTGTTCCCATGTCCTGTACCCTGCACACACACACGTACACGTGTGCGCACACCTGCCATTTTGTCTTCCTTTTCGAGTTTTTCCTGGTAGCAGAAACTTGACTTTGCAAATATGAAAACTCAGATCCAGAAAAATAAAATAGCGATTCCTCATGGCACACGTAATTATGATATTGGGGAGCTAGAATTTGTCCTGCCCCTGTGGTTCTTTTCCTGATCAGAAGAGCCACTCGCTGTGGATGGGGACACCATGGAGGGGGAGTTGGGCGGGGGCAGCAGGTGCGTTCAGCTCCCGGGGCCGGGGCATCAGTGGCTTGAGCTGCCTGGTTTAATGCTCAGGAGCAGGGGGCGCAGCGGCCTCCCCACGTCATGTGGTGACGAGACGCAGCTAGGACTCTTCCTGCACAGCCTTCTCTTTCCTGGGCTCCCAGAGGCCCCAGAGGTTCTGTGGACCGTGCAGCGCGAATTGTCATTGAGTCCCTTCCCGAACCACAGAGAGTCACCTTGAGAGCTGATAACAGGAACCCCAGCCACTTGCCATTCTGTGCCTAGGCCTGAGAGGTTTATTAAGAAGGTGTACAAGTGCTTGGGTTAAAAGTAGAAGGGAAAGGATAGATGATCACCACCACAGCAAACACAGGAGATGGGCTTCAAATATAGGAAGAAAACTCTGAAGCGGAATTGGTGAATATCTAATTAGGCGAAGTATCTATTGAACCCTGACGTAATCTGCCAGCCAGTCGCCTGCAGCTGAGGTCATATGGTCGTCCACAAACGATGTTACTTTGGGCGAAGAGTATCTTGTAATGTGGCTTATCTTCTACAGTCTGAGGTGGATCATCCACGAGGTCTCCAGAGACACGGTTGTCACGTGTGGTCACGACTGGCCGTGTGCTTACGTGAAGCATGGGATCGTCCGGGAACGCAGAGAGAGTCGGGCAGCTGCTCTCCAGTGACAACAATGATCCTTAAATGCGACAAACTTTGTTTAAGGCACTGTTTCCTCAGGGCGGTGTTTTTAGTTAGAAGTGGCTCAAGAATCAGGCAGTGAACTCAGCCTCAACAGGGCAGTGGATGTCCACAGGCCGGGTTATCTCTGGATGACGTTTTGTGACAGGAAGATACGGTCGTGGGAATGTTGCCGGACAGGAGGTGCTTGTAAGGTGGATCTCGGTGTTACCACTGTGGATGGTGCCCCGAATGGTCACTTCAGAAAACGGACTCGTTTTCTAAGTAGTCTTCCTCTGAAAACTGGCCTTTTGGGAAAGTGGTTAACCACATTGCCACGCGCTGTCCTCGTTTTCAAACCCGTGCCAGTGACGAGTTGGAATGTAAAATACTATCACCGAACAGACTGTATAATTTGTAAACTGAAGAAGTGGGACTCAGTGATTATTAAGAGAAAATAGGTTCATTCTCTTCTTTCCTACGTCCATCGTTAACCACTCTGTGGGACTGAGTTTTCCTTTTTTTTTTTTTTAATTTTAGTGTTTGTTTATTTTTGGGAGAGACAGAGCATGAGCAGGAGAGGGGCAGAAAGAGGGAGACACAGAATCCGAAGCCCGCTCCAGGCTCTGAGCTGTCCGCACAGAGCCCCATGCGGGGGCTCGAACCCCCGACTGGGATATCATGACCCGAGCTGAAGTCGGACCCTTAACCGACTGAGCCACCCGGGGGCCCCAAGTTTTCCTTCTCTCTTGGTTGAAATCTGGATCTACCCTCGTTGTTTTTCTTGCGATCATTCTTAGGTAATAAAAAAATGCCTTTATCCACTTTAGATTTCCAGACTGTTTCATCCCCCAGATGAAAGGTCCAATCATTCGAGTTCCTGACCGCCGGCCCCGGCTGGACCCTGCAGGGGAGGGGGACTCCCCGCCTTCCTGGCCTTCTGTGGCTGTTTGTGGCGCATGCACAGCTAGCCCTTGTCTCATGGGGGGACCTCCCGCCGCAGGTGAAGAGCCATTGGCCCAGGGGAGCGGGGTGCGTCCCCAGCACCAGACCTGGGAGCACTGCCCTGCGAGCGCACGGCCCCTGGGCCGTCCCCCGCCCTCGTCCCGACTGCCCTCCGTGCCGCCCCCCCCCCCCCGCTCCTTCCCTGGGGTCGCCGGTCCCACGAGTGCTGACCCGTCCCGGGTGACGACGGCACACCTGCCTTCCTGCCCGGGCACGTGCGGGCCTGTGCTCTACTGACCCCGGCAGGCGGCGCGGGGGCTGCACAGGTGCACCTGGGGGGACACCCTGCGCCCTGTCGGGGCGCCTGGGGCGCAGTCGGTCGCAGAGACCTCCGACTCCCGGTTCCTGCCCAGGTCGTGATCTCACAGTTGGTGGGTTCGAGCCCCACATCGGGCTCTGTGCTCACAGTGTGGAGCCTGCTTGGGATTCCCTCTCCTTCTCTCTGCCCCTTGCTCACTGCTCTCTCTCTCTCTCTCAAAATAAGTAAATGTTTAAAAACAAAAACAAACAAAAACGGTATTTAACTGAACAGTATTTAACAGCTTTCCAAGTGTTCTTGCCAGAATATTTTATGTTTCTTTTCTTGGATCCTCTCCTGACATTGCACAGAATAATGTGGCTTTCTAGAGAGTATTATTGTGAGACAAAAAAAAAAGTGTGAGAATTTTTCACTCCCGTCAAGTTTTCTATTCAAGTGCGATCTACTCTGATAAGCCGTGTTGTTACTATCAGGCTGATGTATGGGGGTGGACAGTTTAACTTAGGTTTTAAGTTTAACTTTAGTGAGGACATCCAAATAGCATAGAAAAATTAATTCAAAACAAGATAGCCTTTCCAGAATCACATACCCATACCTCTGCCCACACACATTGTGAAATATTAATGCATACATTTATTTATTCCCTCAAAAATAGTTTTTACCATATGCTACAGCACAAATAAAGTGCTAGATGGGAAAGTTTTGAAATTTTTTTAATCTTTATTGTTTATTTTTGATAGAGACAGAGTGAGAGAGGGAGAAGGACACACAGAGAGAGGGAGACACAGAATCTGAAGCAGGCTCCAGGCTCCGAGCCGTCAGCACAGAGCCTGACGCGGGGCTCGAACTCACAGACCATGAGATCATGACCTGAGCTGAAGTCGGGCGCTTAACCGACTGAGTCACCCTGGCGCCCCTAGATGGGAATTTTAAGCGTCCTTTTAGCCATAGAGGCAACATGGGAGGACTCGTAAAAATGGTTTAGGTACAGTGGCACATGAGAGCCTTTGATGATACTTGACAGAGAGCATCCCATGAAGTAAGGCAGCACTAAGTGCATCACCGCACACACCGTCTCACTGCATTATCGTTATCACCAGGTGACATACATCCCGGCATAGCCTCAGTGACACGTTAGGAAATGCAGGCTCAAAGAGGACAGGAAACTGCCGAAGTTTCATGAGCACCGAGTTTTGGTAGCAGGGTACGATTGTTGCCAGCGAAGGAAATAGCCAGATCCCAAAGGCTAAGATCGACAGACGTCTTCGTTTTGAATTGAGTAGGCATTTGCACCACTGAGTAGGTATTTCCACAAAGACCCAGGATTTCCATGCACGGGCGGAGTGCGGGTGAAGGTGTGAAGTGCCAGGATGCACGTGAGGACCGGGACGTCTGGGAGGATGGGGAAGAGACGTCAGGAAGGCGTGGGCTCCGTCCAGGCTGTGGAAGCCAGGAGCCGTCACAAGACAGAGTGATGACGTTCTAAAGAAACCTGCTTTCCTGAAAGAAAGAGAAAAGACCTGCGAATCAGCAGGTGTTCTGGGGAAGGTCTAACCTGGAGGGGCATCTCTGGGGATGCTCTCCTCATGGCGGGTGTGGATCACTCCGGCTGTGTTACTGGTACGCGGAGCGCGGGCCCGGGGCGTCAGAGACCTCGTGCGGTGCGCGACCTTCCTACCCGAGCATGAAAATGCCCGTTGTTGTCCTCGGGTATCTGTGTCACAGACACACTTCTTCACCTGAGTCCAGACCCCAACTCTTCAGTCTACATCATTTTAACATATGCTGAGGCTTTCAGGATTGTGACTTCAGTGTAAATAAAGAGAAACCACAGTTTATCTTCTGTGCATCTTTAGATTTTAAACCCCCCCCCCCTTCAATTTCAGAAGATCACATCACTGGGGGCAACGCTGCCTGTTATGTTTACTGGGCTGTAGAGTGCGGCTGGCACCATGAATTAGCCTAACTATGCACGATTCTGTGTGTAGGGTTAACTAAGACCAATTTATTGTGACGTCTAATGTCAGTTTATTTGAGTGCCTAGTTTTATAGTTCTATAGTATAGTATTATAATTAATCTTTAGTTCTGCTTAGAATAAGGGAGCTAATTTTGGCCATCATATCGATTTATTTTTATGTTTTTTGTGTAACATATACAACTCTTTCAGAATTTTGTTTCACAGTAATAAAGGGGGTATTATAAATACTTCTTAGAAAAAAAGGGAATCGGAGGTGATAACATGGAGAGCCATGGGTACCTGGTGAACACTGACAGAATGAAAAATACCCTGTGGGTAGCTCACTGCCCATTCACCCTTTCTCCCTTACAAAGAGAGGTCTACACAGCGTTTTTTCCAGAGTGGCCAAGTGCCCCATTAGCATGCTCTGCCTCCAAAATTTCCTTGAAATTAAAAGGTTATGTGATACAATTACGGCCAATGAGATGGCCAGTAACCAGTGGGTGAGGAAAAAAATGCATTTTGAAGGGGTACAGATATGCTCCCATTCTCCTTTTACTTTTTTTGACTTCTTTCTCATTTTCCTGGCTGCAACATGGATATATTGCTTACACTTAATAACAAACATCCAAGACCAGCCACATGATTTGCAGAATCTGGTACAGATGAAAATAGCCACCCCCCCTCCCACCCTGTTCAAAGAGCAGGGGTAAAGTAGGTGGATAAATTTAGAACATTTCCTTTCAAATATTTCATTACTTTAAGACTTACAAGGCTTAGTACTAATACACAAGTAACAATATAATGGCAGAGGGGCGCCTGGGTGGCTCAGTCGGTTAAATGTCCGACTTCAGCTCAGGTCACGATCTCGGGGTCCGTGAGTTCAAGCCCCGCGTCGGGCTCTGGGCTGACGGCTCGGAGCCTGGAGCCTGCTTCGGATTCTGTGTCTCCCTCTCTCTCTGCCCCTCCCCCATTCATGCTCTGTCTCTCTCTGTCTCAAAAATAAATAAACGTTAAAAAAGATTAAAAAAAAAACAGTATAATGGCAGAAAAATAGTACAAATGGCATACAATATTTTCATCCATTAATTTATATAACAACATAATTTATTAATGTGTCATTTGATCAAAGATTTTTTGTCTCATTTTTCTGCATGTCTATTCAATGGTTATCAAAATACATACTTCTGGCAACTTCATTTGTAAGCACGATAGTTGAAAGTGATACCAATTTCTGTTGGCAAATGCAAGTCAAATAAGTTTTAAACTTTTTAATTTTGAGAAAGATCTTTCTACTTATATCATCATTACTGCAGCTGTTAATTGTGTTTTGGAGGATGACAAAACTTGGATATGCATTTCTAATCGATTATTTCAGGATAACAATTTTAGTCCATCTAGAGCTGATGATTCTTGTAGAACTTTTCTAAACTATTTAATTTTTCAAACAAATTACTTTTTTGTAAGTCTGAATTTAATTTTTATGTTTTTATAATCTGTTTTCTTTAAAGTGTGTTTATTCTGAGAGAGAGTGAGGGAGGGGCAGAGAGAGAGAGGGAGAGAGATAATCCCAGGCCGCCTCCACACTGTCAGTGCAGAGCCCAACACAAGGCTCGAACTCATGAACCTCGAGATCCTGATCTGAACCAAAACCAAGAGTCGGACGTTTAATGGACTGAGCTACCCAGGCACCCCGGTCGGAATTTAATTTTAAATCTATACAATGGCATTTCATTATTCTCTGTAACATTTAGTACCTTGAGACCAGCAGGTGCACAGCTGTGCGCGGCTCTCCCTGCCCAGAGGCCGGAGCTTGTGCTCATGTGCTGACCCCGCACGTCCCGTGTGCTTGTGCACGTGCTTTGTTCTCCCGGGGACTTCAGTTACACGAGCCCTTCTGAGAGTAGGGCTTTGTGTCGCTACGCAGGCCCCACGCCTATCAAGTCAGCCTTGCAGATATCTTAAAAGCGTGATGGGGAGGGGAATGAATTCATGCTAAGAATGATGGACAGAGAGAGAGAGAAAGTACGATCCAGGGTCCTTGATATGGAAATGGAGGCACCGCACAATCCTTCACAGCCACCTCTTGATTTCTTACCAGGTTAGAAGCAAACAAGCAAATAAACGCTTACCTGATTAAATCATTTAATGGGGGTTATTCTGTCTGGGCATCTAAATACATTCATGAAGGGTACAGAATTAGTGGCCCAGAAAAATGTTGTGGACAGTAGCGGGAGCTAATACGTGGCGTTGGCAGTCTGGAAGACGTTGGACTGCAGACATTCGCAAACCTTGATATGAAAGTCTCAAACGCCGACCGCTTTTGGATGGACAGGCAGACCCGTCAGACATCAGGCACGCTTTCGTGCCCTGACCGTTGTGCGTGAGGCCTCATGCTGACTGAGTTGTAGTAGGAGGATGAACAGAAAAAGGGAATCAGACTTGCTTTCTTACTCTGCCTCTTGCTTCCATTCAAGACCTCCTTGCAAGGGACAATAGCATCAGATGAGGGCCAGACCCTTCACGAGCAGAGAAAGAAGGGCAAACCAATCTGCTGAGGAACAGTACTCCAGCCGTGATGGACAGCATACAGTCAGTGACATTCCCAGTGTTTATACACTTCTGTGATTCGAAGAGTGTTGCCCTTTTATGCCAAAGACAAGGTGCTCTAAGTAGCTGCAAAGAGACAGTCTTAACATGAGGAAAGGTTATCATCTCAGGAACTTTCTATTAAAATTTCTCTGCTTCAATGGGACATTACAGCCAAAGTCAGATTAAAGCTGGTGCCTCCCCAAGCAGATGTTATCATTCTGGATTCCTTCAAGGGAGGGCCCATTTCCTTAAGAGCAGGCGAGGTGTGTAGAGAAGAACGCATGAGCGAGATACAGTCCTTTGTGGTGATGAATCAAAGCCATTGCTGGGAGGTAAGGGTAGGACATGCATGATATTTCTCAGGAAAACTGCATTTCCATAGAAAACCTGAGACTTGGTCGTGACGATATGCAAACCTTAAATTCCTACGGAAATCTCTAGGATGCTGAACTCAATGCAAAAGGAAAAAGTCTGGGAAAATAAAAATACCAGTATAGAATATCAAACCTTGCAAGATTTCTAACATTAATAACCAGCGGTCTTGATTCCAACTTGATGGAGTGAAGTGTGGTTTATAAGAAATCGGTTTTGTCAGAAACACTGGGGAATCTTGAAATAAATAAACAGAGGACTTAGGTATGAGCTGGCACTGGGGTGGAGCTCTTTTCAGCTGACCTGAAACAAGGAACGCGGACAAGTGATGGAACTAAGGTAGAAGAGAATATATGATTTTTATGGTATGTGAATGTCTTTTCGTATTTGCTCTTTTATTTTTTCTTTCTATTTTTAAGGGACTTTCCATCTTGTTTTGCTTTGCCTATTCATTTTCAATGGGGAGGAACTGAAATAATTATCAAACCAACATGTGGCAATAAGTGGATTTTGTTCTCAGAAGCCAATCCATGGAATGTTGAAATGAATGTTCTGTGAATGCGAGAAACAATGTGAAAAGGGACAGTATGTGTCACTTAGATCCTTTCTGTATAATTCTAATGATATTTTGATTCTCAGATTATTTTTCTTTTCTTTCAATTAGGGGACACTAAAAATCAAAACATACATTTACGTGATTTTTTTTTTCTTTTAGACTAACCCCCGATGGCAGTTTTATTCTTTACTCTGATTTTCTTTCATCACTGCAGTTTTAGTCAACAAAGCCGTGGATGATATTGCCTCTACTCTGACTGGATACTCAGTATAAATCATGACAGAGGACCGACTGGGTCCTCACAATATAGCAGGCAGGCAGGACGGTGCAGGGTTTCCATCCTGCAGTGAAGGGAGGGGACTCGACACAGGAGGACCTTCGTCGGGCCCCAGGCTTGCTGGATGGACACAGCTGCACCTGTCTGCCTCAGTCAGAAGAGAGCGAGGGTCAGCAAAGACGTGGAGAAATTGGAAGCAGCACAGTGTGCTGTGGGAACGTCCCGTGGCGCAGCCGTCGTGGGAAACAGGTGGGAGATTTCTTCCGGGCTGAGCGTGGCATGACCGTGTGGCCCAGCAGTTGGAGTCCACTTCCAACAACTGGAGACAGGCAGGCAGTATTCACTGCAGCATTTTGCAGTAGCCAATGTCCATCAGCAGATGAACAAGTAAACAAAATGTGTGTGCGTGTGTGTGTCGGTGTGTGTGTGTGCGTGTGTGTGCGTGACCACATCATTCAGCAGTGAAACGACTGAAGTCTTGGGACACCTCCCAGCATGGATGACACATAAAGCCATTGTGCTCAGTAAAGCCAGACACAGAGGGATAAACGTTGTATAATTAATTCTGCTTAGATGAAGTGTCTAGACTAGTCAAATTCAGAAGTAGGTTAAAGTGTAACCGAACACGGATCTCCTTAGGGCTATACTGGGTGGTAGAAATAGGAAATCAACAGAAGGCACAGCATCGTGGGTTTTTCCCGGTGTGTGTGCCACGGAATATAGTGTCGCGTGAGCAAGCCCCTTCTCACTGACATTTATCGGGAGGAGAGTGAGTGGCAGGAATCCTGTCCACCTAAGGGCCGTGGACCTCGAATAAAGGACGTAGTGCGAGGAGTCCACGAGACATAGCTGATGCTGAGCGAGGTGTTAGGAAATGAAGTGGCTCTGAGGCCATCACCTGGAACGTTCTGTGGCCCTGGAAGGTGCGGGCAAAGGACCTACGGCTGGTGGCTGTGTGCGGCGTGTGAGAGCCTGTTCTCAAAACATTTGAGTGTTTTGGGAGTTTGTTCATCTTTATCAAGGAGCCTAAAACTAAAAAGGCGATCGGTGCTGATTCTGTTCGTAGCAAACCAGTTCCAGAACATATGCTTGTCCCATACACGGCGTGAGAGACCGTAACTCAGCCACTGTCTTCTGACTCTTCCCGCTTGTGCGGCTGACTTGCGGTCACCGCTCAGTAGTATTTCGTCAGAGGCTGCAGTGGTTTCCTATTTATTGGACAGTATCGGCAGTGGTCTCCCACACGTGCGGGGACAAGGGCGGGAACAGACGTGCCCCTGTTCCTCATGCGGTAGGTTACTAATGGTCTCTGTGACAAGTGGCCTTGTGCGTGAAGTGGGATCCCCAAACCACCAAATGATAGCATTGTGTTTCCGGTAACTGATTCACGGGATTTTATCTCACTCCGGTGCTCATTTAGGTTTTAAGGACGATGAACCAGAGTCTGGACTTCATCAAAATTTGAAATATCTCTGCGTCAAAGAACACTTTCAAGAAAGTGTTCAGAATACCCTGGGAAAGAGGCCTGAGTCGCCTGCCTTTGACCAAGTATCAAGTACAAACAGCATTTTCTGGGTCCGTTTTTGTCTTGTCATCGACTTCCGAGCACATACAAGGAAAAATCAGAATGGCCATACAGAGAAATTATGGAACATGGTAAAGATCAAAACAATACAATTTAATGTTATCTCTCCAGGAACACACGACGCCATAAAATTCTAAAACCTAATTCCTGTGACAAAGCCTATAACACAAAGAAAAAAAAATAGCATAGCGTGAATCCAGTCCTCTGTCAGTCTCTGGAGCAGGAGGGAACTGTATGGGCTTCATCTGTGTTCGTTACGAGGCTGAGTGTCACCTTGGGACCGACAGTCCCGTAATGAGGATTGACTGTCAAATGAAGAGACTTAAAACAGCATCTTATGATAGAGCTTCCTCAACCAAGCTTTGTAACCACCATGTTTCCTTCCTTTATTAAATATCTGGTCAGAATTTAAACTGAAAATCTGAGATTTAACACATTAAAATAGAAGAAATTAAACTTTGTAATCCTAAAATAATTTTAGAGCTGTTCTCTAACAACCAGTTTGAAAACAATCATTTCCTAATCACTCATGATGGGTCTTTGCAATAGCAAATATTACGCGAAACAATAAAGCGATTCATGCGGGTCTAGATGGGCATTAGCTCCATGGTAAGTCAGTTTAGTGTGAAGCATTTCTGTTCCAGAACACCCGTGTGCATGGGCGTGTGTGTGTGCGTTTCAATTCCAGATGGAAGGATTTCCAACCAAAATATATTTTGTTCTCAGATATTGATTACATTTCTGGTTTAAATTGTTAGGTAATTTGCAGCCCTCTTAGAGTGAAGCGAAATGCTAGGTAAAAACCACTGAAAAATTCGGTAGATAAAATTTTAGTTGCAGGTTGCTAGTGTGTCGGTAATAACTTTAACTGGTCTCGCACACTGGAGCCACGGACACAAAAGTAAATATATTTTCTGTGATGTGGAAATGAAATTAATAGCACATTTAACGTGAATAGAGAGACAAAATCTGGAAGGAGAGAACAGGAGTGATTTATCAGAAAAAGTTGTATTTTGGAGGGGAGATTTTTGATGTTCTGGCTTAAATGGCTATTTGATTTTGAGATAGTTGACTATTTTCCATTTCTGATCCATATGGCAGAGTGAAAAGAGGAACTGGTTTTGTTTATGAAACCAAAGCAACTTGAGATCAGTGTGCCTTCCTTCTTGGCTCCCCTCATGCTGTTTCGAGGCAAGGCCTTTTGGATGTACTTCGTCTACACTCCCCATCCCTGTCATCTGCCCACATTTTTGCTTGTTTTTCCCTCTCAAATCCTTTGCCACCTCCATATTCTCTTTACCCCCCCCCCCCCCGTGTGTGTGTGTGTGTGTGTGTGAGAGAGAGAGAGAGAGAGAGAGAGAGAGAGAGAGAGAGAGAGAGGATTTCATTGTTGAGATGACCCGTCAAGAAAAACTCTCACCCTTGATCCTCGACATTCCTAATCTCTGTGACTTTCCCCTCTGATCCACTTGAGCCACTTGGGTGGGGGAGAAAAAAGAAAGAAAAGGAGTTAAATTAAGATGGCTTGCATTGTATCTTTTTGTTCCTATCTTCATGGTTCTGTCATTTTAAATGCTCTTGGGTACTGGGTGGCATGCTTATTGTTAAATATCTCTACAAGAAAATATACTTCAGAAATAGATTAAATACGCATTTCTGAACATGTTGTGTTTAAAAACCCCCTAAGACTATGGGGCGCCTGGGTGGCTCAGTCAGTTAAGTGTCCATCTCCGGATCTCAGCTCAGGTCATAATCCCGGGGTTGTGGGATTGAGCCCTACATCGGACTCTGTGCTGACAGTGCTGAGCCTGCTTGAGATTCTCTTCTCCCTCTCTCTCTCTGCTTCACCCGTGCTCACTCTCTCTGTCTCAAAGTAAATACATAAACTAAAAAAAAAAAAACCCACAGGGACTTTCAAACAAAGCTCAACCCCATTATTTTGGGGTATGAGATCTTTAAGCCCTTGGAGTCTGCCTGTGTCTCTAACAGTGTTTCCCCCACGCTCCTCTGCCCATTTTAGGATGTGATTTTTCCAGCTCTCTAGGGTTGCACAGATGTGGTGGGTTTTCCTCCTCCTCGTGTCTGTCACCTGCTGACTCTCCCCTGCTTAGGACCTTGCTCTTTCCTTTCCCCACCGGTGATGCCTGGGCATTGAGTCTGCTGCACTTGGAAACATTTCCCAAATCCTCCCTGTCTGATCTCAAACACAGTCAGGTGCCTCTCCTACATACTCCATTAAAATTCTCTAAACCCTCCATATTTATTAGTTGTTACACTTCTTTGTTTCATTTACCATTGTGTAGATCATACTAGCTTTTGAGAATAGGTTTGGAGCCTTGTTCACTGGCATCTGACATAGCAGGTACCCAAATAATATCCAATAAACGTAGAAAATGAAGACCTTTCATAGTGATATTTTAAAATAAAGAGCACACACAAATCCTGTTTAGTTGCAAAAATGGATTTGAATTTTGAGTCAATTACAAACCTTAATTAAGATTTTATATAATATAATCTGCAAAATTTTTAATTCAGATTTTGTTTGGCATGATGAAATACGGATTTTAATATATAAAAATGAATATGCCCTCTAACTACATCTAAATATATTAGGTACATCACTCTTTACTTGATCCAGTGGTTTTCAAGTGCTTGTTAACCTTTCAAATTAGATTTGCTCTATCAATTATACTTAGAAACTTTTATCTTTCCCTTTTAGATTTCTTTAATTAGCTTCATTACCCATTTTAGTATTTTTATAATATTGAAGATGTATATATAGCTAGGTAGCATCCATAGACTTTTCAATGATTTGTTCAATGATAGCTAGTAAAAGAATAAGGAAAATGTGGATTCTTCCAATACTTGAATTCATTATTATGGAAAGGTTTTCTTTTAAGTTTATTTATTTATTTGGTGGGGGGAGGGGAGGGCAGAGATAGAAGGGGAGAGAATTATAAGCAGGCTCCAAGCTGTCAGCACAGAGCCTTACGTAGGGCTCAAACTCACGAACCATGAGGTTATGACCTGAGCCAAAATCGAGAGCCGGATGCGTAACCAGCTGAGCCACCCAGGTTGCCCTGTTATGGAAAGGTTTTCTAATCAGACTAATGAAAACATAAAAGCAAATCCCTCTTCCATGAGCTTACTTCTCAGCAAATTAGCAAAAAACAAAACAAAACAAAAACTATAATTATTACTGATACTATTTTTTATAAATTCATATAATGTATTACATGAGTGGTAAGCAGAAAAAGGGGAACTCATGTTCTGTATTTTAAAATAAATAAGGACTCAGGGTGCCTGGGTGGCTCAGTTGGTTAAGCGTCTGACTTCGGCTCAGGTCATGATCTCACGTTCTGTGAATTCGAGCTCCACGTTGGGCTCTGTGCTGACAGCTAAGAACTTGGAGCCTGCTTCAGATTCTGTGTCTCCCAATCTCTCTCTGCCCCTCCCCTGCTCTCTCTCTCTCTCTCTCTCTCTCTTGCTCTTAAAAATAAATGTAATTTTTTTTAAATGAATAAATAAGGACTCAAGGGGCTTCTCTAATGAGCACATCTACATAATAACAAAATTTTAAGTTTGTAACATTTTGTGGGTCAGGTGTACCAAGTATTTGAATGTCATATATAAGTGAGTATCTAAGTACTTTGCAAATTTGACTTGTATCCTAGTCTGGTATTTCAATTTGTCATGTTATTATTCAGTGATAGCATACGAATTTTGAAAGATTAATAGATGTATTTGCCTTGCGTTCCATATTTTGGACCCTTTCATCTATTCTTGGTTTCAATACCCATCCCCAACACACACACACACACACACACACACACACACACACACACACACACACACAAATGCAAAGTATTACCACCACCACCATCACCAACCCTTCACCATCGTCATCATTGCCATTATCATCATCACCACCCTCACCATCACCACCATCACTAACATCTCTATCACCATCAGCGAATCACCTGACAGTTATGCTGTGCTCATCCACTCATGGAGGAGTATGAGAGAGAGAGAGAGAGAAAAAAAAAACCCAACAACAACAACAGAAACAAAATACAAAACCCCCCCAAATATTTTTACATTTTCTTGCCTTTTGATTTTCCAAATTTAGGACCTCAGGGACTATAATGGTTCCCAGTGGTAGAGTTATTTTAGAGGAAGTAGACTGATAGATGAACAGTGTTTTTTTATTTTAAGACCAGAGAGAAGAAGATGATTTTTGTGGGGTTGAGGGTGGTCAGGGATAGGAAACTCATGAATAGGCGCTCATGGCTTCCTGGAAATGGGAGTATTTTTGTTAACCTGCTCCAAGTGCGAAGCCCTATGAAAGAAAACAGTAACACGAAGAAAGAAAGACCCATGTCCTTTAAGAACTTTAAGAGCAGAGCAAACAGGAAAGAGAACAAGGAAGAAGCGGAAGACTAGATGTTGGAAAATGACAGCAGATTAAAGGGGAACCAGAGGGAGCGCAACCCGCCATCACTGATGAGGACATGGCGGAGAGAAGAGTGCAGGCCTAGGGCTTGTATATACACACACTGGAATATTACTCAGCCTGAGGAAAATGAAGTCTCGTCACTTGTGACGGTATGGATGGACCTAGAGGGCACTCTCCTGAGTGAAATAAGTCAGGCAGAAAGTGATTTTTACCATATGGTTTCCCTCATACGTGGACTCTAACAAAACAAATGAAGAAGCAAAACAAAGCAGAAATAGACTCAAATACAGTAAACTGTTGGATACCAGTGAGGGGATGGGTTGGGACGGATTGGGGGGCAGGTGACACAGGCGAAGGGGATTAAAACGTACATACTTCGGATTATAAGTAAGACACAGGATGTAGAATGTACAGCACAGGGAACATATCAATGATGTGACAGCAGTAACCAGTTATTGTGGGGATCGTCTTGTGATGCACAGAAATATCAAATCACGGTGGTGTAACGTGAAACTTACAGGATATCGTATATCAACTATACTTCAATAAAAACGTAGAAATTAATAAAATAAAGAGGGTCGTGGAGGGGAACTCGCTGGTGGCTTGTGTGGACTGAAGGTTGAGGACGGGACTAGCTAATGGTCACAAGGGTTGGCAGCACAGATGACATAAAGACAAAGTAATCCCTCTTCTTCCCGCCTGTGAGGTTTAGATAAAGCAGTAGAGGATAGAAAGAATCACAGATTAAATTTGATTTCTTCTGTCTGGTGAAGTGGAGAGATGACAGATTAAGTCGAGCGACACAAATACCAGGGAAGCTCCATCCTGGTTGTCACCGAGGCTGCTCATGCCTTTCGGTGACGTGCCGGCCTCTCTCCCCACTCTCCTCCCTCTCCTCCCTCTCCTCCCTCTCCTCCCTCTCCTCCCTCTCCTCCCTCTCCTCCCTCTCCTCCCTCTCCTCCCTCTCCTCCCTCTCCTCCCTCTCCTCCCTCTCCTCCCTCTCCTCCTCCTCACTCACCCGGCAGTCTCTTCCATTGTTCATACTTCCTGGGGTGTGTGTGTGTGTGTGTGTGTGTGTGTGTGTGTGTGTGTCCCTCTGGCCTCCTTGGGATGAAACAGATCATCCAACGTCTCCTCGGAACAACTCAGAACGTGGAACCGATCGTAACAAAAAGTCAGTGGGGTCAAGTGAAACATGAATTTTCTACCATCACTCGTGTCAACATGTGCTTCTTTCCAGAAACACACACACCCAGGAATATGATTCTATGGATGTTTCTGAGGGTAGACATACATGTGACTTTCTAAGTTGAGACTCTACGTGACTCAAACAGATGGCGTCTCCTGCACATGCGTTTCTTAAGTCTTCGGCCACGCCTGCTTCTCAGACACCCGCTCGTGTGATTCTTACAGTGCCTCTAAGCTCTAAGCAGATCAACCCCTTTGTTTTTACTTCAAATATGACAGTTTTGTTCCTACTGTAGAGACTTTGCAGTATCTACTCTCCCTGACTTTGAATCTTCAAATTAATGGTTCCCTTTTTGTCATTCACACCTCAGCCTCTATGTCCCTTCCTTAGCGATTGCTCATCCTTCCGCATTATTGCTCTGTTGTACTTCCCCGCAGAGCGCTTCCACTGCCCTCTGATCCCCATGTCCTGGACTGCCATTTTGGGGCACTTCCAAAATGTGCTTCCTTCTCTGCCGTGTATGATTTCTAAGACGCAGGGTCCACGAGGATGGACATTTCTCTTGCTTTATTCAGTAATATATCCTGAGGAGTGTAGGTGTTTTGCAAATATTTCTTTAATGCTAATCAAAGATTTTGTAGTTTTCTTGTTAAAACTATGAATTTATTATATGCCCAACACCGTTCAAGGTAAGGTCTGTGAAACGTGATGTTTGTCTGCCTTCTTCACCAGTTTAGCCATAGTACATAAACAAAGCTTGGCAAACAGAGAACTCAGACGTGTTGAATTAAATGATGCATTTCTCACAGGATAAGCAACTAATGTTAAGTTACTTCCAGATTTTATACTTTCCTAGTCTTACCCAAACATGAAAAGTACTTCAATAACTACCATATATCTAATAGATTCTAGTAGATTTGGATAAGTCTTTCACAAGTTTATCAATAGATCATAATCAAAGTGACTTGAAAAGTAATGTCAAAAGGTGGAGAAGAATGATGATCCTTCACGTTTGCAGGCGTCCATGGAAGTGGACCTTCTAAGTGTGCATGTGACCTGTGTCTCCCTCTGTCTCTTCCCCTGCCCTGCTCATGCTTGGTCTCCCTATCTCTCCAAAATAAGTAAACATTAAAAGTAAATAAAAAACATGCACGTGAAAAATTAAAATGGACAAATTTAGCAATTATAGTTTGAGAAAATGGTATCCTAGTTCTAGAAGTCGACTGCTATATCAAATTTCTGCACAAGCATTTTTATTATAGAGTTGTTTGGTGTAACAAAAATTGGAAGTATTATGAATGTTCTAAAATTAATCAAGGATGGTATGTTGATAAATGGATAAGACGTGATTTGTAGTCACCAAAATAAATGAGATAGATCCATACTTTCTAACATGGACATATTTGGATAATTAGAGTGTTAAAGCTGAAACAGGGTTTAAAATACATAGCATGATTTATTTGGTAATATTTATAGTTAGCGTCTATCCTAGATATGTAAACTAAATAGCTCATGCAATACTTTAATGTATTGTACTCAAAAATTAGGCTGAAATAGATGATGGGGAGGAAGGAGGGCACTTCTCGTGAGGAGCACCGGGTGATGTCTGGCCGTGGCAAATCGCTCTGCTGTGCACATGGAACTAATATTCCACTGGATGTTCACTAACTGGAATTTAAATAGGAATCCAATAAATAAATAAATAAAATGAATAGCAAAAAAGGAAGAAAAATAGTGTTCGGGGCAATGCAAATTAAAAACGGCAAGACGCCCAGCTCCATACTCCCTAAATGGCTAAAACTTAAAATATGGAGAAAATCAAGTGTTGTTAGGCACGTCAGCTGGAACTCTCATGCAGCACTGGCAGGAAAGGTGACGTAAAAATGGCACAACCGTGGACGTGGACGTTCTTTGAAGCGATTTATGTGGTTACACACTTTCTTTGGGAAACATTTTAAGGTATTTATAAAATTACACATAGAGTGACCCATACAACCCAGAGGTCTCAATCCTAGCTTGCTTACCCGTGAGACAGACAGGAATGTCTACACTAATACGTACACATGAAGATTTATAGCAGCTTGCATTTCTCTGAAAATCCATGATTCTAACAGACAGGCCATCCAATGTGATTAATTACATAGGTAGGTATAAAAGCGAAGTAGTTATTCTCAATATACAGAGTAGCAGCATTTTTTGACGCTGTATTGTAGATTCCCTGTCACACCCTGAGCAATCAAAAAGCATTCCTTGCTTAATAAACTTTTTGGCCTTTCAGAGAATACAAACTTTGAAGGGATCCTGAACGCACTTATGCCCGCCTTTGCTAATACTTATTTACCAGACGTGCTATCTGCGATTAAGGTGTTCGGCTGCACAAACACAAACTAATGCCCCCGCTGTATATTCAGAGCAAGTTGAATATACAGCGGGGGGCATGACTTTGAACGCTTCCTTAACAACTTACTTCCTGTGCTACTCTGAAATACTAGCTTTACCTCCGTGTGCCGCGTTCCGTAAAACGAGTATAATCGTGCACTTCTCACAGACTTATTGTACGTCTTTGTAAATGGTTTAGCATAGTGCCTGGCACATGGTGGATGTTCCATAAATTTTAGTTTTCCGTTATTTTGATTTTAAAACTTGGACTCCAAGGTCATTCGGTGCCTCTCCCCTTATCCTAATCAGTCTTCACACCTTGAGGATAGCTGTTGATATGGCTCAGAAACAGAGGATGCAGGGGGAGAGCTTTGTGCATGATGGTTTTGTCTTGTGGGCTTGTCTTTCTGGAGTCTGGTTTGTGATCAAGAGACAGGCACTGGGGCCAGTGGCCAAGTTTTGAATCTCGATTCCTTCATTGACTTCTGTCACTTAACTTTTCTATGACAGGGGAACACAGGAAGTCCTGTGGGATCATGGATTCCCATTTTTATACCATCGGGGGATTTCCGCAGCCTGAGCTAGGTGCTGTGTGAAGATTGGGGATGGTTAAATAGGTATGCCTGCCGTTGTTTTGTGAAGCTGGAGAAGGGCTGTGGATGACTCGGCAAGTTCTCAGGCAGACCGTTTCTCTTAAGGGGCTATATGGAAGTTACAGCGTTGACAGTGAAGTCCCTTAAATCTGTCTGTGCTTTCATACTCCTCAGAGAATCTTCACACACCCCCAGGTGCAAAGCCTCTGAGTTAGTGTACAGATTAAGGTGTCGTAAAGAGACCCCCAAATTAAGTGAATCGAGTAACTCAGAACTCCTTCTGCCTTTTTGTCCGCTGTCTCCATGTGTGTGTTCCTTGACGCATTGTTGACTCTAAGTCTTGCCACTTTCTGCTGACCGCCTGCAGAAAAGGAGAAGAGAAAATGGAATGCAAACTGGTTCATCAACACGCGCTACCGAAGTTGTGCCGAACCTTCCACCAACTGTCACGGAACAGCCGGAGGTGGGGAGGCCAGGAGACGTGACTTGTCCCTGTTCGGCCGGTTGTTCTGAAACTGGCGCATTCTTCACTAAAAGGTGGAATATGGCAAAAGGGACTTGGTGGATGATTAGCAGACTAATACTTTTAAGAAGTTCGTCAGGTACTTGTTTTTACAATACATGGTTTTTGGGGCACCTGGGTGGCTCAGTCGGTTAAGCGTCTGACTTCGACTCAGGTCATGATCTCATGGTCCGTGAGTTCGAGCCCCGCATCAGGCTCTGTGCTGACCACTCAGAGCCTGGAGCCTGTTTCGGATTCTGTGTCTCCCTCTCTCTCTGACCCTCCCCCATTCATGCTCTCTCTGTCTCAAAAATAAATAAACGTTAAAAAAATTTTTTTTAAAAATACATGGTTTTTAGATATCAACTTTATGAGAGAGGGAGTGTGAGCAGGGGAGGGGCAGAGAGAGGGACAGAATCCCAAGCAGGGTCTACACTGTCAGCACAGAGCCCAACGTGGGGCTCTGTCTCATGAACCATGAGATCATGACCTGAGCTGAAACCAAGAATTGGACTCTTAAACCGACTGGGCCACCCAGGTGCCCAGAAACTAATTTCTGAATCCATGAAAAATAAAAAATAAAAAGGAATAGAGGACTATTTAAAAATGTACCTTATATTTCCATGTGATTACAATATCTGTAAGAATAACGCATACCTACCAATAAACCCATACTTGGCCTTCCCTTCCCCGAGCAACAAAATGACATGCTAACATAATTATCGTCTTTTCTGTAAAGCCCGATTACCTATTATCTTTGCTTTCAGGAGATGAACCTGGTTTTCTCCTGAGAAAGTTTATTTTGGTATCATGAGACATGAGGTATTAGTGCTTTATTGTTTCAGGCTCAATATTAGCTTTTACTTACTACCCCTCAATATCAAGTTAGCATATTAATGTGTAATTTTGATTTGGAAAAATAATATTCTTGTTCTTAAGAGTAATTCAGAATTTTGTGGGCTGTTTGGGACATTTTTACTTCTTTTGAGATAATCCTGAATTATGAAATTTTTTGTATATCTGAGAAATAGTTGGTCCATGGTTCTACTGTAAATGTTTTTAGGGATGAGCCAGGCACCTGGCTTAGTTGTTGAGCATCTCATTCTTGATTTCAGCTCACATCATCATCCCAGGGGCATGGGATTAAGCCTCGTGTTGGACTCTGTGCTTACTGTGGAACCTACTTGGAATTCTCTCTCTCTCTTTCTCTCTCTCTCTCTCCACCCCTGCCACTCTCCCCTACTAATTATCTCTCTCTAAAATAATAAAAAAAGTTTTTAGTGATTTAAAGGCATTTACTTTCTATCATAGTTTTGCAGGTATATGTATTTACATAAATATGGTTTGAAATACAAACTACTCTTGACAGAAAATTTTAGTAAAATTAAAATTAAGTGTTAATTACTGAACCAAAGTTGAGTGCATAAGCTTCTTCCTTAAAGAAATCCCACATTCGACATTTCGGGTCACTAGGGTACCGTTTGGACAGTAGCTGTATGTTGTAATTTTTCCACACAACACCATGGAGTATTGAAACATGACTTTGAAGTTGCTTAATCTGCACCCAGTGTGCAGTTTACCCACTCCCTGAGCTCTTATTACAGTTGAGGTTCAGTGGAAAACCCTTACGAATACACACACTTCGAGCTTGCTTCACTAATTTTAGAAAGATGTAACTTACTTTTCAGTCTTTTTCTGGAAACAGTATGCCCTCCCTTTCTTCCAACACACCAATCCATATTCTTCAATGAAAAAGTATGTGCAGCATCTATGGAAACCGTTGAATTTAGTATAACTTTTCATAATAAAAATGATTTCTGTAAATGCATTTTGAATTATGAATTTCATCCTCAAAATACTTTCATTCTATTATTTGTACAATATAGGACCTCCAATGACATAAAAGCCCTTAAAAAAACCCACATGAATTTTTATTTATTTTACCTTTAGTAATAATTATACATCTTGTAGTAGTTTAAGAAAGTTGAGGGGCACCTGAGTAGCTCAGTTGGATGAAGATCCGACTTCAGCTCAGGTCATGATCTCATGGTTCCTGAGTTCAAGCCCGCATCAGGCTCTGTGCTAACAGCACAGAGCCTGCTTTGGATCCTCTGTCCCCACATCTGTCTGCACCTCTCCCGTTCATGTGATCAATTGATCTCTCTCTCTCTCTCAAAAATAAAAATAAATATTAAAAAAAGGTTGAGGTTATGGCAAAAAAAAGCAAATAAGCTTGAAATTAAAAATAATAAAAGAGATTTAGAAACCACTGTTATAGGGGGCGTCTGGGTGACTTAGTCGGTTAAGTGTTCGACTTGGGCTCAGGTCATGATCTTGCGGTTCACGGGTTCGAGCCCCACATCGGGCTCTGTGCTGACAGCTCAGAGCCTGGAGCCTGCTTCCGATTCTGTGTCTCCCTCTCTCTCTGTCCCTCGCCTGCTCACGCTCTCTGTCTCTCAGAATAAATAAACTTAAAAAAAAAAAAGAAACCATTGTTATAAATGAAGGCAATTTAGGAAGAAATGTGTACAATAAAATAGTTTTATTTTGAAGTATTCACAAACTCACAAAATAGTTGAATATATGGAACAAAGTTTTTTTTCTATACTATTTGTGTGTTGTTGACCAGATGCTATGACCAGAAATACTTTTCTACATATTTAGTACAAAGAAGGATAATCTACTACTTGATCTCAATAAAGCCGTCAAATGTGACAACAAACCTTGATGGACTGCTTCTGTACAACATTCGGAGTCCGTTACACTTTTCCCAATAATGCCCTTTATGGCCAAACAGCTCTGCTCACAGGCATGTGTTGCATGGAGTTTTCAAGTCTCTTTGGTCTCCTCCAGCCTCTAACAATTCTTTATCCCTTAAGTTTACGATCTTGGGATGTCCGAAGATGCCGCCCAGCTCGGTTTTGTGTGATGTTTCTTCATGATACCGCCCAGGTTCAGACACCGTGGCGGGAGTTTCCCTGAGTCGGTGCCGAGTTCTTCTAAACGTGTCTGATGAGGTGCTGCACACTTCAGATTTCCCTGTTAGTGGTGAGGGTCGCGTCGCTCACTGGAATGAGGTTTGATCACCCAGACTTGATCACCCAGAAATGTCAGGTTTTTCCTGTGAAGTGGATACATGTTTTCGTAGGAGTTACTTTGAAACTCTAACAGTCTTGTCTCTCATGAAACTCCAAGTTATTGATTTATAACACTTTGGATTCATGTTTTCCTGCTTTATTTGATGTTATAACCCATTATTTATTGTTGCTGTTGTTGTTGTTGTCACTTTAATGGTCAAGTTTCTCCACTTAGCCAATAGGAATGTCTTTGGCTTCTGTGTGTTTCTGGCATACTTGCATCTCTGAGCATTTCTTGCCATCTGGCAGAAGTTATTCACGGATCGTCGTCCCCTTTTATATGCCTTTATCCCGTATCAGGACGCTTGGTGCATTTCAGAGAAGGATGGGACTTAGAAGCCAAAATGTGAATCTCTGTGATGTTTGTTGCTATTGGGGGCTGCTGCTCCCGGCTCTCGCAGTGAACGAGCTGTAAAATGTGTTCGTGTCCACATTTCCACCTGAGTTATGCTTCGATCTGTTTCTCTCTGTCTCATCAAAAATCTTGAGTGCGCATAGATACAGCCAAATCCAGTCTCACATCCCAGGGTGCATTCTTGTTTTCTTTCTTTCCATGTTTGTAACTGCCTTCTCTAACATTGAGGAAATGGCTCCATTTGGCTTTTATTTATTCATTTATTAGAGAAAAAGTCCTCCGTGTTTTCACCTCCCCGTGTGGATGCCACCCTCACACCACTCAGGCTCCGCATGCTCGTGTGCCCTCCCCGCACTCCTGGTGTTGGTCTCCGTACCTGCTTATGTCCCCGTCAGCTTTAGACGGTCACCTCCTGTCTGCTGTTGGACCGAGTGCACATGAGACGGACGGACAGTTAAGGCAAGGAGGAGGCGGAGGAGGAGAGCAGAGAAGGAAAAGGCACCACGGTGTGTCTGAATCTGTCCCTTTTCCATCCTCCCCGGTGTTACCTATTCTAACGCTAGTTTCTAATATGATAGGTTCACTGCACCAATAGTGTCTCAGACCCACACGCACACTTCCCGCCTTCTCGTCTGTCTGTGCTGTGTTCTGTGTGGTTCTTCTGTTCTCCAGGGTGCCAGTTCTGTATTCTGCTGATCATAGGCTACTCCTTAATTGTACTCCTTAATTCTGGATTGAGTTGCCAGCTTCACATACTGTGTGTGTGTGTGTGTGTGTGTGTGTGTGTGTGTGTGTGTGTGTCTTTGCATTTTTAACCTCTGGAAAACTCTTTCCTTTACAAATATTCCTGGATATTTTGACAGTCTTTCTTCATGCATAACATTTCAATACCTTACTTTGTATCTTGAAATACACTGATATGTTTTCATTCTGGATCTGGAAATTCCAGTGTATGCGGTATGATCTGCAGTTTGGTGGGTCTCCTACCTCTCACTCATGATGGATTATTTCCTCACGTATTTTTGTGAACTTTATGGTGGGACCGTGACACTTGCACTTTATTGGTGGGAATTTGTTGAAAGTTTAACTGCGTTTCTCCAGAAAGTACAGTTGCTTCTGGCAGGTCCCTCAAGGACTTCCAAATCTAGGACAATCATTATTTTTATTTTTGCCTGTGCATTGTTAGATGGGTACACGTGTTATGAATGTGAGCTCTAATACTATGTGATACTCAGCCTGTGGTTAGGGATCGTTAGGGCGGAATCTTCTGATTTTGTCTACCTTTAAGGAGCGTTTCTGCTTTTCATGCTTAGTTTGTCCATTGTAAGCATTGGTTTTTAGGAGACCCAGCTTTATTGGGGGGGGGGGGTCATTGCCTCACCCTTTCACAGTGGGGTCCTTAGATTATCTCTCTGTAAGACCCATTAAAATCTAAGGTCTGGGCTAGAAGTTCCTAGAGCAAAGGTTGATTCAAGGCAACCTCTGACCTCCCTGTATTCCCAATTTCATGTTATTTATGGCATTCTAAGGTTTCCGTACCTTATTACTAACACAACTGTCATCAAGTGGATATATATTTTTAATTTTATTCAGTGTTTTGGTTGATTCCTGTAAGCAATTCCCCCAAGTTTCTCTGGTCACCCTGCCTCTCATACTGGCAGAACCCAAAATAAACAATGGATTTAAATCAATTTAAATAATCTTGAGATAATGTAGTAAATAGAATTACATATGTTATGATAGAAACTGACACATACTATTTACAATTGATAATATTATAGCTCTTTTGTTTCACTGTCCTTTGTTTCTGATCAAAATACTCATCAAAATCAGTATTTTAAAAAATGAAAGCAAAGGTTGATTGTTTCCCTCAATAACAATTTTTAAAATAAATCTACATGGTCAGATGACACCAGAATCTTAATGAAGAAAACTTTTTCTGTTTTTGAAAGAACATATTATTATTATACTCATAAATTAAATTTTGTGGTGATAATTTAGAGATTTTATATTCTTTTCTTTCACACAAAGTTTATAGGATGTAAGG
This sequence comes from Panthera tigris, assembly GCF_018350195.1. Classification (NCBI taxonomy): domain Eukaryota; kingdom Metazoa; phylum Chordata; class Mammalia; order Carnivora; family Felidae; genus Panthera; species Panthera tigris. Next base: position 1,800,425 of record NC_056670.1, read on the forward strand.
TATCTCCTTTAGGCTAAAATTCCATATGACAGAATTCTGTGTCTGGAGTGAGCTCTTGGAAAATTATGTTAATTTCTGCTCATCCAGTTTTGAATTTTCAGAGGGAAAGAAAGCTTCTTTTTTCCAGCATTGAAACTTTTCAGTTTTTTTTTTCAAACTCTTTTCTTAACAAGACTTCTGCTTTGATGGATATGTTGACATTTTCTAAAAATGTATTGTTAATAACTGTTTAAAACTATGTAGCTGAGCAGTCAAGGGTCCAGGCCTCTTTTCCACTGAGTGACTTTGGCAATAATCACTGTAAATTTGGGCTGAAGAGACAGGTGACAGGGTTTCTTGCCGAAATGGTTTCCTATATCTGTCAGCTCACTGCTAGGATACATAGCAGTTCTGTTTTTTGGCAGTTTAGGTCTGTTACTGGTTAAATCAGCTGACAAGAAAATTGGGCTAATGAAGCCAGAAAATGAGTTTAAATTCTCAATTTGGTCAATTAACATTTTTTGACCCAAGGCCGCTAATGGCCCCCCTGTAGCCATTCTGAACTTTCTCTTATTGACTAGGGGGAAAAAAACCCAACATTGTGAAGCATTTTACACAATTCAGAGAATGTTATTACTTATAAGAATTTGCTGTATTTTTATCACAGTGCTAAAATATAATGATATACCAACTTAGAGATGAAATTAGGGGTTTGGGGCAAGCTTTTTTTGGCTTACCTTAGAGTGCCTGACTCAAGGGGAGTAATACCTAACACAGAACTTTTTTTTTTTAAATTACTGGCACAGAGAGAGAGAGAGAGGGTGCGTGCACACACACACACACACACACACACACACACACACACCAAATTCACTTAATTTGTGAGTTGGTTGAGTGAGAATTTAAGTCCAGAGATCTTACACTGTTGACTCCAGGTCCTTGGCTCTTACTGTGAAAGCGCACTTCCCGCCATACTTCCTGAGCGTTGTCCGAGCTGCACACTGCTATACTCACGCATACCTGTAGATACAAATGAATCTTTTATTTTCATGAAGTTTTATGGCCTTGTGAAACTCAAGAAAATTGTACTGATGTCTGAATTCATTTTCTTCAAACACGAAGGATTAGGACATAAGAGAAGGGCCTTCACCTTCATGCCAACTTGTTCCATCTGAGAGAATTTTCCAACACGTATTTTAGCTTTTGTCTAACAGAATATCTTTGCACAAGCCTTCAGGGTACGTTGACTCATAAGGAACATATCAGTGATCCGTGGGGAAGCGTTAGAGTCCGTTAGAACTTCTGTCGGTGAGTTGTGAGTTTGCCGGGGATCGATGGTCTTTTGAAAACTCTTCAGAGCTTGGAGCTGAGAACTGCAGCGCCCTCTACAGTTAGCACCCAGTAACCTGCTTGCCCCACCCTGCTGCTCTGCTCTGTGTAACGTGAAACTTGAAATTTAATTCTTCTTAGAGCTTCAGAGATGGAATCTGCTCATAACATAATCATAGGACGTTTAGGGTAAGAACATGCAAATCGTAAAGCCATATAGCATATTTCCATTATTTAATAACCTTTATTTAAAAAAAAAATTAACGTGTATTCATTTTTGAGAGACAGAGACAGAGCATGAGCAGGGAAGAGGCACGAGGGAGACACATAGAATCTGAAACAGGCTCCAGGCTCTGAGCTGTCGGCACAGTGTCCGATGCGGGGCTCGAACTCACAAACGGCGAGATCCTGACCTGAGCCTGTGGGATGCTCAACTGACTGAGCCACCCAGGTGCCCCTTTAATAACCTTTTAATTATAAAATACTCCAGGATTTGAGGCAAAGTTGGTGTCAATATTCCGTTGAATATCTACACTCATACCACAACTCGGCAAACTCTGCAGAATTAGTGAAAAAAATATAAGATCTTTATGGAAGATATTAGCAGTGAGAACATTAGCCTTGAATGGCCTTCCATTTTTTATTTAAAAATGCACTGATAACCTCGGCATATGATATATACATATGCAACCAAAATATACAACAGTGTTTACAAGATAAAATTAATTATTTTTATGGATGGCACAGATTTTGCCTCAAGCACAGCCAAGGCTAAAGTCTCTTTGGAAAAGTCACAGGACAGTGACCTTAAGCACCATGCTTAAATTTCTAAGTGGAGATTGTGAGTTTACAGCCTGTACCTCTATGTAGGGGCATATCTATTTTAAGGAAATATTAATCCTAGGGACCGTTAATGTACTCAAATATCAGAGAAATAAATTCTCCTAGGTAAGCCTTTACACTAAGTCAAACTAATCCAAATATGGCTTCTATAAAATTCACACAATATATTAACCATTTTAGATACAGTTTTATATTTCTAATGTTTATTTTTGAGAGAGAAAGAGAGACAATGTGAGCGAGGGAGGAGGAGAGAGAGAGGGAGACACAGAATCCCAAGCAGGCTCCAGGCTCTGAACTGTCAGCACAGAGCCCAACGTGGGGCTTGAACTCACTAACTGCAAGATCGTGACCTGAGCTGAAGTCGGACGCTTAACCGACTGAGCCACCCAGGCACCCTACAGTTTTTTATTTCTGATTGTCGTACAATAAATGGGTGATAAAGCATAGCTGGAAATTTGGCTATGAATATTTCAATATGTTTCCTGTGCTAATTTTCTCTTTTCTGTGTTTGGTATGAATGGTACGTTAACAGTGGAGTCTGGTCGGTTACACTCTTGTAAGACCCTTCATCTGTCTTGACGATCGTGCTTCCTTTTCCTAACCTGCTCGTCCTCGCCTACATCATCTCCTGACCCTCACCTTCAATGGCAACTCTGCTGCCTGGTGCATGTGGGGTCCTGTCTTCACTATTTATAGCTCTGAGGGAGGAATCTTACTCTTGGTGCTGCTGATGCAAACCATTACAAGTATTGGATGTCACAAATTACAAGGTAGCTCACACAGAACCAAGTGCCTTTGGATTTTCCAGCATTATTTCAGGGCTGGACATTCCTCTGCCACGGCCGCCGGTCTACAAGGTGCATCAGCTGTCCTCACCATCGCCAGTGATTTCTGCCTGCACAGGGTCTGACGAGAGGGCCTCAGCAAATGCTCCAGGGGGACGGGGATATACTGTTACTTACCTGTGTGTTACTACCAACCGACCAATTGCTTTTTATCACCTTTCTTCCTGCTTCTCAGTTATGTTAATTACAGCTAGCTCTTCTTTCCATGAAATGATCGTTAGCCCTTCCCCAGGATGTGGCCCTGGAAATATCCAACAATATCCAGCATGGCACTGAGCACAAAATCATATGGTAAATACATATCATTGAATGAACCTACCCAGGAGAAAAGTTCAAAAATCACGTGTATGTACATGAGCAGATACATGTGCATATCCAGTAGAACATGTGAATTTCAGGAGCTTTCCTGTTTCCCATTAAATTTATTCCATGCTTCTTAAAATTACTGAACCCAGCATTATATTGAAGGAAATCTCTCACTTTGCACTGTTTGCATATACATTAATAACTTTTTAATTGTAAAATACATTTTTTATTAATTGCTAAGTCTTTTTACAACTCTAGGAACTTAAACGTATTTCACGTGTTAATTCATCCTTTAAGCATTGCTAGATAAAGTGACAACAATGATACATGGCAGACTGATACTGTCACCACAGTAGAGTTCCAGGAGAGTACTTGGCTAGTTTTTATTTTTTCAAATGTAAGCCAATTGCTGGTACACCATTCTTCACAGTTTATCTAGGGAATAAAATTAAGACTTCCAATTACTTCATTAGTATATTAGGTTCTAAATCTCATCCTAGACAGAAGAATTGTGAAGAGTGGTAGGCATAACTGTGGAGGGCATTTATCAAGCTAAGTAGGCAAGTGCTTCTCCATGCATGTCATTTTAATTTATACGTATATTTAGATGCTTTTAGAGAAAGCTGGTTCACATGTAACGTGTGCTTGCTTCTATCCAACCGATGAAAGAGTACAAGCTAACCTTGGCAAGGCCATTGCTGCATCCGGTGGCGATTTGGTCACAGGTACACGCACATAAACGTGTACCCAGAGAGAGAAAGGAAGAGAGAGAGAGAAGAGGATACAGTGGAATTTGGCATCAAGAACACAATGAAGTGATGCATAAGTTAGGAGAAATCATTTTGCATTTGGAAAGCAAAGGGGAAAGATTGATTGCCCCGTCCAACAATTTTATTCATTATAGTTGAGAAAGATGAATCCTAAACATCTTTCAGTGTTCTACCCAAATAATGGAACAGGTGGGTCAGCCTGGAATAGATTTTGGTTCTTTTGAACCAGTTCAGTCTTCCTTTGAGTCACCGATGTGGAAAAGATGGCTAAGACAATTCCTTGCATGAATTTAAAATCTCAAATATAGGATATGCATTCATATAACATCCTAATAACAACTGTTCAGACTATAAGTTATTATAGTGATTTGTTTGGGGAAGTCTCTGAGCCTCAAATTGAATACGTCAAGCAAATATCTTCCACCTGGTAAGAGGAAGAATTTCTAAATATTTATCAAACTACAAAGCTCCCCATTTTTCCAAAAGTCATAGAGTAAGTGAGGAGAAGGATCAAGCTTTGCTCTCAAATACTTAACTGTGGATTCGACGTTGTTTCCAACTCTCCCAACAGTCAAGAGTTGAAGTAAGAGTAATGTTTTCGGGGCGCCTGGGTGGCGCAGTCGGTTAAGCGTCCGACTTCAGCCAGGTCACGATCTCGCGGTCCGTGAGTTCGAGCCCCGCGTCAGGCTCTGGGCCGATGGCTCGGAGCCTGGAGCCTGTTTCCGATTCTGTGTCTCCCTCTCTCTCTGCCCCTCCCCCGTTCATGCTCTGTCCCTCTCGGTCCCAAAAATAAAAAAATAATAAAAAAAAAAAAAGAGTAATGTTTTCATTTGGACAGGACTGATTTGATGGATGGGCACATCTATTTATAAAAGTAACTCCTAAGTTTTAAATACGTGAAACTCATTCAGTCTGTGCCTACCTTTGCATCTGTGTGTGTGTGTGTGTGTGTGTGTGTGTGTGTATGCATGCACGCACGCATGCTCTATTTTAGTGGAGTCAAATGCTATTTCTTTCTAAAACTTGTTTATCATCTCACAGGAAAACCTCTCTGGAGAGAGTGAACGTGAGTTCTGTGTGTGGGTAAATACACCAGCTAAAATAGAAATCGATGTCTTCTACTCCCCAGACTTGTCTCTATTTCAGTTTGCATTTGCGGGCAGAATAAAGATCTCACTAAACTTTAGTGTCCATTACCTCTTACAAACTGGATTAAAACTTGAGCAGAATGAAGTAGCTAATTCCTTCTGTTTCTGAGTTTATAATTGAATAATTACAAAAACAAGAGACTCTACCATGGGGCATGACTTGTCTGATCTGATTTCTGGGCATCAGACTCTTTTGATAACACAGGCAATTATGAAAACAAGGGGTGAGTCTTCTGATTCTCTTACAAGTATTGGAAAATCACACAGCTTCATCAAGGGTATTCACACAAATAGCTTACACAAATTTAAATGAAGCAAAAAATGTACCCAGGGTTTTTTTTTAATGGGCTTAATTTTTCAGAGCAGTTTTAGGTTACAGAAAGTTGAGTGGAATATACAGAGATTTCCCAGATAGCCGTTGCCCACACACATGCACCATCCACCAGCCCAGACCTGTCATACCACAGTGGTTGGGTTGTCACCACTGAGGAGCCTAAAGGAACACATCGTTGTCACCTCAAGTAGGTAGGTGAGCTTAGGGTTCACCCCTGCTGTTGTGCCGTCTGTGGGTTTGACACATGTATGCTGACAGGTATCCACAACTGTCGTACAATCCGAATAGTTTCAGTGCCCCTGATTTCTTCTGTGCTCTAGCTTTCCTGCACCCAATCTCTGGCAACTGCTGGTGTTTATACTGTATCTATAATTTTGTCTTTTCCAGAATGTCATATAGTCAGAATTATATGCTTTATTTCACAGCTTTATAGCTCACTGTGTTTAGCGCTGAATAACGTTCCATCGTCCGGATGCCCCACGGTGTATCTATCCATCACCTGCTGAAGAACGTCTCGGTTGAGTCCAGGTTGTTGGCAATTAGGAATACAGCTGCCATGGGCAGATTTTGTGGAGACGTAAGTTTTCGGTTCACCTGCGTAAAATGTTAGGAACACGATCGCTGGGTCTTATGGTGGATGTGTGTTTAGATTTGGAAGAAACCGGCAAGCCGTCTTCCAAAGTGGATGAACTGTTTGCGCTTCCACCAGCAATAGATGAGAGCTCCTCCTCCTTCACACCCTCACGTGCAGCGGGTGCCCTGGTGGTTTGGAATTTGGTCCTTGTAACAGGTGTATAGGATTATCTCATTGTTGCTCTCATTTGTAATTCCCGAGTGCCCTTGGATGTGGCACTTCTTTCCACGTGCTTATTTGCTGTCAGTAGACCTTGTTTGGTGAGACGCCTGGTAAGGTCTTTTGCCCACTTTTATCTGTTAAGGTCATTTGTTCATTTTCCTATTATTCATTCTTAAGAGCTCTTTGTATATTTTAGATAACAGTCCTTTGTCGGATAGCCTTTGCAGATATTTTTACCCAGTGTGTGATATGACTGTGTGCTGAAGGATGTGATTTAGTAGAAAATGTTTGGAGACACGGATGAGGAAAAAAAGGCAAAAGATGAAATCAAATCCATGGGGACTGGGTGGCAAATACTGGTACATCTGTGGGTAGGGAGATGGAAAAACAAAAACAAAGTAAAATGATAGGCTTTGAAAATGAAGAAGGAATGGGAAAGAAAGATAAATAGCATTTTTAAAATGATCTATCACTCGGAAGGGCCCCTGGGTGGCTCAGTGGATGGAGTGTCTGATTCTTGATTTCAGCTCAGGTCATGATCTCACAGTTAATGGGTTCAAGCCCTGCATAGGGCTCTGTGCTGATAGCAGGGAGCCTGCTTGGGATTCTCTCTCTCCCTCTCTCTGTCCCTTCCCCACTGGTGCTCTCACTCTCTCTCTCTCTGCCCCTCCTACTCATCCTTTCTCCCTCTATCTCTAATTATAATAAATAAATTTAAAAAATAAAAAAGAATCCAGGGACACTTGAGTGGCTCAGTCAGTTGAGCACCCAAATTCGGCTCAGATCATGATCTCACAGCTCATGAGTTCGAGCCCTGCATCGGGCTCTGTGCTAACAGCTCAGAGCCTGAAACCTGCTTTGGATTCTGTGTCTCCCTCTCTCTCTGCCCCTCCCCTGCTCACACTGTCTCTCTCTCTCTCTCTCAAAAATAAATAAACATTAAAAAACATTTAAAAAATCCATTACTTGAGACATATTTTCTCTTGAATCTGAATGTCTTATAAATATATAAAATTACAGTATATGAATATAAGATCTAGTTAAGTTAAATATCTTTCCCAGCTACTATGTGTTAGACCTGAGTTTCAGGTCTTACTGGGGCTGTAGCATAAGTCACCATGGATGAGTCTGTGTGTCTGTGTGAACACAGGCACACAATGTGTGATGTGCGTGTACAAGCATGTATGTGTATCTCTTTGGTCAGCATTTATCTGACTTTTATCTCAGCTGTATGCTTTCACATTCTTACACATTACTACGTAATATTGCCAAGCAGCAATTTAGAACCAATTTTCCACTATTTTGTTATGTCTAATGCTAAGAACAACCGTGGTATAGCATATGTTAAAAGTGTAATAAAATACATTGTGTTGAAGTGTAAGGAGTGATTAGGATATGCAGAATTTATAGATGTCATAATGAAAACAGATTACTCCCAGTACCATTCTCATAGCAAACTGAATTAATCAAATTATACATCCATTTTCATTTTCCAACACTCATTGCTTTAATAGCTAATAGGTCATTAAAAATGTGTTTACTTTCAAGCTGTAGTTATGTGCCTTTGGTTATTGAAATACATGGAAGGAGAATTCAAGGTTCTTTGGCACAATGAGAAAGCTGTTAACACAGTGTGATGCAGAACCTGCCCGAGAAAATGCAGATATAAGCAGCCATTGGTGTAAAATTTAAAAGGGCAAACACTGGTGATGTTCAGCTATAATAAAGTCCATAAAATGTTTTTATTAATCTCTGAGCATCGAGTGTGTTAGAGCAAAGCAAATGCGTAATATATCTGCTGTATGCCAGATTACCTCTCAGCAGAATGGACCGAGTCCAACAGACTAGGTGATGACTCCTCCATAGAAAAGACTGGTCGATCGGAGTGATGGGCAGTGCTCTGGGACTCATTCCCTGTCAATCACGAGATCAATCTGTCTAAAGGCTGAGGGCTAGTAAATCACACAATATCAAGGGTAGGTGTCGAACATCAAAACTTATGTATTTTTTACAAACATCTTATTGAGGGTTTAATTAGGATGCAAATGCAAAAAAAAAAAAAAAAAGGGAAATGTATAAACAAGGCTTAAAAGTGACCCCAGTACACTTGCATGTCTGTGTTCTGAAACCAGGGCAGATCGAGTCTGATGTGGCCTCCAGATGAAACTAACAACACGAGCCCAGAAGCTTTGGAATATCGTCTAAGTCAGTGCTGGTCTCTTCTGAGGACCCGGCAGGAGGTAAGTTGTAACGACTTTCTGTGCAATTTTCTAAAATGCTCTGTGATGATCGTTCTGGTGTCCTGGCCCTCCTTACTCCCCTCGTTCTAGGATCATCCTTCCCTTCAGGTCCTCGCTCCGTGGTTTTCCCTACGTAAATTTCATTTTTGCTCGTTTCTGCCGCTCTCTGTGTGGCCCAGCCCGGCACACTCAAGTCCTTAGGACCCATCCTGGCAGCGCAGCTGGGGCAGAGCAGGGAGCATCCCTCTGTACTGATCCCACGTGATTTCTCCTGGGTCACAGTGTTGTGAACAAGCTGGTTCTAAATCTCCAGACTGTGTTTCAGGGAAGGAAAAGTTCTCTGTCCTCGTGGTCTTTCGGCTGAAAAGAGTTAAATTTACATGAGGCAGTTGAAAAGGAGAAGAAACCAGTTTTATTACGTTGGGACCCTAAAGGAATGACCTAGGCACAGGGTTTATGCTTTTCAGACAAAGAGACAATACTCTTGTGAGGGACTGTCGGGACCAAGAAAAGTCAACTTCGGGGGATTCAGTTGGTAAAGAATTCTAAGCAGAATTTGGGCCAATGTAGTAACTTAGTAAGAAATAACCTGGGTTGTTTAAGCAGCCTTCTTGGCTCTAAATTTCCTGTCTCTGGTGATGAGGAGTCTGTTCACCTCCTGGGATGGGGAGGGGGCTTTCACGTGGGAGACGGACTACCTGCTTTCAGGACGGTCTCAGCATCGTAGTGTCTCTACGGTAACTTTCTTTACAATAATATTCCAAAGTGGCGCATTTGGGGGCAGGCTGTCGTCGGCCCCGACAGTGTTAATCCTGTAAAAGTCTTCATTTTATATAAAAGTATATCTAAATACTATTTCATTTCTAATTCTGATACTTAAAGAGACTTTTAGAAGAATTGAGAATAACAATAAACTTTAAGGCATTCTGTTATATATATATTTCAAAACACTGAATATGAATACATTGAATATATACAATCCTATCAACTTATGTGAATATAATATGTAATAAATCACATCAATGGCTATGGAGTTATTAATGCTAAAAATGATTTTGGAAAACATTTTGTTAAAATGAAAGTCAACTTTAGCAAAGAAAACTACCAATGATGGTATTTCATCTAAGCTATGCATGAAATCTATGATAATTTTAAGGCAAACATCAAACTGAGAAAATATTTGGATTAATGTACTAAATAACTAAGTATAAAAACACTCAGACTTAGTAAGAGACACATTAACACACCAAATAAAAATATAAATTTTAGATATTAAAAAATTTTTAGCAAGGACATATAAATGCTATAAATGTTTTCAGGTCATGAATCAAAAAGTTGATGTTTTAATATATCAAATTATCAAAAGCTTTTAAATTGTTAGATTATGGAATATCCACTAGGTAGGATTTTTATTTTTCCACTATTGCACATTCTGAACCACAGGGTTTTGGCAGTGAGAATGCCTCTTGCTGCAGGGACGGTTGGGCATGACCAGGTCAGCACTGCCCTTGTACCCCAGCAGCTGGGGCCCCACCACTCAGACCTGGTTCCAGACACCCTATACTTTGGGTTGCTTTTCTAAAGATTTGCTCAGTTCTCTGCCGATAGAACGGGGAGACCTCATGCACCAGCCCCAGTCTGGAATTCAGTCCGCATTTCCCTCTCAGGGAGCTCGAATCTTGCAGCAAACCAGATGCCCTGGGGAGCTGGGAAGAGGGGAAATTATGTTTCTGTCCTCTTCCCGGTACCTCCTTGTCTAGCCTTCCTTCCACAGAGAGGTCTGGTGACCCCCTGGCCTGGGATGGAGTCATCAGAACAGTGCTGACGCCCTCATTTGGATGATTCTCATTCATGTCAGATGCAGGTTATGTTCAGGGCTCTGCCTACTGGTCTGTCACTTTGAAGACTGAGCCACATTACGGGCATATGTATGGACTCTTGCTTCTTCCTATTACCACCCTCAAAGATTCGTAGCATAATTCCCATTCCTTAAATGTCATCTGCACATGTACCACGTGAAAAGTGGAGGAAAAAAGATTACCTTTACATTCTACAAGGGGTTAATATCCAAATATATAGAAAACGTATACAACTGAATGTCAAGAAAAGAAACAACTTGACTAAAAAACAGGCAGACGACATGAACAGAAATTTCTCCGAGGAGAACGTACAGGTATTCAATAGACACATGAAAAGCTGCTCAGTGTCAGTCATGACCAGGGAAATGCAAATCAAAACCACAATAAAGTATTACCTCACACCCATTAAACTGGCTGTCACCAAAACACACAAAAAAATAGCAGGTGTGGGTGTGGAGAAGTGGGAGCCCTCATACGCTGTCAGTGAGGGTGTAAATTGGTGCGGCCACCATAGAAGGTGGTGTATAGGTTCCTCAATAAATTAAAAGTGAACCACCACACCATCCAGCAATTTTAGTTCTGAGTATTTAGCTGAAGAAAACGAACCACAGCAATCCAGAGATACACGCACCCCGGTTTATTGCAGCTTCGTTTACAGTAGCCAAGGTATGGAGTGGATAAAGAAGAGGTGGTGCATACACACAGTGGAATATTGCTCAGCCACAAACAAGAATGTTGCCATTTGCCACGGCATGGATGGATCTAGAGGGTATCACGCAGAGTGAAGTGAGTCAGTTGGAGAAAGACGTATATTGTGTGATTGCACTGATAAGTAGAATCTAAAAGGCAAAAGAAACACAACGACACAGCAAGAGACTCAGAGAAACAGGAAACAAAGTTACCAGAGCGGAGACGGGTTGGGGTAGCTGAAGGGGATTAAGAGGTACAAGTTTCCGGGTATAAAATAAGGCACGGAGATGCAACGTTCCGCATGGGGCGCATACTCGGTACTATTGTAATGACTTTGTATGGTGACAGACGACAACTAGACCTATCTTGGGGATCATTTAGTAATGTATAAAAATACCGAGTGACAGGTACACCTGAAACTAATAGGACGTTTGATGTCAATTCTTCAATTTAAAAGGAAGAAAAAACTGAAATATTGAAAACAAAATTGCCTTCCATTGGAGAGACGTGAGACAAACTGCCAATGTTCACATGCACAGGTATCATGCTACCCCATATGCCCTTTGATGTGCCCTTGGATGAAAGCTAGACTTCCTCTCCACGGCCCGCCTCCACCCAGTCGAATAGTGTCACAAATGCCAGACAAATCCAAATGGAGGGGACATGCTACAAAATACTTGATCTGCAGTCCTGATCCCCAGGATTATTTGAGGACCTTCAAGATCACGGAGAACCATGGGAGTCTGAGAAACTGTCACAGCCAAGAGACGCCCAGGGAGATGTGAGTTAGGCGCAGTGTGGTGTCCTGGATGGGATCCTGGAGCAGAAGAAGGATATTACGCGGAAACGAAGTAAACCTGACGGAAGTGGGCTTCATTTAATAGTAATAAATCAATATTGATTGATTAGCTGTGACAAACGCACCTACTGAAAGTGATGGTTAATTTTCTGTGTCAGTTTGTCTGGGTCGGATGGTGCCCAGATAGCCGGTTAAACATCATTGCCGGCTGTGTCTGGGGGGTGTTTCCGGAGGAGGTAAGGATTTGAATGTGCGGGACCAGGGAAGCAGATGGATTTGCAGTAGAGTATGTATCCAGAACTATTGATACTATCTCCATAAACTTTCTATGAACTGCAAACTATTCTAAAACAAAAGTTATTTTGGGCGCTTGGTGGCTCAGTCAGTTGAGTGTCCAACTCTAGGTTTTGGTTCTGGTCATGATCTCACAGCTTTGTGGGTTTGCACGGTGTCTGTCTCTCTCAAAATAAATAAACTTAAAAGAAAAAATATTTTTAAGGAGCATTTACAAATTTTATAAAGTGAAACACTATAAATTGAAGATACCAAAAATCACATCTGCTACTTCTTAGTTTCTTCATAAGGGAATTAAAGACCTCATCAGCTGTATGCGTACGAAGAGATTTTTGCGCAATGTAGAAAGAGTGCTACATACGAAATAACAGGAAGCTGTGAGCACAGTTTATGTGTCAGATGTCACACGAGGAGTCTGTGGTGGTATGGGAAGACTTCGGGGATTATAGATAAAAATTCGGATTCAAATCCCAACTCTCCTGCGGATTCTTGGCTCGATTGCTTTTCTTCCTCCGCTTCACTTTCCACCCTGTAAAATGGGGCTACTTTCATGTACCCCAGAGAGGAAATGTGCAAGGTGTTGAACACGAAACATGTGTTTAGGACATGGTAGCCTGAGTCCTTACTTTGTGGCAAGCCAGCACCACGTGTGGAGCCCACGGTAAAGTAGTTAATAGTAATGACCTACAAGGTCCCTTTATTCAGGATCCAGGTCATTTTCTAAAGTTCCCAGGTACACGTGTTTGAATACAGTAGATTTTTAGTAATCCTGAGTAAATGTCGATGCCTGCGGATGCTGAAGATATGCTGAAGTCCTTTTTGGTATCCTCTGTTTTTTAAAACGAATCAGCAACTGAAGAATTTAAATACAAGCAATGCTTGGACTATAGCAGTGTGTGTGTGTGTACAAATAAATACCCTAACATTCTTCCTGAAACATGCTATACGTAACATACATTTATTACATCCTTAATGACACCTTGATTTTGAAGGCATGACTCTTTTGGTTTTCATAATAGCACTTTCCATTAGGAATAGTTGAATAAAAATGTAAAAATACAATGTTACCAGATATACATGCATAGTTTATAATATCTTTGATAATCACTATAAATTCTTTCAACCTGCTGTGTTTAATTTTAGGTTTATCAGGTTATTAAAATGTTTCCTTAGTAATCTCTCCCTCACCACATTCCATGTGTAATTAGAATTTCACTGGCTCAGCAATACTGTCTGTCCATGTGTAGGCACCCTCGCTGTTCCCCCACCTGGCCGCACTTAAACTCCTAACAAAGTGTCCGCTTGAGCAGGATTCACATAGCTAGTAGCTATTACTTTTTTCTGTCTACACATGTCCGTGGAGGCCACATAAGCATCACTGAGGTTTAGCACTAATACCAAGTTAAAGAGCATTTGTACCAAGGGATGGGGTGGGTGTACAACTGGCAGAGAACATGAGGTGTGTCACAGAGAACGCAGTGAGTAGAGCACCAGCCGTGAGCCTGGTTATAGGAGGGGCTTGGAGGGCCGTCCCCGTGGTGAGGTCCAGCAGTGGGGACTCTCTGGTGGGGACCAGCAGTGGGGACTCTCTGGTGGGGACCAGCAGTGGGGACCGGCAGCACCTGGCCTGGTAGAGGAAGGGAAAGGACCTGTTTGGCTAGGTGTCATTAGGGACCACACAAGGGAGTCTTTTAAAATTAATCCCACGCAGGGGCGCCTGGGTGTCTCAGTTAAGTGTCCAACTTCAGCTCAGGTCATGATCTCACGGGTTGTGGGTTTGAGCCCCGCGTCAGGCTGTGTCCACCTCGGAGCCTGGAGCCTGCTTCCGATTCTGTGTCTCCCTCTCTCTCTGTGCCTCCCCTGCTTGCACTCTCTCCCTCTTTCTAAAATAAATAAACATTAAAAGATGTTTTAAATTAATTCCACGCAGTATTTCCATATGCTGCACAACCCACAAGAACTATAAAGTTTCTGAGTATCCGAGACTCAGGTAGTGATGAGGAGTTAGCAGCATGATGGCGGGATCAACTCTGGGACTTTTGAAATCCAAGCAGAGTCCTTGTTTTTTGTCTTGTATTCTGGGCGCCCCACCAGGGGGGTGCCTGCCCCTTGTAGACCTTGGGACACGGCGTGTGTGGGGTCGGGTGCAGGAGCCATGAACAGGTAGGGGGCTGTGGGTGCCTACACTACCTGGACCATTGCTCGGGGGAAAACTCACAGCCTTTGAGAACGTTGGTCCCTAAAGTTGCTCTTGAGCAGAAGCCGGTAACGTGTATGCCCAAAGGGATCAGGATTTGGTAAGGTTGATTCCCAGCCCAAAAGCCTAAGTGCAGAGGGGGGACTGCGGTGGCTAGAGGCAGGGGAAAACTACACAATGAGGGAGAGTCTGTGTACCATGAACCTAAGAGTAGGTTTCGGATGTGTAAGTGTCTTTTCTGTTGGAATTGCCCTTTATTCACTCCATACTGTTTTTCTGTAGCTGCTAATGGTGAGGAAACTATTAGAAACACTGCCTAATTTCGGGAGCAGTGTCAGGACTCCAAACTGGTAACCCGCCACGGAGGTGTCTGGGTGTATGTAAGCCAACAGAGGAAAAGTGGTCACAGCACCGTTGGGGGAGCCAGGTGCTGGGACTCTGTGCTGAGTGGAAAGGGTAGAAGTAGAGCCCAGGAGCCGGGTTGTGTGGAGAGCTCAGGGCCGCCTCCGGCCCCTGTGGGGGTTTTTTAGGACTAGGACGCACTCCCGGTGTTGGCGTTGGAGTCGTGTCGCCCACAATCCGTGGGAGTCTCAGGCTTGGCGGGGTAGGAACCTCAGAGGCCAGGCTGTCACATTCCGGAGCGCTTTGCCTGTGCTGTCTGTGATTTACAGCATCCACACCGAACACGCGTGTTACCCTGACAATGCGCGACCGTAGGCAGCCTCGTTCCTGACCCCGTGTTCTTGGTTCTCGATGTTTGCTTTGACTTACATGTGATCAGCTGTTCCTTCTCCCACGCAGCTCTTCAGCTCTGATTTACTCGTAGTGTTGTGAATATACTCTAGGCTGACGGAATGTGGATTTATAAAAGCTGGGTCATGAGGTATACACAGTATTTAGAATTCATGTAATATTATGACCTACATGTAACATAGATTATAACAAGTGATATGTATCATTTATAGTGTAATCTATGTTTTTTGTGTATACAGTGCATTATATACTCCATGTAATTTTATTAGTAGCCACAAATTGAAAATGCTTTCAAATTCTAGCTTTGTTTTATGCAGGGAAGTTTACACTTTTTTAAAAAAAATATATTTATTTATTAATTAATCTCTATACCCAACATGGGGCTTGAACTCATGACCCCAAGGTCAAGAGTCGTGGGCTCTTCCGACTGAGCCCGCCAGGTGCCCCAGACAAGTTTACATTCTTAAAAATGTCTGTTTTTATTTGCTTGGAAGAGAGTGCACATCAAAATAATAAATCCCCCTTTCAACTTACATTTGCATTGACACCAAATGCATTGTACTTAGTATAAGAGATGAGCCTCTCTCCTCTGTGTTCCTTTCTGCTTGAAACTCGATTCCATCACCGTCTCATGATTAATTTATTCATATTCAATCTTGTTGCTGGTATACAATGACATCTCAGTTATTAATATCAAAATCAGAACTTCTTCAGCATTAGATATGTGGTTTACCATGACTTTTGTACTGCATGTGACTAGTTTGCTTTTTATTCCAGAGGAAATCTATCTTGCTTTAGCATTTTCTTTGATTTTGTCTTCCAAGTTTTTTGACTCCTCTGAAGTTTATATATGTATACACACACACACACACACACACGCACACGCACACACACACGCACACAAACCTCTAGTATATTACTACTTTGGTGCAATCGAACTTTTTATTCTCATTCTGTTAAAGAAATGTATCCACTCCCGCTATTCGCCTGCTCTGTGGACTCTGCCCAATCCGTCTCCCCAGCACACATCTCTTGTGCTTAATTTGCTCTTGTCAACGTGGCATCAGTACCGTCCAGGATAGGTCCCTCTGCGTCATGAAGACAAGCCATGCTCTGCTTTTCCCGAAACCCATTTCCTCATGTTTCTGGACTCGATTATGTCAACTATAGCCCTTTTTTAGACCCGGAAAACTAATGCAAAGGAGAAATTATTACTGCAACATTTATCCTAGGCATTCCCAGGCAGACACGTGTGCAGATGGGAGATATGTGTTTTCTTGTTCAGTCACTGCTTATTTTAGTCTTTGCTATACATTTTAATATCTTGTTTTCTCACAAGTTGCAAAATGACTCTATACAAAGTTCCCATCATTTATTTTGTTTCATGTGCCATTTTTCTCTGATTTAATATGGAAAATATTTTCTGATCTCATGTAGTAAGAAACCTGACTTTCCCATTTTCCCTTCCTTTGAGATCTTCTACCTGTGCTATTCATTAAGTAAGACGTGTTTTAGGGGCTCCTGGGTGGCTCAGTCAGTAAAGTGTCTGGCTTCAGCTCAGGTCTTGATCTCTCAGTTTGTGGGTTTGAACCCTGAGTCAGGCTCTGTTGACAGCTCAGAGCCTGCTTGGGATTCTCTCTCTCCCACTCTCTCTCTGTCCCTCCCCTATGCCCCCCCCAAAAAAGAAATCAACAAAAAATTTTAATAAATAAATAAATGTGTAAAAAATTAGCTCTTAGGGTGCCTGGGTGGCTCAGTTGGTTAGGTGTCCAACTTCAGCTCAGGTCATGAACCCACAGTCTGTGGGTTACCAACCTTGCATTGGGCTCTGTGCTGACAACTCAGAGCCTGGAGCTACTTCGGATTCTATGTCTCCCTCTCTCTCTGCCCCTTCCCTGCCCATTCTCTCTCTCTCTAAATAAATAAACAAACAAACAACCTTTTTCTTAAAAAAAATAGACATGTTCTACCAGCATTTCCTGAGTGTCTTTGTATTACCACAGATATGGATGGATGGATGGATGGATGGATAGATAGATAGATAGATAGATAGATGAATCAGATTAAAAGTGATTCTATCCTCAAATATATGACAGGTGAAGAAGGAGAGATATAATGAGTGGTAGTCCAGACAGGGGTAGGGGCAGGGGCAGGTGGAAATGGAGGGTGCCTGTGGGTGGGAGTGATCCGTGGAGGACAGGAGCATTTTATCATCTCATTGTGTACGATTCCTGGTGCATGGTAATAATAAAAACCAGAGTGAAATTTAGTCCGGTTGATTGCATTTTAAAATTATCTACAACTGCTGCACTTGTCTTATCATCTGCATCTTGTGGATAGCTCCTTCGCTATGTTACCACGACACTGGATAGAATATATAAATCTACTTGTAAGTCTTAATGTGTCACGATAGTGCCGTGAACCAACAAGAGGAATAGAGTAGCAAAGGAAAAGGACATCCTGCTGCTAGAGGCAAAGAGAGCCTCATAGAGGAGCTGATGTTTCGTGAGTGGCACCTAGGAGGTAACAAATGCTCAGTCGCCCTTTCTCAGGAAGGAAGCAGGGTTAGATCTCATCGTTCCAAAATGGAAGGGCTCCCGCTTCGCTGTTCTAGGAGATCCACGGTTGAGTTTACGCAGCCAGTCCTCTATGTATCCCTGCTCTCTCTGCAGCGATAGCACACAGCTTGCTCGTATCTGGTACTGTTGTTATCTGGGGTCGTGTTCCCGTATGGTGTTGAGGTCGCCCTGGAGGCTTTCTCCCTACAGAGAGAAGCTGCTTCTGCAAGTTTATTTCCTAGATGTGGAGCTATCTCCGAGGGAAACCAGAGTAATTTTCCATTTAATTTGGCATTTTCTGGAAGAGTGACTCCAAAATTCAAGGCTTTTCTGATTAAATTCCGTTGCATTTATGAGGTTGGTTTTCTGCCTCAGGGCTGAGCTGTGAAGCCGCTTGGAATGAATGACGGACCGGAGCCTGCAGGCGCGCCAGGCACCTGCAGCCTCCCAGCTGCAGAGAGCCTCCCGGCTGCAGCAGGGAGTCCGGTGTCGCACCTAGAAAACATACTCTGACGAGACTCTCAGTGTAGACAGAGCCGTTTGTCACAGTTTCATCTGTTCCGGGCCATAGAAAATGGACAGGTCACAGAGGAGATGAGCAGTATCTACGATATCTCTTGACAATATTAAAAAATCTGTTCACTTTTGTGAGGATTGTATTCAATTTTATTTTTTATCATAATTCTCTTGTGCGTTGAAAATACACACATGGAATTCTTTAATCAATTCAAAAATTATACTTAGTGGAAGGGTTGCCAGCCTCCCAGTGAGCACACCTGCTCGCTGTGCCTTTCTGCTTCCATGTTAAAGGGTAAATTGTAGACAAGGGGAGAAGAATGTGTGGTTCTTCCCCCAAATAAACAATAATAACTGTGCAAAGAAACAATTCCGTGATGCGTTTTCATTCCCCTTTTTGTTTGTTTGTACTTACTATGCCGTGAGAAGGACAAGATTTTAAGAAATTACTAAAAAAAAAAGAAAATGAGTCTTTAAATTAATCAAAGTAGAAGCACCTGGTGGCTTAGTCGGTTAAGCGTCTGTTGATTTCAGCTCAGGTCATGATGCCCAGGGTCGTGGGATCAAGCCCCACATCGGGCTCTGTGCTGACAGCATGGATCCTGCTTGGGATTCTCTGTCTCTCTCTCTCTCTCTCTCTTTCTCTCTCTCTCTCTCTCTCTCTCTCTCTCTTCCCCTCCTCCCCTTATGTGCATGCACACTCTCTCAAATAAAGAAGTAAATACACTTAAAAATTAATTAAAGTGACTAAACACATAGAAAATATGATATGTAATGTAAAATTGAGAATAATTTTTATGTGTGAAGTTGACAAGTGATGTGAATATTAAATCAAAAAAGTGGAAAACGTTCAGTACCCGTAAAGTTTGTGAATAATGCTTTTGTAAGGTGCTGGTATAAATATAAATTGGTATGATCTTCTAAACAACTTCTTTTCTGTAGTATTTTGTAAGCTTTCTAAGTTAATTGCCTCCTGTATCCTGTAATTAATTGTCCTTTTGGGAAATCATACTAATTAGAGATATACAAAGAGATGTACTTTACAATAATTAACACCAAATATATACAATTAAAGGGAGCAATTCGCATTTAAGCAAAAGAATAGTATACAATTGTCAAGAATGATCTTTGAAAAATATTAACGTATTTAATGTGGAAAGTGTTTGTGGCATTCTGTTAACTCAAAGTAAAGGTTCAAAATGCATATATGAGGGGCGCCTGGGTGGCTCAGTCGGTTGAGTGTCCGACTTCAGCTCAGGTCACGATCTCACGGTTCGTGAGTTCGAGCCCCGCGTCGGGCTCTGGGCTGGTGGCTCGGAGCCTGGAGCCTGCTTCCAATTCTGTCTCCCTCTCTCTCTGCCCCTCCCCCATTCATGCTCTGTCTCTCTCTGTCTCAAAAATAAATAAACATTAAAAAAAATGCATACATGATATACGCATTTACATGTATTCTATACATATAGAAAAAAAAACAGAAAACAAGTTACCAAAAAATTAACAATAATTTTCCTGAGTAGGAGGACTGCTGATGGTACTTGTTTGAATTATTTGTGCTTTGTTTAGCGTTATGTAGGCCTGTAGGCAGGTGATACCTGTAGGACCCAGAAGTGATTTTTACACCTGTGAAAAAAATAACACCCATTAATCAATCCAACGGCAAAGCCACTATTTTATTTTAGGAAAGGAGACTAAAGGAAAGAAGGCGATGCCCTCATCTGGGCCTTGCACACAGTATGCTTTTGGTCAGTGTCTCTCCAAGCGTATGGCCTCTTCTTGAAAGCAGATACTTTTTCTTACATGTCTTGGGAAAGCACCAGTGACCGAGCTCCTGAAAGGTGGTGAATGTAATTCTTAGGTGAAAACAGATAGGAATGTAATGAGACATCAAGTGTTACGGTGCAGTTCACTAGTGTGTGGGCTTCCCCAAGTGATTTCCCTGGAAACTAAATCCCATAATGGGCCGTATGATCTTTACTTTCTTTGTTCTTATTGTTAAGAATGGTCTAAAAAAAAAAAAAAGAATGGGCCGAAAAGTTACAAATAAACAAGGATTTAAATATCCTGCCCCCGTATTGTTCTCCAGACCCTCTTTGTCTGGTTGTCCATCGTGGGGCGGGACGGGCTGCACACCGTCCAGATCTTGGTCTGCAAGTCGATGCACAGTGACCTCAGGCAAAACGCAGACACATGGTTTGCTCATTAGTAAAACAAATAGTGTGGGCTCCACTACCATAACCAGGTGATTATGAAGTATCAGTAAAGTAATTGATATAAAAAGCATAAATATACGCATACTATGCACTGTTTCCCTCACTATTTACTTAATATTGTCATCTTTCCCTTACTTGTCTGCTCTCATTAGGGCAAAACAAGTACCACAAGAAAGATTAAGTAAAATAAATTAAAAGTAACAACAGGGGCACCTGGGTGGCTCAGTCGCTTAAGAAGAGTCTGGTTTTGTCTTTGGCTCAGGTCATGATGTCAGGGATCGTGGGTCAAGCCCCGTGTCGGGCTCTGTGCTGACAGAGTGCAACCTGCTTGGGATTCTCTCCCCGTCTCTCTCTGCCCATCCCCCCTCTCAAAAATAACTAACTAACTAACTAACAGGAAGTACTGTGCCACGGGACCTACCCAGTCCATCTCAGTGCTACCATCATCGGATTTCAGAAGAAAATAATGGGTTCTTGTAGAATGTGAGGATGTTATAGAATCTGAGTAAGATTATTCTCCAGGCGCCCGGGAGGCTCAGTTGGTTAAGTGTCCAACTCTTGGTTTCAGCTCAGGTCATTATCTCACAGTTCATGAGACAGAACCTTGCATCAGGCTCTGCACTGACACTGAGGAGTCTGCTTGGGATTCTCTCTCTCCTTCTCTCTGCCCCTCCCTTGTTCTCACATGCTCTCGATCTCAAAATAAATATGTAAACAAACAACAAAAATATAATGATACATCAATTCCTCCTTCTCCAAAAAGATGAGGCAGAAAACCCATCACTTTTGGATTTCTTTTTTTTAAACCAAATCTTCCAATTTTATGCACCTTACTAGTAAAAGTTCCAGAATGAAGCTAGAAAACCACTCAGAATATGGTTCAAAATGCACCTGAGCCTGTGTGGGTATGTGTGTTTATGTATCTGTGTGTGTGTGTGTGTGTGTGTGTGTGTGTATGCATGTGTGTACGTGTGTGCATGTGTGTGTGTGTGTGTGCATTTTGGAGTTGGGGGTAGGGTGTTATATGTGTGTAAATCCAAGTTTGATTAGAAAAAAATAAAATTTCTCATACAAGTCATGGAGAACTCAAACAAGTGTAATTTCCTATGAAACGTTACATAGCCAGCACATAGGTTTTACTCACAGGCTTGAGGTTGAAATGCTACTTTTCTTACTACTTTTTCTAGCAAAAATACCCTGCTTCACCCTAAGACTGAATTGTTTGTAAATCTTCTGAAACTGCCTAACAGTTCTATTTTTCTTAGGTTACTCTGCAGTAGCACTGTGTAATAAAAATGTAAACTGAGCCATATACATAACTTTAAAATGTGTAGTGTTCACATAAAAAAGAAGGGAAATATATGTGCAAAATAGTATCTCAACATTTAATCCAGTTCAGACTTATGACTGAGGTATTTCACATTAATTTTTTATTCTCACTATTCAAATTCTGGCATGGATGGTCACAGCACATCTCAATTTGAGTCCTGTATTTTCAGTGGTTTTGATGAAGTGTAGTCCTACCAAGACAATAAAAAGGTACTTAACAGAAAAATACTTTACTCTGCTTCAGTTTTTAAATTTATTTTTTTTTAATTTTTTTTAACGTTTATTTATTTTTGAGACAGAGACAGAGCATGAACGGGGGAGGGGCAGAGAGAGAGGGAGACACAGAATCAGAAGCAGGCTCCAGGCTCCGAGCCATCAGCCCAGAGCCCGACGCGGGGCTTGAACTCACAGACCGCGGGATCGTGACCTGAGCTGAAGTCGGACGCTTAACCGACTGAACCACCCAGGTGCCCCTAAATTTATTTTTATTAAAGTATTTTAAACTAAAAATTCAACCCAGCCCCATACCAAGCGCTCAGCGGCTGCCTGTGACAGCTGTAGTCAACAGTCCTGGTATGAAAACCAGGGCGGCATTAAACTCAGAAAGCCAGAACAATGTAAATATGGCCACCGGCTTTCAGCTTTTTTGAGGAATTACTTGAAATATCCCAGTGAGCCTTTATTAAAAAATCATTATTCAGCATAAAACAGAGGAGTAACACTTGCTTACAAATTTGATATCCATATTGCATTTTCTTTTCTGTTTTCCTCATTGTATGTTTTAAGTGAAATGTGTCTTGATAGATACTTTTCTTCTTTTATTGTGATAATGTTTATATGAAAAAGTTGAAGCTGAAGTCACTATTCTAATCAAGAAGCCTCAAGCCAATTAACTAAGTGCTCTACTTAAGAAAATTCAGCTTGGCTCCCAGAGCTGAACTCACAAGGGAAAATAATGTTATGAGAAAAGGAAGCATAAAAGGTTACATTATATGGTCGTACGTAAACTACATCATTTTCCCAGTGATTTCTACTGGGAATCCTGGAGGAATATACCTGATCAGACTAAATAGTGATAGTAGCTAGTGTGTTAGAGGTGCACTCCTGGAAGTATTACCTAAACTTGCTTTAATGCTAAGATTTCAGTTTTATGTCAAAATTGTATTAAATGTCCAGGATGTGAAAGGAAACACTGTGATTCTGGCATTTGTTACACACGGCATGTTGACATGCTGTAAGGTGTGAGTGTAACGTGACTATGAAGGTCAAGGCAAATACCAAGCATAAATGTCTGCCTCATTATCAAGAGTGGCTGTCTACATCACTCATTTACCAGATAACTATTCCATTCTCACTTCTCTTCTCTATAAGAACACATCCTTATGTCTTCTCTTCCTTCCATGATGGGAGAGTCCTAATGTCATCTGTCACCATATTTTAAATCACACCTACAGTATTTTTAACCAATGGTATTGTTAGGGGCTGAATTGTATCCCCCTCGAAAACACACGTTGAAGCCCTGGCTCTCATTCTTCAGAATGGGACCTAATTTTGGAATAGGGTCATTGTGGATGTAATTGGTGAAGTTAAAGTGAGGTCATACAGAAGCTGTATTGGCCCTTAGTCCAATCTGACTGGTGTCCTCCTGAGAAGAGACACAGACACAGGGACGAGAAGGAAATGCAACCACGTGGAGACAGAAGGGATTGGAGGTATGCAGCCCAAAGCAAAGGACACCTGGGGTCTCTAGAAGCTGAAGACCCCGGGGGTGGGGGGTGGGATCCACTCCTAGAGTCTCTCGCGGGAGCATGACCCCTTCCAGCCTCCAGAGCCATGAGGGGACACTTTTCTGTAGTGTTTAGCTGCTCAGTTTGTGGTACCTGGTTATATAGTCCTAGGAACTAATGTGGGCAGTGAAATTAAGAAATTATGTCTTGTCCTATTGAAAAAGTAATTCACTGTATTGTTGTTACAATGGTCTTTGTATTAATTTGATAGTCTTTAGTGACCACCAACTATGTCAGAATCAGAACAGGCAAAAATCATTAATTCATGTTCCCTACCCTTCATCTAGTAAGTTGCTGAGTAAACAGCTTCCATAAGTAAAAGGTGCCAAAATTGCCCTCACGCTTTTCAAGGAAGATATTTTAGCAATATAGATGTCAAGACCTAGAGTAACTGCTCTTTGTTCTTTTAATACAGAGTTCATGAAAATTAAATAAAGACTATGATGCACAAGTAAAGGATGAGAATTACTTTACATGGCTTTTCTGTGGTTGGGGTTGATGGACTGCTTGATAAGACTTGAAAATCTTAAGGGCACCTGGGAGGTCAGTCAGCTAAGCATCCGACTTTGGTTCAGGTCATGGTCTCATGGTTTGTGAGTTCAAGCCTCACACTGGGCTCTGTGCTGACAGCTTGGGGCCGGGAGCCTGCTTCAGATTCTCCCTGTCTCTCTGCCCCTCCCCCACTCCCGTGCGTGCACTTTGTCTTTCTGTCTGTCTCTCTCAAAAACAAATAAACATTAAAAAAAGACTTGAAAATCTTAAAATTACAAGATTTGGAAGGACCTTAGAATTCCAGGAAGTGGGGACACACACACAAGTGTTGTTTACCTGCTGAAAGATAATTACTGGGTTGACCTGGAACCTCCAAATCTGCCTCTCCCCCAGCTCTGTCCAGAAGATAGCAGCTCTCTGCTGCCAGATCTCATAATCCAGTGCACCTTGAGTTTCAGGAGATCTGGAGAAGTTGAAATCTGGTACGGGTTACGTTGGTGTGCAAACACATCGTTATGTCGTTCCTTAAAAGTGAAGAAAAAACCAAATTATCAATAATGAATGGTTAAGGCCTCAAGTTTCTCAGAAGTTTTATTTTGGCTCCTTTTTGCTCACCTTTTAAAGCCCTGTTGAAAGAGACCATTAAAACCACGGCAACATGGATGTCATAAGGCCTCTTCACTCCTGAACCCTTACTGCCACAGTTGCTCCGATTGCTTATCTACGTGAAGAAAGCATTTCGAACTTGTCTCCTGTCATTTCTTTCATGAAATTTTAAGGTGAGGACTGTAAAAAGCCACCCCAAAATCCGGTCGGATGTGATGGTTTCGTGAAGTGAGGACCGGATTTAAATTCCAAGAAGAGACTCGATCAGACTTCATCACAAAGGAAGTGTGAGTCTCCCATACGACACAGTCACTGAAGAAAAACACTCCTTTTGTTTTTTGTTGGAAGGTCTTTTGTTGGGAGATCTACCCACTTGCACTGTCTGTGCCGAAATCTTCCTCTTGCACCGTGCTCTGAATTCCCCTCCGTAGAACATGGCTGGGGTCAACAAAAGCACGCGTAATACTTCTTAACCGTCGGCACAGACATTTACGATGCACTTGGGATCGCCGTCTGTGTGTGTTGTGTGAAGCGGCGTTCTCTGACATCTACCCTTCGGCAGCTCGCGGGCCGACTCTGTAAGAGAAAGTCCACCATGACATTTCCTCGCAGCAGTCACACCCCTTGCCTTCCCAGACGAATCGGTGTGATTTGTCCAGCATCCTTTTTGTCAACTATGCTGGCTGCCAGACATCGTCGTCCAGTCAGAGCCGTGAGTATTTTTGAAAATAATTTATAAAATTGCTAGGTAGAGATTAAAAAAAAATGGGAGACATCACTTTGCGGTCCCCTAATTAAGTCTCATCAAGCACTCTGTCTCCTTCCCGTAAGATTCCGGTCGAACAATTGGGGCTGCTTCTGCAGTTGCACTGTTCCAGCAGAGAGAACCAGACTCAGAGGCCCTGAAACACGGGGTCCTTAGAAGCCAAGTTCAGCCTTCAAAAGATGATGGTGCAGGCTTTTTCTGCATGGCTTTTGGTAACCTTGTCTTGCAGATCATCCACTTAGCTAACTTTCTCTGACAAGCAACGCTACTCCACTGAATCTTTAACAAAATGCTGTGGATTTGTGCTAGTTCAGGTAAAGAGACAGAGTACCCCCTCCATGTGGTCAGGTCTTCTGTAAGCCTTCAAAATGTGTGGATTCCTTGTGCTTGTGACAGTGCTGTCATGACTTCCAGGAAATTCTTCCAAAAGGAGCACCGAAGCTTCCATTCTGGGTGTTTCACGTGGCAGCTTTGAATTCAGGGGACGAGTATTTAGTTCAGGAGACCGCGCTCTGTGATTTTGCATGCTGTGACACTTCTGTCTCTCCCGGACAGCCGCCATGAGAAGGCATCACGGCTGTGGAAGTTTCCATGGGAATAGGGATGTGCATTTGATGTTCCCTCAAAACATTTTTGCACTTCTGTAGAATCCAAGGCATAATTCTTTACAATAAAGCCAAGACAAATTTTTATAAACTTCCAAGTAAGCTATGAAAGTAAGGCTATGGAGTGTTCGAGTTCCTGGATGAACTATTTGTAGGGAATAAATATCGGCAATAAGCAAAGTACCTATTATGTATTTCTTTCATGATGAAAGTAAATGTTCTTAAAGCTTTTAAACGTGTAGCCTGGGAAGAAAGTACATTACAGAAGTGTTAATGGCTTTTAAAAAAATAGTTGAGTAAACAGCATAGGTAATTATTCTGTAGGGAAATGCTGCTTAATTAAAACACAGAGCCATTCTATTAGCATACACACCTGCTGTTCATATGGCTCATTTCTTCCTAAAATGGCTTAATTCCCGAATAGGGTTCTGTCTCCACTTCCTTGGGAAGGGTCCACTTGAATTCCTGCTTCCTTTCATCTGTGTTGCCTCCAAATCCTTTGTGTGTGTGAGAGCATGTGCACATGTCTATGTGGGCTCCACGTATATATCTCAGGGAAGACGGATTTATAATGACAACGGGGCCTATGGGCTCTACGGTCCTGTATTTTCTCAAAGTGTTCAGCATCCAGTCATGATAGACTGCAGGTCACGGTACATCTTTGTGCGGAAGTCACAGGCGAAGCTACCGTCTCTCTTGAAACAAGACAGTTGGTACCCACGCAGGCGTCTATCTGGCACGATCTTGCTTCAGACTTTCCTTCAAAGACATTGGAAAGGCCAGCTCATCCTTGAAATCTTCTCCGAGGAGAGACAAGGTTTATTTTCTGTAAATATATCCAGTGCTCTGCCCTGCCCACCCCTTCTTCCCAAAGCAGTATAAACACTGAACTGTGTCTTTTGATAGCAACAACCACGAAGGTACCCACTAAATAGCACGATGTTCCCAGCACCGCACAGAATCACCATAGTTCGTTCATTATCCAGCTTCGTGTTTGGTTAGGTCGTGTGTGTATCTCTCTCTGTGCTTTATGTGCACATCGCCTTAAGTTATGTCCCAGCATGTCAACATTTCTTACCCACTTTCGACTACTTCTCGCAAAGTCCTCTCACTATGCTTAACGCTTTCATCTTTTCGTTATTTGAAAAATGGGATGTTTATTCTTTTATTTGTAGAATAAAGTGAACTGTGGATAAGAAAATACAATTTTCCTCCCAGGTAACATTTTGTAAATCAAATAATAATAATAGTAAAAATAGTACATACACACATGTGAGTGTGGAAGCGAGTGTGTTTATCCACTTTGCACTTAATGTGACACAATGAAAAGTCGGGATGTCTCTTCCTAATTTCTTAATCTAGAGTAATCACTAAATGTTTTTGTACCTGTGGAGGAAACAATAAGCATGCGTGTGCACAGGCGCTGACGTTTTTATAATTTGGGGTAACCGATGACATATTTTCTGTTCATAAACGATACCTTACTAATTTCTGACTTGTCTATTTTTTTTCATAACTCTGGCTTTCATGAGCAGTTCTGTCTTGAGCAGTTGCTTTCACACTATGTCCTTTGTTGTGTATGTACGTGTATTTATATTGACAATTCTCAGTAGCAATAGCCCACACTTACCCAGTGCTTATGGGTATTGCCATTTTACAGAGGTGAAACTATGGCATGGGAACATTGCCCTAGGTCTGGAGCCAGCAGACCGATTAAGCCGGCTCTGGAGCCCATGCCTCGGCCGCTGCCTTAGATGCTACTAACTAGTAGGCAAGAGTGCACTTGACTTGGTGTTCTTAATATCCAACATTGAAGACGAGCCCAGAGGGTTTTTATAAATCCCAAGGTTATTTCTAAGAACATCATGCACTTATTTATCAGATAAATATCACAAGCCTTGTGGTGACCTAAAAAGATTGGAGAGAAAATATGTAGCATTTGTGAAGTCTGGAATTGGAAACAAATAAGCTTATGGAAAATATTTTTTTAAAGGGGAAGTGGTATGGATTGGCTACTTTGAATAATTTGGTGAGTCCGGGGCACAGGGGCCGGCCCCTGGGGTGATTAGGGTGGGTCCCAGGGAGCCTGGGACATGAGGACATGATGATGGAGGTGGTCCCTGTGTGAACTGAATCAGATGCTCAACAGGGGACCCAGAGTTGGCTCTAGAGAGCACAGCACAAATACTTACTGTTGAAAGTCATACTGATTCACACTTCCCACAAACATTTGCTTAGTGCCTTTAGGTACACACTCAGTTAGGTATTTGGGAGATAGAAATGAATAAGCCCTGTATGTTCTCAGCTTTTGTATATTGTAGACACTTGATAATCTCATGAATACATTTGCAATTGAGAGTGATTACTCAGGCAGCAGAATGAAACTTGGATAAAGACCTTCAAACTTAGAGACATAAATAAAATAGTGTTAATTTTCCCTTACGGTACAACCTAGAGTTAATTTGCCCAGAACTGTCAAGGGGTCTGCTTTCCATGTGGTCACCGGAGATCCCATTTCCTTCTATTTTGCTTTGCCATGGAGTTCTGCCTTCTCCATCGGGGTGGAGCTGGTTGACCAGGAACACATCCTCACTTCAGGAGGAAATGTCAGAGGAACTCAAACTGAGAACCATTTTACAAAATAACTGACCTGGAACTCATCAAAATATCAGGTCAAGGAAACCAAAGAAACACCGATGACGTGTTCTAGATTAAAGAAGACTGTAGTGTGTGACAAATAAATTCAGCATGTGATTCAGAGCAGTATCCTAGAGCCAAAAAAGCAATGGCAATAAATGATGTATTGGGACAAGTGATACAATTTGATCAAAACTGGAAATTAGATAATAGTCATGTATTAGTGTTCAGTTTCCTATTTCTATAATCGATGGTTACACAGAGATTATCTTTGTTCTCAGGAAATACATTCAGAAGTAATTAGGATAGGGGCACCTGGGTGGCTCAGTCAGTTACGTGTCCGACTTCCCCTCAGGTCATGATCTCGAGGTTTGTGGGTTTGAGCCCCGCGTCCGGCTCTGTGCTGACAGCTGGGAGCCTGGAGCCTGCTTCGGATTCTGTATCTCCCTCTCTCTCTGCCCCTCCCCCCAAGCACTCTGTCCCTCTCTGTCTCAAAAATAAACATGAAAAAAAAGTCATTAGTATAAAAGGACAGCTCAAACACTGAGAAAAAGCATATACATACACACATTATATATGCTATATGTGGATGTAATATATGTGATGTGACTTCATATATAAATATGTGTACATATGTACATATGTGCGTCTCTCTATATAAATACGGGGGGAATTAAAATGGAGCAAAATTGTTGAGGAGTACATGAGAGTCGCTTGAATTGGTCTGGCAACTTTTCTATAAATTTGAAGTTGTGCAAATGATTTAGAGAAATTTCTATAAGGCATAAAATGAGACCAACTGACTGTGGGAAAAGGGGGGGCCATGGGGAGAAGAATCCAGCGGTGGCAGTGACTTGGAGACTGTGGAAGGCTTCTCAAACGGAAGCCCCTGCAGGTGCAGGTCGGCCGGGCAGGTGCAGGAGAAGAGGGGCAGTTCCAGCAGGCATGCCCCATCCAATGCCGCATTCTCCACCTGCTACGGCGACAGCCCAGCCGCAACCCCCAGGCCAGCAGGTTGGCCTCACTTGGAGCCGCCTTCCGTGAAAGAGCCTCTTCATTTCCTTCTTGAAAAAAAAAATGAGAAGGAACTTGCACGTGTAGGTCAAGTAAGAACAGAAAGAAGAAGAAAATCTCATTAAATGAGATGCAAACGAAATTGAATTTCGGCGGCATCTTGGAATTGGGACCAGAAGTAAAACCCCAAGAACTTGCAGATGTTAATTCAAGGTGTTAGTTGACTTCCTGTGCAACTGTGGAGAGCTTACTCTTGGTCATTTTATTTAATTGTCTAGGAGCAGCAGAGCCTCTCCTGATGTCTGAATTCTGCAAATATTTAAGAAGTGGACCACAAAAAGTAATCTAAAATGGAGGCTGGGGGGGGGGGGCGGGAGTCACAGTCCAAAAATAGAAACCCAAGGAAGACGTAGCCAGAAAAGCCAAGGGAGGTGCATAGTTTTCCAAGTGAGCAAAGAGTGGAGATGAGGCCCGAGAGGAGAGGTGGCTCTGCTGACCCGCGCAGCGTGAAGAGCCATTTCGCAGGTGGAATGGCAAGAATGCTGGCTTCCAGCACAAGTTGAATTTGTGAGTCCGGGGCATGCTGGGTGAATTTTCCAGGCCCTGGTGCTTCTGCTCTGTGCGCGTCACGAGGCTGGCGGGCTGGCCTGGGTCCCCTCCTGCCCGCACAGTGCGCCCCGTGGAGGTCCAGCGCCTCACCCCCTAACTCCACATCAGCCCCGAGATCCAACAGGTGGCAGGAGCCCCACCCCCCCGCCCCGCACCAGGGGGCTACTGGGCTGCGCATTTCTGTCTCCAAATCCTTGAGCACCTAGGGCATGTTTGCGGCCCACTGTATAGATCTTGAGCTCTTCTGGTCGGAACCGCTGTGAAAATCCACCTTCGGAAGGAGGGGAGTATGTCCTGTCTCCAGGAGAAATGAAGGCACGAGCGCGCGTGGCCAGGACTGAGGGCAGACCCGCCGTGCGCACCTTGACCTGGAAGAAGAGACACCTGCCCGTGGCTCCGGCTGCGCGCTCCACACTTTCCCACGGAGATCCGGGAAGTGGATGCTTCCCTGGCTCGCCTGCGCCACCAGCTCAGGTAGGAACTCCACACGCCTGGGAAACTAAACCTTACCGGTAACTGTCTCCGGGACTCTGCCCAAGTGTCCAGATTGTCACCTGTTCCAAGGCCCCGATCTGAAAGCCAGTCCTTTGTGTTTTAATACACCAAATTTATGAAAATGTTCTAAGAATTCTAGAATTTCCCATGCAGGCGATTTCCAGGTTGACAGGGCAAGAATCGGATTCCCCGCCCCTCCCGTCTGTGTTTGCAACCCCACCACCGGACCCGCCTGTGCCCAGGTGTGCCCGCAGCCCTGCAGCAGCCTTTCACCGGACCCTCGGCTGCCCCGTGAGGGCCTTTCTGTTGTCAATGCTCCACGGGGGAGGAAACTGGGCTTAAGGGACTTTTGACGCGTTATTTGAGGGCTTCAGAGCAGAAAGGGAAGTGAGTCCAGCCCAGGCAATGAGATATCTGGCTTATATTTAAACTCTGGGCCAAATTATGGTAGCATGATATTAGATTGCAATGCTTGACCCATTCCCTTCTAGAAAAGAAATAGCAATGACATAGATGAAGCAGAGGGGAGATTTCCATGTGATATAGTCCAATGGTTCTCGAAGTGCTGTTCCCACACCAACAGCCTCTGTGTCTTATGCAAACCGGTTGGAAATGCAGATCCGTTTGTCTCACCCTGGAACCAATAGTGAATCAGGAACTCTAGAGAAGAGCCTCTCTGTGTTTGAACAAACCCTTGGGTGAATCCTTTAATTACTGAAATATTAAAAACCACTGCTGTAGGCAGGGGTAAGCTTATAACCCCACACGGCCCGGTTCTGCCCCCACTTACTGGCTTGCTTTTAAATTTTATTGTGGGAAAAAAATATGTATCGATAATATAAAATGTCATTCTAAACATTTTCAAATGTACAATTCAGTGGCATAACCTTACTCAAAACATGTAACTATTACAACCATCTATTTCCAAAATTCTTCCATTACCCCAAGCAACATTTCCAGACTCATGAAGCAATAACATCTCTTTACTCCTCCCCGTAGCCCTTGGGAGCCTCTAACATATTTTGGCATAATGTTCTGGAGGGTTATCTTGTGGTAGCATGTATCAGAATGTCTTGTTTTTATGGCTGAATAATAGTTCTCTCTGTTGACGTACCGCGTTTGTTTCCTCCAGACATCTGTCAGGGTCACTGGGTTTGTCCCCCCTTGAACTCTTGTGAATAATGCCCCCGTGAACGTTGGCGTACAACCATCTGTTTGATTCGCTGTCCGCCTTCTTTTAGGTAGATGCCAGGGAGTGGAGTCGCTGGAATTTGAGTATAAATTCTATGTTTAGCTTTTTGAGAAAAGGCAGACAGTTTCCACAGTGGCTGCTCCATTGAACATTCCCACCAGCAATGTGAGCGTGCTCCCGCCTGTCCACATCTTAGCCAAAACTTGTGCGGTTCCTTTTTCTTCTTTTCTAGCCTTCGTAAGAGATGTGAAGCGGCATCTCATTGGGGTTTTGATTTGTGTTTCCTGAGTTGCTAATGATGTTAGATATTAACCATTTGTTTTTTAAATGCACTTCTTGGTCATCTGTATATCTTCTCTGATATATTTGTATGCCTTGGGCATCTGTATATATCTTGTCTATGCTGGTGTTTTGCCCACTTTTAAATTGGATTGTCTTTTTGCTGAGTGGTAGGTGTTCTTTATATACATTGGATATTAAATCCTTATCAGATATATGACTCTCAAGACGTTTCTTTCATCCTGTAGGTTGTCTTCACTGTCTTGATGACATCCTGTGTTGAACGAAATGTTTTATATTAGGATGAAATCTCACTTACCTGTTTTTTCCTTTGTTGCCCACTCTGTCAATGTCCTATCGAAGATTCAGTTACCACCTCCCAGTTAATGAAGTTCAACCGGTATGTTTTCTTCTAAGATGTGCATAGTTTTAACTCTCAAATGTTTGGGTCATTGAGTCATTTTTTGAGTCATTTTTTTTTAACACAATGGGAAGTAGGGTTTCAAATTCATTCTTTTGCATGTAGAAATCCAGATGTCCCAGCATAATTTGTAGAAAACTGTTCTTTCTCCATTGAATGGATTTGGTAGTCATGTTGGAAAACAATTGGCCATAAATGGATAGGTTTATCTCTGGACCCGGTTCTGTTTAGTTGATAAATACATCTATTCTTAATGCCAGTACCACAGTTTTATGACTGTCACTTTTTAGTAGCTTGGAAATAGTGAAGTGTGTGGACTCTAACATTGTTCTTTTTCTTCAAGAATGTTCTGGCTATTTGAAGCCCTTTGTGATTCTTTATGAGTTGGAGGATTTGCATTTCCATTCCTGCAAATGACTGTTGGAATTTTGATACAGAATGTGTTGAATCTTTTGTTAACTTTGGGTGGTGCTTCCTTATTACAACATTAAGTTTTCCGATTCATAATCGCAGGATGTCTTGTCATTTATTTAAGTTTCTTCAGTTTCTTTCAGCAGTACTTTATTGTTTCTAGCGTGTAAGTTTTCACATCCTTCATTAAATTTATTCCTAGTTTTTTTGTTCTTTTAGATACTACTGTAAATGGAATTATTTTCTTAATTTCCTTTTTGTTTTTTTTTTTTTTTTAATTTTTTTTTTAAACGTTTATTTATTTTTGAGACAGAGAGAGACAGAGCATGAACGGGGGAGGGGCAGAGAGAGAGGGAGACACAGAATCCGAAGCAGGCTCCAGTCTCTGAGCCATCAACCCAGAGCCCGACGCGGGGCTCGAACCCACGGACCGCGAGATCGTGACCTGAGCCGAAGTCGGACGCCCAACCGACTGAGCCACCCAGGCGCCCCTCTTAATTTCCTTTTTGGATTGTTCATTGCTGGTCTGTAGAAACACGACTGACTTTTGTCTGATGACCTTGTAACATGCAATTCTGCAGAATTTGTCCATTAGCTAAAGTAGCTTTCTGATGAATTCTTTCACATTTTTTCCTCCGTGGTGGATCATGTTATCTGTCAAGAGAGATAGTTTTACTTCTTCCTTTCCACTCTGAATGCCTCTTGTTTGTTTTCCTTATCTAATTGTTCTGTAAGAACTTCCAGTGCAATGTTGACTAGCAGTGATGAAACCAAGTACTCTTTTCTTTTCCTGGTAGGGGACAGCTTTCAGCCTTGTATCATTGCATGTGATGGTAGCTGTGGATATTGTATAAATGCCCTACATAGTGTGGAAGAAATTCCCTTTTATATCTAGTTCCCTGAGTGTTTTTATCGTGAAAAGGTGTTGCATTTTGTCAAATGTCTTTTCTGTGTCAAAAGTTGATCGTCTGCTTCTGCTTCTCCTCTTTCTCCTTCTGCTTCTTCGATTAATGTGCTGTATTACGCTGACTGGTTTTCTTATGTTGAATTGTCTTTGCATTCCAGCGATAAATCCCTGTTGGTCAGGATGCAAAATCCTTTTACGGGATTTGGTTTGATAGTATTTTGGTGAATATGTTTGCATCTATGTTCACTGAGGATATTAGTTCATAACTTTATTTTTTTGTGATATCTTTATTTTTTGTGCTCTCTTTATCTACATTTGTAATAAATGTAATGCTGGCCTCATAGAATGAGTTAAGAAGTATTCTCTTCATTTCTCTTTTTGGAAGAGTTTGAAAAGAATTAGTATTAATTATTCTTTAAATGTTTGGTAGAATTCACCAGTGAAACCATCTGGTTTTGGACTTTCTCTTCTTTGGAAGATTTTTTACTGTAGCTTTAATCTCCTTACTTGTTATTCCTACATTGAAATTTTTAAAATTTCATCTTGAATCAGTTTAGGTAATTTGTGTGTTTCTAGGAAGTTTGTCAATTTTATCTAGTGGTCAATTTTTGTCATACCTTTGTTCATATTCTTTGATAATCATTTTAATTTCTGTAAGGTTAGTAGTAATTACCCCAATTTTGTTTTCCTATTATAGTTTTTTGCTTATTTTCTCTTTTTTTTTTCTTTGTTAGTCTGGCTAAAGTTTTGTCTATTTTGTTGATCTTTTCATAGACACAGCTTTTGCTTTCATTATTTCTGCTTTTTTCTATTTTCTATTTCATTTATCCCCCTTCTAATCTTTATTACTTAATTCTTCTGCTAATTTTGAGATTAGTTTCTTTGTCTTTAATTGTTCATAAAGTCCTAAAGTTGTTATTGACTGGAGATATTCCTCTTTGTCCCTTTACAGCTATAAATTTGTCTCTGACCACTGCTTTTGCTTCATCTTACAAATTGTGTATATTGTTTTGTAGTTGTTGTTTTTATTTGTCTCAAGGTATTTCCTTATTTCCCTTCTTTGACCCACTGGTTAAGAATGTGTTGTTTAGTCTTCACTTATTTGTGTATTTTCCAGCTTTTTTTTTTTCTGTTGTTGATTTCAAACTTAGTTCCTTTGTGGTGGAAGAAGATACTTTGGATGATTTTAATTTTTTAAAATTTGCCATGACTAGTTTTGTGGTTTAATATATGGCCTGCAGAATACGCATTCTACTGTTGCTCGGTGGAATGTTCCATACAGGTCTGGTGGATATAGTTACTTTATAGGGTTGTTTAACTCCACTGTTTCCTTATCAGTCTTTATCAAGATGCTCTATCCACTGTAAAATGTGGCACAGCTCAGGCTCTAACTCTTATTGTAGAGCTGTCTAATTGTCCCCTCAATTCTGTCACTGTGTGCTCTGTTGTTTGGTGCATATATGTTTGTAATTGTTATATATTCTGGATGAACTGATCCTTTTATCAGTATATAATGCACTTCTTTGTCTCTTGTAATAGTTTTTGACAAGGTCAGTTTATCTGATACTAGTAGAGTCACCCCTGCTCTCTTTTGGTGACTATTTCATTACTATTTTAGATTTTGTTTCCATCTCTCAATTTATTTGTGACTTAGACCTACAGTAAATCTTTTGTAAACAGTATAGTTGGATTTTTAAAAATCCATTACACGAATTTCTGCTTTTTTATTGGAAAGTTTAATCCATTTTCATTTATATAGATTACTGATAAGGAAGACTGACTTATGCCATTTTGCTATTTGTTTTGTGTGTGTATCATATATTTTGTCTGTCATTTGTTTCCTTACTGCCTTCTTTTTTGTATTCAGTTCATATTTTTTGTAGCAACATGTTTTAGTTTTTTTCTTTTCTTTGTGTGTATATTTTAAAAATATTATCTTTATGTTGCCACGGGGATTATATTTCAAATACACCTTTAAAACCACTGCTTTTAATGAATGTCAACATAACTTCAATAGCATCAAACAGTGTTTTATACAGCTTTGCTGTCCTGTTTGTGTTGTTTCACAAAATACATCCATATCCATCCTATGTCAAATCATATAGATTCCTAATTATTTTAAAGCATTTTTCTTTTAAATCCTGTAGGAAATATAGGTGTAGTTATACACCAAAAATATAATAATAGTGAATTTTATAGTTGCCTTTGTAGTTACCCTTTCTGGAATTGGTTATTTCTTCATTTGCCATCACGTTGCTGTCAAATGTCTTGTTTTACCCTGCAGGACTTCTGCTAGCATTTCTCACAGGGAGAGGGTACTAGTTATGACCCCTTCGGGTTTTGTGTGTCTGAAAATGTATTAATTTCTCCCTCATTTGTGAAAGAGAGTTTTGCCAGATATAGAATTCTTGGTGGACAGGTGTTTTTTCTTTATTTCAGTATTAAATATATCATTCTTCTGCCTCCACCTCTGTGGTTTATGATGAGAAGTCAGTCCTTAATCTTACTTAGGAGGCTTGTACTTAATGAGTTGGTTTCCTGTTCTGCTTTCAAGATTGTCTAAGAATCTGACAATAATGTCTCAGTGTGGGTCTGACTTTATCCCGTCTGGATTTGTTGAGTTTCTTGAGTTTGTGTATTCATATATTTCATCGAATTTGTGGAGTTTACAGCCATTATTTTTTCACACATTCTTTCTACCCCTTGTTCCCTCCTTTCATCCTGGGACTCCCATGATGTGTATGTGGATCTGCTTGATGGTGTGTCACAAGTTCCTTGTGATTGGTTCCCACTTCTGTGTTCATTTTCTCTTTCTGCTCCCCACGCTGAATAATTTCTGTTGTCCTATATTCAGTTTGCTGTTTATGTCTTCAGGTTGCTCAAATTTTCTGTGAACTCCTCAGTTGAACATTTTTGTCAGTTTTTGTACATTACAGGTTCAGAATTTTTGTTGTTCCTTTATAATTTTTATCCTTTCTTGATATTTCATTTTATTTATACCTTATTTTCCTGATTTCCTTTAGTTGTTGGTCCATATTTTTCTTTAGCCATTTAAGTAAATTTCAGATCATTGTTAAAGTCTTTCTAGGAAATCCTGTGTCTGGCCTTCCTCATGGATGGTATTTGTCAGTTTATTTTGTTCTATTAAATGGGCCTGAATTTCTTTTTCTTTGTATGCCTTATGATTTGTTGTTGTTGGTACTGGAAATATATCATAGTGTTGCTACTGTGGAAATCAGATTTTTTTTTAAATTTCCCTTTCCTAGGATTTGCTGTTTTTTGTTTTAATTTTTGAAAGATGTTTGTCTAGTGACTTTTCCCAACTATTTTCATGGAGAATGTATTTAATATCATGTGTTTCAGCAAGGTCTCTGCTACTTAGCTTTTGTTCAGCTACTGTTTTTACAGAGTTTTCATTGAATACAAGGAGCTAAAACAACAACCACACACCTCTTCCTGTCTCTTGCCGAGTCTCTCTGCAAACACACACACTTGTAGCCAGGCCAGCGCCCGAGTTAGAAATCAGCCTCCGGTGAGAGTGTAAAGTGTTCTCAGGTCTTTTCTGGATATGCACCTTGCCCTTGGCAGGTGTGAGACTTTTTGAATCGTTCCTAATTCACAGTGATTTTGATTTCCCAGATTTGCGAAACAAAACCACCGCCTGATATCACCACCTGTGTCTATGGCTCTTCTCCCCAGGCCTGGGGGTCTGTGAGCTGTCACCTGGCCTCAGGCATCTGCAGGTCAGTGTGCCAGTTCTCCACTGTTCTGGAACGGTTCCCACCACTTTTTAGTCCTGGAACGTGTGGAGGAACCCCCACAGTGCTTCTGAGTAGGGCTGGCTGTGCTCCCCTGGGAGGCAGACCGGGGCCCCACACTGGGAATACAGGAGCTGTCTTCAAAACTGCTCCCCAGCTCGGGAGACACAGGACAAGGGCAAGTGAAAGTTTTCTTGTTACTTTTAGTTGGTTTTTTTCTTGATTAACATTGGTTTTGTGCTATAAACCTTCGACTGTTTTCCAGATTTCTGGCAATGTTTTTTTTTTTTTTCGGAGAGTTTCTGCTTGTTTTTAATGTTTCTTTGGAGGGTGAGAAGCATGGAGCTGCCTGCTCCAACATTTTACTGACATCACTAATCCCCACCTGCACTAAAAAATAAAGTTTTATAGGAATACCACCATTCCCATTTTTTTACGTATCGTCTCTGGCTGCTTTTATGCTACAGTTAATTGAATTGTTGCAACAAAGACCAGAGATTCTAGAAAGCTAGAACATTTACTGTCTGGCACGTTGCAGAAAAGTTTGCTGACCTCAGCTATGGGCTGTCGAAGGCCAGAATTAGTAAACCCCAAATAGTGAACCGCCTGGGTGGCCTTCTTTTTTCTTTATTTGCACCTTCAAATTTACTGAGTCGACATTTGTTGAGTAATTAGCATGCACCAAATATTTTTCATCTCTTTCTGGAAATTTTACTTCAGTTTTATGGTTAAAAACCCTGAAATTCAGAATATTCCGGAACTGCTCCAGCCCAGCAAGCCAGTGAATCTTAGAATCACACCTCGGGTGTGCTGGCCTCAGGGCCAAAGCTGTCCTCAGCTCACCCAGATAGTTGCATAGAAACATCCCTCTCTCTAACAAAGCAATTGGGCTTACACCTGACCTGTAAATCTGTGTAGGATATTAGGTGTATGACTATGCCGATTTGTGTCAGACAAGCTTGCGTGCTCACTCATCATCCTGAGTGTCAGTCAGAACCTGACTGAGCCTGTGATGTCATTACTGCCCCCCGGCTGAGCACACCAAGTTCTCCAGTGGCCAATTTATTTTCCTGCTCTTTATTAACCCGGGCAGCCCAAGCCTGCAGTTAGATTTAATCATATTAATGAGCCTCCTTTTTATAGTAGCATCGATGGAGGTTAAGGTGTTTGTTTGTGAAATCGCTGATGATATATGCAGAATGAGTGTATTATTTTAGATTGTATTACATCATGTCAAGGTACAGAATTGAGCAAAGTGAACGCAATACTCTGTGCTAGTTACACCGCATTCAGAAATACTATTATTTCCTTTATCCCTATCAAAGGTAGAATGAATTGTCAAAGAATCCCCAAAATAGCTCTCACTGCAGTGGATGGCACTCCTAAGATCATCAGTGACTTTCATAAGGATTTTTATGACATTATTCTTTGATAGTAAGCTGTGAATTTGATTACTTTTCTGTTTTGTGTCTTTATTAATTACAGATATCTCCTAGCAATTTTGAGAAAAAAAAATACAAGAAGGAAAAATGGGTGAGAAGAATTAACATTACACGTTTCATTTCTGCTAACCTCCACCGTCTCTAAAAAGAAATTTCAGTAGAAGCAGCATAACTGGTGAGAGGAGCATTGAATCCATGGCGGCGTCCAGTCCTACTCACAGCCTGGTGATCGTGAACTTGCTATGTAGTGAACACTGTGCTCCGCGTTCTTCAATGACAGAATCTCTGCATTAGGCGTTGTCTCTTCCTCAGTACGGTGCGGGCCATATGTGACTGCTCGGGGTGCGGGACTCCCCTCTGAGTTTAAGGAGGCCCCTAACTCCTGTGTGCCCCCTGCAGGTCCGTTCTGTACCTAACCCTGTTACCTGACCCCCAAACCTACAGTGTGACTGTCCGCTCGTCTGAGGTCCCTCGTTAGAAACTGTTTTCCTCAAGGCGTGAGTAGTTTTTGAATACCGTTTTTCTCGATTGCCTTTGCTTAATATCTGGCACGTCGCAGGCCATTCTCAAATACCTGTTCAGGAAAGAATGTAATCTCTAGTGCTCATTCCACTCTGAAACACATGCACGCGCACACACGCGCGCGCACACACACACACACACACACACACACAGATAGGTGATAGATAGATAGTTACGTAGATAGATAAGATAGGTAACACAGGTTCATGGCTGCTGGTTGTATCAAAGTGTTTATCGCTGTTGTTGACTTTGTTTGGAGTTAACAGGCACGATTGATCTCATCGACACTAGCATCTGTATATCTGATGTCATTATCCCTGACACGTGTCAGCTAGTTTTTATGATTGCCTCCCATCACCACTACCCACCTCAGTGATCCTTAGTGTTCTATTTACTCACCAAAATCAAAAGTAATTTCCCCAATGCAAGTCTATTATGAATTTGTAAAAGATGGTTTCTCCCAGAAGATAACTTGTATTTTAAATAGTCATTGAGCCTATTTAAAGACAGCTTTGTATCAC
The DNA here is from genome assembly GCF_018350195.1 of Panthera tigris. Classification (NCBI taxonomy): domain Eukaryota; kingdom Metazoa; phylum Chordata; class Mammalia; order Carnivora; family Felidae; genus Panthera; species Panthera tigris. Next base: position 1,840,684 of record NC_056670.1, read on the forward strand.
AAGCAAGTCTTGTTGTACAGCCAGTGGACCTAACAAGGCAAAGCATCGGGCTTCCAGCATTATCGTAACCCTAGGTTCCCTCCCTGAGTAAGGTATCGGTGTGCACACAAGAGATACATTGCCCGTGCTGGGCTGTCGGTCACTCTCTGCTTCACATCTCTTCTCCTTCCTACCTTTGCTCAGGTGGGCGGTCCTGAGGGTGGTCGAGTGGCCGTGGGCCTGGTTCCATCCCCTTCCCGGGGCACGAGTTGCACCCGGACGGTTCAGCGCCTGCCTCCCAATATCCTCTCTTTTTCCTCTAAGGTGGAGCAGACGTGCTCCCTCTGCCTACTCTTACGCAATTAGGAAATGGCACAAATTTCCCTGCCAAGTGGGAGAGGCCAGGTGAGGGTGATGAAGTTCACATATAGATTTTTCTAGTCATGAACTAGTGATATTTATTTTCTTCTAAATCTCAAATGATGTTTGCTGGAGCACTTCTTCTGAAGCCTACTTCTTAAGACAAACAAGCACCCGTGAATCAAAGTGTGTAGGTGGTTTTAGGTAAAAAAGTGAATATATTGGCTTTGACATCTGTGCTCTGTGGGTTCCAGTCTCCAAATTGTCTAGCTTGTGGTGTTTATGAGGTAGTGTATGTGAAGAGTTCACACCTAATTTATGTGAGTTCAGTCATCTGTCATAGAATGTGCTGGTGAACCGTAGGATGCACAGTCTATAGTCATACACACATAGAAAGATGACAGAGGGATGACAGAGACTACAGAAAGCAATTTCTGTATCTCTTCCATCTCTGCTCTCATTTAACTATACAACTCCCGTGGGAAGAGACAAAGGTACTCTAAATGTGATTTTCTACCACTGTGTGTACACAGATGAATCCCAGAGAAATGCTTTTTCTCAGAAATAGTACTTGTAAACAAGATCTTAAAATTAGACAAACAGCAGTACACTGTGGAACAATTTTTGTTTTTTGTTTTTTGTTTTATCTTTTTTTCCTAATCAGTGAGCAAAGATGACTCATTCAGTGAGTCTTTTCAAAGAGTATTAATATCAAAATTATTATAGAGTTTGATTTGTTCAAATTCAGTTCTTATAAAAATTAATGCTAAAGTCGTGACGATTCTGAATATCAGAAATTTACAACCAAATGTATATGCTATTCCTCTATTTCCACAACAGAGCTGATTTGGGGGAGAATGAAATGTAAAATTTTATAAATCAGATGTGCTTCATAACCATTTCTTTTTTTTATTTTTTGTTTAAATTTTTTTTTTAATGTTTATTTATTTTTGAGACAGAGAGAGACAGAGCATGAACGCGGGAGGGGCAGAGAGAGAGGGAGACACAGAACCGGAAGCAGGCTCCAGGCTCTGAGCCATCAGCCCAGAGCCCGATGCAGGGCTCGAACTCACGGAACGTGAGATCGTGACCTGAGCTGAAGTCGGACGTTTAACTGACTGAGCCACCCAGGCGCCCCTATAACCATTTCTGTAAGAGAAACATCCTCTTGTGACTTCTAGAAATAAATATCACAAATATAAAATAACTAAATAACTGCCAGACCAGAGAAATTTGTATTCTCTTTTTCCTTTTTTTTTTTTATAACTAAGGAAGGAAATAGTTAGAACTAGCCTAATTGGATGGCAAAATATCCATTGAAATAATGTTTCATAAAGTGAATGATTTAAAATGAAGCAAATGGATGCAGTTTTTGGATGTGTAAGTGTAAAAGATGGCCACTGTGAATGCCTCATGGCTTCCTTGATAAAGCCACAGCTGGTCACCCTGACAAGTGGAATATATGTAATTCTTTTTTTTTTCTTTTTCAAGTTTTTATTAAATTTCAGTTAGCGTTCAGGGTAATATAGTTTTAGGTGTGGAATTTAGTGATTCGGTACTTCCATACATCACCCGGGGCTCTCACGGCACGTGCTCTCCTCAACACCCCATCACCTGTTTCCCCCCACCCCCCCATCCTCCCCATCAACCCTCAGCTTCTCCTCTGTAGTTGAGTCTGTTTTCTGGTTTGTACTGGAATACGTGTAATTCTAAACTGAGGGTGGTCAGAACTCCTTCCTGAGCTCACATTATGGATGGGTTCATTTCACATTTGGGAACATCTTTTTGTTTGGGGAACTGAAGTGTCTCTTTTCTGAGCTTACGTCACATTGTGTGAGGGACCGCATGTAAGTAATGTCGACATTGAGCGGGGTGTCATTCTGTCTGTGGCTGACGTGGCGGGAAATGTCTGGGACTTGTCAGGCACATTCGCAACCCTGCTAAGTGGGCCGGTCTCCAGTAGTCAAGTGAGTATGGCTGAATTTGTTTTAGTCCTGAAAAATGAAGCTTCCGTTTGATTTACCCAGTCCACAGACAGTCAACGCTCTACTCCGAGTACTTGAAGCAATTTACATGAATTAATATATAAAAAAGTTAGGCTTTTTATTATTCCCACTTTATAAATGAGGAAACTCAAGTCTACTCTGTTTAACCCAAATCACAGTCAGTGGCAGAATCCAAGATGAAAAATTCTGTCTGTTCCCAAGAATTGTGTTCTTTAGATAGTGACATTTTGTATAATTATCAATTTAAGTACATGGGGTCTGCGGTACGTTCTTTGCTGACCTCAGAAGACTTCATGCTGACAAGAGTTTGTCTGAAGTTTCATTTTCTATCAGTCTACATTAGTATAAATCAAACCAGCGAGGTGACCCCGCTAAATAAAGATATTAAAAAATGAGTGAATAGATAAATAAATGGATGGATGGATGGAGAGACAGAGATACATAGGTGCATAGATAGATATGGAGATTAAAATAAAATCAATCAAATTAGCAAAAGTGTAATTTGGCATGTAGAGAAACTCTTTTTAAATTAGGAATCCTACAACGCAAACATAATTACCTAAGACAAAAAGACTCAATCTGCTTCTTTCTTTTTTTTTTTTTTTTTAGTTTTTTTTTTAACGTTTTATTTATTTTTGAGACAGAGAGAGACAGAGCATGAACGGGGAAGGGTCAGAGAGAGAGGGAGACACAGAATCCGAAACAGGCTCCAGGCTCCGAGCCGTCAGCCCAGAGCCTGATGCGGGGCTCGAACTCACAGACCGCGAGATCATGGCCTGAGCCGAAGTCGGACGCCCAACCGACTGAGCCACCCAGGCGCCCCTCAATCTGCTTCTTAAGATAGATTTCTACTTCAGGCTGCTTACATGTCCAACTTGGATCTACATTTAGGAACGATGGGAAATATCATTAACGGAGACGTTTGTAAGCAGCAGTAAGTCCAGTACAGAAGTCTTCATGTCTGTGTAAACACAGTGTAGACACTGACTCACAGGACAACGGTGCTTACGGATGTGTTCTGCTAATGGAGCAAAGCATCATCTCCGACTTTAATGGTGACACTTTAAATCCTTCCCCGCTCGAAAGGTAATTTCTTTCGCTTAATTACTTTTGCAGGACTGTAAGGCACTTGGGCTTTCTCCTCTAAATACAATTCTTTGCATTAATTCTCCACGTTTCTGTCAAGGTTAGTTAAGTGTCTTTCCTCTGGTTCTTTATGTAATGTAGGTAATGACACTATTTTATTTTCTATTTGGAAGTTCCCTAAAAACTGAATATCAATCCCCAGCATGCAAAGATGCACACACATATAGAAACACACACTGGCCTTTTTATTCAATTGGTTAATTTGTTCATTAAAATTGACTCACAACTACACACACACACACACACACACACACACACGCCTGGCTTTTGTAAAACGCTCTTTTTCATTTGTACTTGATTTTTATGGCTTATCGTTTCCCACGTTTGACACTTTTATTTTAAGAAGGAAAAGCAAGTTGGTAACTTGGACCAAAGATACAAGATTTGTATCACTCTGAAAGATTTTCCCTTTCAGAATACGTGCCATTTCAGTTCTTCTTTCTAGGGAGTGTTCAAATCTCTAGGGAAAAGTGGACACCACATACTTTCTTTCTAATTTCTGACTGAGTTCATCTGAGTCAGAACTCTAAGTCAGGTGACCAGGTTAACAGTAGAGACACCAAGCAGGGCTCATACTGGGGTACCCACTGACGGGGCTGCTGGGTCCCCACTCCTCCCCTACTTTCAGGTCACCATTATTGTCGCTGTTGTTCAGATTCTCAGCCCATCCTCCCACATCACCACCTCCGCTTCCACCACCACGCACACGTGCGCATACACACGGACATGTACAGACACACATGCATACAAACACACGTGTGCACACGTGCACAGGTGCAGACACAAACACATGTGCTCGTGAACACACACACACAAACACATGCCTGTATACACATGTACACACACAAACGCAAATGTGCAGTTTTTCTGTGTGTACCCACACATGGACAAATACACATAGAGCACACACAAACTCACACATAATATGTGCACAGGAATATGCAAACACAAACGCATGCATACGCAGAAATACACGCCTTTGGGCATAATAGGGGTAATCCCACTGCTTCCACTCATGAAATCATTGAGAATAATTGAGAAAAATGGTTGTATAGGAATAATATTATTGGCAATGAACTCATGTGTTTGGAAAGGGTGTGCCTACATCTTACTAATCTTTGATTTTAGAAAGTTTATTTAGAAGATTTAGAATTTAGAAAGTTAATCCACCAAAAAGTACACTATTCATAGGGCGCCCATGAGCATCAATGTTGTAATAAAACTAAAAATCCTAGAGCAATAATCAGGGTGTCATAAGGGCTCGATTCATAATGAATCTTTCCTCCTTGTTCCCTTTACAAAAAGTAAGTGGTATACTCTGATAGAGCTATTTTTAATTTATACTTTATAAACACTCATGACACTTACTACCAAAAGAGATATATGGTTTAGTCCGTCTTATTTTACAGTTCAAAGTTTTACTTAGATTTACGGGGCACCTTCCTCCCATAGAAGATCTAACACCTGCCATCAAAATACGTTGTTACTTGAAATTGAAAAGTGGAATCATTTGATTACACTTCTGTCAACTTAAAATCGTCAGGAGGCAGTAAGTAGGCAGAAGCCTTTCCGTGGGATCAAAGAATTACAATTCAGGGAAGGCAGATTTGGGCGGCACCCAGGTTGTACCCCACTAGGGAGCAAAAGTCGAGGAGGGCTAAGGACAAAAGGGGGTGCTGGTGTGAGATACTTACAAAGAGTTTTGATGGCGTTGGTGGCAGAAAAGTGTCTTGACTGAGCACGACTGGCCCCTGAGGCTTTGCGACGCCAGACCTTTACTGCCATGAGTTGTGGGGGTTCCTGTGGTGCTGCCATCCGTTTGAAGCCCCCCTGACATAAGTGACTCCGTTTATTTCTCCTTTCCCGTTTCAAGGCTGCACTTGGTCTGTCACATACATAATATTTGACTCTTTAACAGTTTACTTAAATCATTAACATAGATTAATCAGATTAATTAATTATACTTCTTAGTAGCACTAGGCCCATGAGTCAAGAGTCAAGGATTTTATTTTCAAATCTGTCACTCAGCCCTGGGTTTTGGGACAAAACTCATATTCGCTTCATTCCTCCTTAATAATGTAGCATTGTTTTCCTAGATGTGATAGAAATTAAATGCACTGTTTGAGCTTCATGGGTTCTAGTCTGAAATCAGAGAGAAAGAGTTAAAAAAAAAGAGAAAGAGAGGAAGGGAAGGGGGGAATGAGGGAGGAAGGGAAAGGAAAGAAAGGAAGGAGGGAGGGAAGGAGGAAGGGAGGGAAAGACGGAAGGAAGGAAGGAGGGAAGGAAGGAAGGAAAGGTGAAGAAAGCTGAGTCAAAAGGGATGTTTTGTTGTGTGTGTGTGTGGACGCGCGTGTGTGTGACACATGACAATAAATGATAAATGTCACATCACGATCATGGACACTGTCAAATGCTGGGCATTGAAGATAGTTGGAGACAATGTCCCATCTAACCACAGCAGCAGCTGCTAAAATTCATGGCTGTCTAGGAAGGATATGAGTAGATATTCTGATTTTTCAAGGATATCAGAAAATAAGATGGTGTGTGAAATACTCCAGTTTTAAATTTTGGTAACTAATTCGATTATTTAAAAATGCAGTGATGACTTTGTAGCAAGCAAATATCTTGTCAGCCTAGAGAGTAGCAGTTGGTCATCTGTGCAAATTCAGCTTTCTGTTTGATACTTGAATTCTCTTTATAACACCACAAAGAGGTGATTGCTTATGCTGGAAAAAAATATGGATGGAATTATTCTTTCTTTGGCAAATGCTTCCACATTCTCTAAAAACAGAATTATTGTGCCTACCAAAATTATGAATCTTTGTTCCATCTCTTTTTTTTTTAATTTTTTAATGTTTATTTTGAGAGAGAGACAGAGCATGAGCAGGGGAGGGGCAGAGACAGAGGGAGACACAGAATCCAAAGCAGGCTCCAGGCTCTGAGCTGTCCGCACAGCCCAATGCGGGGCTCGAACCCACGAACTGTGAGATCATGACCTGAGCCGAAGTCAGAAGCTTAACTGACTGAGCCACCCAGGTGCCCCAGTTCCGTCTCTTAAAGTAACATGGAGGAAACTTGGTAGTTTTGGAGCCATCGCATTCCTGTCCCCCCAGAGCTCCCGAGTTTCCTCCGCTTACGTCATGAGTATTTCACACATGTGGGAGGACTTCCTTCACCGTCCTGGGCCATCTTGCCTGTGCTCGGAGCTGTGCGGCCAGAATACGGTGCAGAACACTACTCGTGGGCCTCCTACCCCAGCCAGCAGTGTCTGCAGGTAATCTTCATGTATCTGGAAATATCTGAGGATTCTGATTAGGTCCTGCATCCGTCATGTTAAGTTTTTCTTTTAACTTTCCCGGAAACTGTATTTGCTAAGAAGTGACCGAAACAGCACAATTGCTAGAGATACCCTGAGCGTTCTCAACAGCACTCTGCGTTTCTGTCCTCACTGACTTTATTTCACCAACTTCTTCTGAGCTCCGCTTCCCCCTCTCTTCTCCTGAGTGGAATAAACATATTTTAAGCAGTTTCTTCCGTCTAGCATGCCAGCCGTCATCAGCAGTTTGGTCCACAACTGTGGGAAAGCACCAGGCGTCCCTCCTGTGAGCTCCCTGCACTCCTGCAAGGCCACTGGAGCGGTATGTGATCTCTGGGACGCCACCTTCCAGCACCTTCCCTATCGTCCCTTCTCTACACCTGTGCGCGACCGGAACCCGTGATCTCAGATGGGTTGCTCTTGCCTGTTGCTCGGCTTGCACTTTCCTGCCCAGGCTATTCAGACGGTTATCTTCTGTCGCAGTATCTGCTTTGGCATTTAGCAGATGGGAGGTGCAAAGGGCTGAAGGCGGGAGGCGAGATACCGGGTGAGGGATTCCCTTTTTTCCTAGGGTCTCCTCGTCTAGTCCAGTGCAGTGCTGGCAGCTTTTGTCCTCAGGGCACAGCTCACTGCGTTCACAGCCCGCCTTTATTTGAACAAGGTATTTAACCCCCGTTGAGTCAGCCTCCCGTTTGCAAAGTGGTGACGGCCCCAGAGTCCAAAATTGCTACGGAGATTTCGAGTATGTGGTGCCTGGGATGCTTCGTGCGGTGTCTGACGTATAATAAGTATTCCCTGCATTCTGGTCCTCGCTCTCACTGTTATTTTCAGGCCCCGCTTTCTACATCACCTCTGGGGCCGGGCTCAGCTCCTGGGAACGGAGTTACACCGCCTCCGTCCTAAAACTAGTGCCTAGAACATTTACCCTGACCCGGCTCTTGGAGCCCAGCTCCCACAGATGCAGGAGGGGACCATGATGCACAATATTCGAACGTCTGGAAGCGAACCGCCATTCTGTTTCACTTGCGGTTTAGGGCTTGATAGAATCTGGCATCCTGTTCCCTTAAAATACCGAACCTGCGTACTCTCAAAGTTCATCATGTAAATATTTTTGACAGGAAAGTCAAATGTTCTATCCCGTGTTCTAATCGAACTAAAAATTGTTATTCGTACAAAGGGGATCTTCCTAGATATCACTTCTCCAACTAGAAGAAAAAAAAAAATCCTAGCGAATGGAACAAATGGACCGAAAGTGAGAAATTTGTGGCAAGAGAAACCCTTTATGTTTCTGGCAGGATGCTAAATGATAGGGAACGCAAGAGCAAAACATTGTTTCGCTAGTGATTCTCCCGACCCTTTGCCGTCCGCTGCCTCTTCGTCTCCCTCGATTGTGTTCGTTCAGTAGCACAGGCATGAGTCAGCGGGGGCCGCGATCTTCCCTTCTGCTCCTAGAGTTATATAAGTGAAAATCATCAATAAAAGCCTGCTGAAAACCATCTTTTCCATCATTCTTTACATCAGGGCAGCTGTCAGGCACAGCTGAGCGCTCGACAGGCCACCTTTTGGGCCCTCCGATGTACTGTATTGATGACTTATTATTTTCCCTTGTAACAACTGTTATTACCATGCTGCAGACAGTAAGTGTCGGGTCTAGAGAGGCCGACAGCGGCCACATCATCGTTAGCTGGAAATTCCCAAAGCGAAGACAGGTATCCGCCATGCGGCATTTTATTTCACACCCTCAGTAGCTCACACATTTCATGGTTGGTGATAGAAGTCACATGCTGCGCTTAAGCGAATGGATTTTTTTTTTTCAAACGGTACAGCTGTGTTTTTCCTGTGTATTAAGTACTGAGCAGGTGGTGTTTTCCAAGCACTTATATTCAGTTTTTCTTCCATCATGAAGGACAGGGCTCAGAGATGTGCACAGTGACATTTGCAGTTAAATGACAATGAATAAAAGATTGTTGTGGATGCTTTGATTCGGAAAGCGCTTAATTTGGGACCGTGACAACAGAAGGCGGTGAGGTGGGGCAGAGCCCAGCCCTCGGTCATTCGGGAGCCGTTGCACATCCTCCAGCAGAGATTCGTCTTGTTCTTGTGGCGTGCAATTGGAGTGTGCAGCCGGGAGACGTGTTCACGACACGGTCTGCCCTTAATAGACTCAAGTGGCAACTGGTGAACATTTTGGGGGACGGGCCCTGAGGGTCGTCCAAGGAGTGACTGTGTCATGCGCAACACAGGCCACCGGCCATCCGCCTGCGGTCAAGGGCTCACGCATAGTCACCCAGTGGAACCGGTTACCGGCATCTCTCGTGCCTCCTCTACTCCGTTCTCATAAAAAACAAAACGACCAAGAAAGGTGTCAGGCTCAATAAGGATTCTGTGTGCCAGCTCACCAGCTCGTATCACCATTTTTTGCTTTCAATCTCCTTTCCTTTCCTTTTTAAATTCTCGAGTGTAAACACATATGTCGTTTTGAATTTGCCTCCTGCGTGCGAATGTCAGCCTACAGGGAGGAGAGGAAAGTGATGGTAAGTGGGCCTAAGAACGAGCTGACGCGTTGAAGAGAAGTGACACGATTGTCTGTCCGTTGGATTTTCTCTACTGCTTCTCACAGCCTCCCACACCAAATGGGCCATTTATGTTTTTTTTGGTTGGAGTCTTGGCTCAGAGGACCTCTAGCAGGTGGGAGGAGCCAGAAGTCTATCCAAAGCAAACAGACTTTGCAGGCCGCAGACTCAATGGGAGAGTCCAGTACGTGGCTCAGAAAAGAGGAACGCTGATGCTGGTCTTAGGGATTAGATAAAACAAAGTTAGGGAGATGACGTATGAGGCAAAACACAATGCAGAACAGGGACAGGTGACAGCAAATGGCGTACAAGGAGCGAGGTCAAGCACTTTGGGATGAAAGCCATTGAGAACTGTAGTAAGCCAGGCGGTTCTTTTCCAGTTACTGCCTGCGTGTTTTGAGAATGAGGAACATATTAAAGGATAGGGGCACGATTTGACAATATTGGAAAAATACAAGAGTAGAATTTCCGAGTTTCAGGTATTCAGGGATTTATGTATTATTCAAAACGCTATTTATGTGTGTTGATGGCTCAGAATTCTAAAACCACGTGGGGTTAATTATAACTGCACAGAATCCTGATATTACAATGGAATCAGAATGTATTCTGCTCAAGGAAGTTTTTAAAATCAAAATCTACTTTTTTCCTGTCCTTATCAGGAACCCATTTAAAGTCCTACATTTTCACCAAAGGTTAATGGACTTATTTACATAATTACCCTTCTCAGTTTCCTAGCTAAATATGTTTATATTGGTGAAATACCTTCTTTCACACTCTATATTTGCCTTATCTCAAGTAGAAAAGATTTTTACCTTTTTCTCATAGGACTATTAACAGCCCTTCTGGGGGAAAGTAGAAAGTAATGTAAGAATTTCCTGTCTGTTACATGACTTTTGGCCAATATAGAGCTTTGGAATGAAGGCCACGCAACCAGCTGTTTAAGGTCTTGAGCTCAAGCCAGTGTAAGACTTAGATTTCTTTTCTTTTCTTTTCTTTTCTTTTCTTTTCTTTTCTTTTCTTTTCTTTTCTTTTTTTTTATTTTTTTTAATGTTTCTTTATTTTGGAGAGAGACAAAGACAGAATGCTAGTGGGTTAGGGGCAGAGAGAGAGGGAGACACAGAATCTGAAGGAGCTCCAGGCTCCAAGGTGCCAGCACAGAGCCTGACACGGGGCTCGAACTCAGGAGCTGTGAGATCATGACCTGAGCTGAAGTCAGACGCTCAGCCAACTGAGCCACCCAGGTGCCCCAAGACTTACATTTCAACATTGTCCCAGCTGCTTGTGGGGACACCCCCATAATCCTGTGCTTCATTTGCCTGTTGTAATGACCAACCGTCCGCCAGAGCTCATGGCACAATATCTGGACCATAGTTGGTGAGTGCCTTATTGGAATTGAGGTCATCATTCCTCTGCTGGCATGATGCTAGTCAGTGAAAGGGAACTTACATAATTATCACTAACATTAGTAACTATGAAATAGTTTGAAGGGTCAGGAATTTTGTTTCCTAAATTGTGTTTTTATTCATACTGATTCATACTGGTAATGTAATTTTTGATCAAAGAGAGTATTTGTTTGTTCCTAAATTTATACATATGCGATCGTACTGATATATTTTGTACATAAAAATATACAAACATAGATACTTTTAAATGAGATAAGAGATATAGAAATGACAGTCCGCCCTACTGGATCATCTTGCAGGGAAATAGGAGTGCAGAAACCTGCAGCTAGATAGTAACTAAAATTCCTCAAAGGCCCACCATCCTGTATCCCTATATTCCTGCCTCTTTTATAAATGATTTCAGTTTTTCATTATGTGTTCAGGTGACAGTAGAAGGGTTTTAACACACTTACTTACAATGTCTCACACTTATCTCTAAAATGGTCACTGCTGCATCAGAAACATTTAATGATGGAAAGGTAAAGTGATTTGTTTTTTTTATGTAGAGATTATTTAATTATAAATTATAAGTGATGTATCAACAAAAAGTCACCAGCCCTTCCTTTTAGACTTACATATTTAAAATAGAGTTGTGTTAAATGGTCTTGATATTGATTACCTTGCTCTGTATAAAGCATGAGATGAATCAGGAAGAGTATATTCTAAAGATTTGAGAGTTTTGAAAATTTTTCATTAATATATGAACACGTAAAATATCTGTACTTGTATTCATATATATTCTCCTGAGACATACAAATTTCTTGACTACTATCTAGAACAGTGAATGATCTGAGATTTTTCCCTACTTTTAACAATGGAAATGAATTATGAGAATTACCTATCAGTTGGGAAACATAAACAAAGAACCAAAAACAGTAGTTTATATAACAGTAACTGCGAGAAAATCTTACTGTCAGCAACCTACAGAAGGTATTGAATACTATGTAAGTCACTGAGGCCATATTTTATTCGTTGTTATTTCTCACAATTGCAATTAATGCCAAGTCATTTGCAAAGAGTGAATTGACAGGTAATAAAGAATGAGACTAAGATCTAGAAAAACAAAATCCCCCCCTGTTAATTCTGAAATCAACTCTGATTGCTATGATAGATGAGAAATAGTCTCTTCATGGCTACTCACCTCCCCTAAAAGAAGAGTAATCCTGTGAACTTCTCAAAGTTCAATGGCCTGTTTCTTCAGTTAGCTATTGGAAAGCATTTAGGATTGTTAATAATGAAATATTTTCTAAAGGCAATTGCAGTCACTAAGGAGAACAAAACCTTTGTGGATGCTATTTACTTATAAAGATGCTAAGCTATTTCTACTAGAAATCACTTAGTCACCAGTATTGAGTATTCTCTATGTAGTTAAAATGTTAATAGAGTCTTCAGTTGATAGAATAATATGAAATTAAAAAATACGTTTCTTTAAAGATCTAACTCTGATACTGATAAATTGGGAATGACTTTCTTGAGGAAAGAATGCTTTGCAGAAAATAGTAAGAGTATACAGGCTGCAGCAGAGAAAGGAAATTGACATAAAGTCAAGAGCATTTACAAAGGTAGAGAGAAAATAATAAAGCGATACTACTTGGAGCTCTAAGGATTACATAGGTTGGCAGGAGCCCAGTGACTATTTCAAGAAATTATTACGTTGAATAAAATGAATGAACTATAGCTTTGCTCAGGATGGATGGACAAAATTGTGTATGACCTGCTGAGGGGGCACTGTAGACTCATGGGAAGGTTAATGAAATGAAAGAGTACATGTACATGCATGCCTCAAAGATATTGTGGGATTCATTCCAGACCGTCACAATAAAGCAAATAGCACAGTAAAGTAAGTCAAATGAATTTTTTGGTTTCCCATTGAATATAAAAATTATGCTTGCACTGTAACATAATCTATTAAGTGTTTTATGCCTAAAAGTAATGTGCATATTTTAATTTAAAAATACTTTATTGCTAAACAATGCTAAACATCATCTGAGCTTTCAGCTATCTGCTGGTGGATGGTCCTGCGTCAGTGTTGGTGGTTGCTGATTGCTGGGGTGGCGTGCCTGTGGCAAGTTCTCAAAATAAGAAAACAGTGAAGTTTGCTGCATCTGTTGACTTTTCTTTCTCCGTAGCATGTGATGCTGTTTGACAGAATTTTACCCACGGTGGGACTTCTTTAAAAATTGGAGTCCATCCTCTGAAACTCTGCTGCTGCTTTATCAACTGAGTTTATGTGATATTCCCAATCCCGTGTTGTCATTTCAACAGTCTTCGTGGCATCTTCACTAGGAGTAGGTTCCATCTCAAGAAACCATTCCTTTGCTCGTCCGTAGGAAGCAACTCCTCATTCCGTTAAAGTTTAATCATAAGATGTGGCTATTCAGTCCCACCTTCAGGCTCCCACTTCTGAGTCCAGTTCTCTTGCCGTCCCACCACATCTGTGGTTACTTCCTCACCCATGTCCTGGTACCCTCACAGTCCTGCACGAGGGTTGGAAACAACTTCTTCCAAATCCCTGTCAGTGTTGATGTGTTGGCCTCTTCCCATGAATCATGGGTGTTCTTAATGGCATCTGGAATCCTGAATCCTTTCCAGAAGGTTTTTCATTTTCTTTACCCAGATCCCCAGAGGAATCACTATCAAGGGTGTCTGTAGCTTTATGAAATGTACTTCTCAAATAATAGGACTTGAACATTGAAATGACCCCTTGATCCATGGGCTGCAGAAGGGACACTTTGTTAGCAGGCTTGAAAAAAAAATTTCATTGTACATTCTCATCAGAGCTTGTAGGTGATCAGGTGCATTGTCAGTGAGCAGCTGTATTTGAACTGAGCATCAGGTCTCAACAGAGGGCTCTGAACACTCAGTCAACCATGTTGTGAACAGATGTGCTGTCGTCCAGGCTTTGCTGCTCCGTCGATAGAGCCCAGGCAGAGGGGATTTAGCAGGATCCTTAGGGGCTCTAGGATTTCTGGACCGGTACACGAGCACTGGCTTCAACTGCACGTCACCAGCTGCATCAGCCCCTAACGAGAGCATCAGCCTGTCCCTTGAAGCCTTGAAGCCAGGCACAGACTTCTCGTCTCCAGCTGTGACAGTCCTGGATGGCATCTTCTCCCAACAGGAGGCTGTTTCATCCACACTGAAAGTCTTGTTCGGTGTGGCCACCTTCACTCACTCTCTCAGCTGGATCTTCTGGATGACTTCCTACAGCTTCTACATCAGCACCCACGGCTTTGCCTGGGGCCTTTATGTCATGGAGGTGGCTTCCCTCCTTAAAGGTCACGAACCAACCTCTGCTCGCTTCAAACTTCTCCTCTGCAGTCTCCTCACCTCTCAGCCTGCACAGAATTGAAGGGCCTTGCTCCGGGTTAGGCTTTGCCTGAAGGAACGTCGGGGCCGGTTCGATCATAAGTCCAGACCACACAACCTCTCTCCGTATCAGCAGTAGGCTGTGTGGCTTTCTGGCCATCCGTGCGCTCACCGGAGAAGCACCTGTCCTTTGCTTCGGGAGCCTGTCCTCTGGGTCCTCCACTTGGCTGACGTTTGGTGCATCCCTTGGCCTCGCTGTCAGCCTGTCTCAGCTTTGGACACACCTTCCTCTCTGAGCGGACTCCTTCCTAGTTTGTGATTCGTGACAGACCCGCGACTCTTCCTGTCACTTGAACACCGAGCGGCCATTACTGTAGGAGTATTAACGGTCCTGATTTCAGTATTGTTGTGTCTCGGGGAATCGAGAGGCCTGAGGAGAGGGAGGCGGGGGAACGGCTGGTCGGTGGAGAAGTCAGAACCCACACACACTTATCAAGTAAGTTCCCCATCCTACGTGGGCACTATTCGTGGCAGTTACAATAGTAACATCAAAGAGCATAGATCATAGATCACTATAGCAAATATAATAATAATTAAAAAGTTTGAAATAATGGGAGAATAACTAAAATGTGACAGAGTCACAAAGTGAGCAAATGCTGCTGGAAAATGGCACCAATAGACTTACTTGTATAGACATTCAGTTTGTAAAAAATGCAGTTTATCTGAAAAACACGATACAGTGAAGCACAATGAAATGAGCTTTGCTTGTAGTGATTAAGAATCTTTTTTAAAAGAATTGTCAGGACCACATGGCCTCATTGGTAAATTATTTCAAATATTAAATTGAAGTATGATACCAATCCTTCATGAATTTTTAAAGAAAATAGAGAAACTTCCCAACTTAGTCATGAGGCCTGTATTATCCTGATACAAAAGCCAAATGATGAAATCTCAAAAAAAAAGTAAAAAGAAAAGAAAGAAAAGTAAGATACTCTGTGGACAATATATTTCAGGAATATAGACACAAAATTCTCAACAGAATGTTAGCACACTAAATTCTACAACATGTGAAAATGATGATACACATGGGGAAGTGGAAATTTTCCCAGGGATACAATATTATTTTAGTATTCAAAAAATAATCAATGTAATATATACCATGTTGTAGGTAAAGAACTAAAACTACACGCTCATCTCAATAGTTGCAGAAAAAGTGTTCTAACATCCATTTGCTATTAAAAAAAAGAAAACTCAAAAAACAAGAAATAGAGTAGAGCTTAAACTAATAAGGGTCATTAACAAAAACTCTACATCCGATGATATATCTAGTGGTAAAAGACTGAATATCCACCTTCCCCCCATAGGTAACAAGCCAAGGATGTGCCTTGTTCATGTTGATTATATTCAGTATTGTCCTGGTGGTTCCAGTCAGTGCAATGAGAAAGAACAATAATAGAAGCATAAAGACTGAGAAGCAAGAAGTAAAACTGTCTTTATTCATAGATGATATTGTTATCTATGTAGAAAACCCAAAGGAATCCACAAAAAATATTAGTAAATTTTCAAAACGTGAGCTTAATATACAAAAGCCAGTTGTATTTATATGTGCTAGGGAAAAAATCCAAAAATGAAATTAAGAAAATAATTCTATTCGCAAAGCTATAAAGCAAAAATACTTAAAAACAAATGTAGCAAAATAAGTGTAAGATGTGTATGCTGGAAACTAAGGCACATCACTAAGAGAAATTAAGATCTACATCGATGGAAAGTCATTCCATGTTCATGGATTGGAAGCTTCGGTTTGTTATGCCGGTATTTCTCCACAAATAGATCTCTACGGTTAATAGCATTGCTGTTATATGTTAGCTTTCATCATATTAGCACATATCTTTCCCGGATGAGCCTCAGATATAAATACTCGTTAATATTTGTTACATATACAATTATTTTAATATGGGATCTTTTAAAAATACATTAAAAAGGGTTCTCTGAAGACTTACATTGTACATAAGTATCCATTCTAAGATTTGAAAAATGAGCATGCTAGCGCTGCATAAAATTTGGAAGGAGAAAAGCGTTGTTCATTGACCAGCATGTCTCTGTGCAACCGCATATTTGATGCACAGGGATGCGGTATGATTTTAGAAAACTCAATAAAGCCGTTGTAAGTAAATAAACAGAGGAAAAATCTCCTTGGCATTGCCTTGGCTTCCAAGTTCATTTGGAACCATTAAATGATGGTCATAAGCAAGATACCATCTTCCTACCCATCATCTTTCTGCTGGGGCCACAGGGGCCACTCCAGGGCACTGAGCGGGGAGGGGGAGTTGGCACACATCTCCAGTCTCTCTCTGCTTCAGATGAAGAGAGCAGCCAGTTTAATTGATCAAATCTTGACATTTATTCAGCCATATTTTTTTTTAGTGCATTTGTCAGGTTCTCCTCTGATGTCTTACAGCATGAAAGGACTTTCCCACAGGATGGAAGTAAGTACCTCAGTCATAAATGTTTTATTTTTCTCGTGTCTGACCCTATGCTATAAATTGTGGAGTTTACAGAACAGCTGAGACATAATCCTTACTCTGAGGCTTAAAATCTCACTTGACAGGGGAGGCAGATATGGAACAATAAAAACAAAGACGTAATGGACACAGGTGGGCTCAGGTGGGCAGATGCCACAGGGTCCCTTACAGAAGCTGGCTCGTGTCTGGGTATGGGGAGAACCAAGCAGATGATGGAGACACCCCAGGAGGCTCGTACAATGCTAAAACAGCCTCCTTCAGAAAACGCTTCATAGACTTCTGCATTTAAAATACGGCCTATTACAAATAGATATGTAAACACCACTTGCTTTCGCGCCTAACGTTATTTGGGGAAAGTATCTAGGATAGTCCTAAAATTTCTACTTCTCAGTCTGCATGCATCTACTTTCTCTAATTAAATAACAGGAAACTGTGCTTTCAATCATCAAATACTTAGCAATTAGGGTTGTTGTGGGTTTTTTTCCAAGAAATGCAATGTAGTAAAATGTGGCCTTGAAGAACATTTACTCCACTGTGAGTTTTCTAAGAAAATGAAGTAGGAAAAAATTAATAGCCTATAATTTTCCCCAAGTGTAAAGCAGGTACAGTATAATAATACAATGTCTGTTGGAGTCACTAGAGTCGTGAGTAAGGAGGAAATCGTGCCGTTTGCAACTACATCCAAGACATGATTCTGAGTGAGATGAGCCAGACGCAGAGGGACAACTACTACCCAAACCCACTTGCACGAGGAATCTAAAATAGCAGGCTTACAGAGACCGCGGGCAGAACAGTGGTCGCCAGGGGCTGGGGGAGGGATCTAGGGGCCGCCACTCGGGCAGGTGTGCAAGTCAGGCAGGATGTCAGCGTGAGAGGCTTGTGCACCTACAACTTCTGTTAAGAAGGTTGATCTCAGGGGCGCCTGGGTGGCTCGGTCGGTTAAGCGTCCGACTTCGGCTCAGGTCATGATCTCACGGTCCGTGAGTTCGAGCCCCTCGTCGGGCTCTGTGCTGACCGCTCAGAGCCTGGAGCCTGTTTCCGATTCTGTGTCTCCCTCTCTCTCTCTGACCCTCCCCCGTTCATGCTCTGTCTCTGTCTCAAAAATAAATAAACGTTAAAAAAAAAAAAAGGTTGATCTCAAGTGTTACCACCGCAATAAAACCAGAGCGAATAGGCATGTCAGAGTGAGAGAACACATTTCCCATGATGTCTATCTAACAAAATGATTTCACCCAGAATCAAGAAATCCTACACCCCTGTATGGAAAAGATAACCAGCAGATTAAAGTTTCGGTTAAAGATCTGTACTTTCCATTCACGAAAGAAGAGAGCCAGGTGGGTAATGAGAGTAAGAAAATGTACCGAACCCAGGGGATCATCAGGAAAACAAGGAGAGAAGCTTCGACAAGCTGCTGCTGCCTGCTAAGGAGGGCACTCAAGGAAGTCCCAGCATTTGCGATGGGAGTGCAACACTGCACAACTGTATTTTAAGGAAGTTTAGTAACTTCTTATAACGTTGGACTGCACACATGTCCAGTGACACAGCGATTACATTTCCGGGCATATACCGAAAATAAATGAGGATACATAATCACCCTGGAAAGACGAGGGTAGTAACACCTGTAGCTGTTTTCATATTAGACAAACCTGGACAAATCTGTCCAGAAGAGAAAGTATTTTAAAGTTATGATATTGACCTATAAGGTAATAAGACACAGCAATAGAAAATGGGGTGCTCGTATGTACAACAGCATGGATAAATCCCGAAAACATGATGCTGAATAAAATAAACCAGATGCAAAAGACTAAATACTGCGTGACTCCAAATGAATGAAGTTCAGCACAAAGGTGAGAAGAAACCACGGAGAGGGTCGCTAGCACAGTCGTGGCCCTCGGCGGGCTGGGACAGAGCCAGGGAGCTCTCGGAGTGTGTTCCCGTGTAGGATGCATCAGGGTGCTCGCTTGCAATTCGTGCATTTTACTACATGTAAACTTAGTCTGAGTGATTGCTCCCAAAGTCTCTCGTTAAGGCTGTAAATTATTTCCTACTTCTGTTCATGTTTTTCAAAATATGAGTGATGTTATCTTACATTTGCATATTTTTCTAAACGATGACCTTGTGGTTTCAGATTCAGTTTTCCATCTAACATGTATCATACATTTATAATTGAGTAAGTGATTTATAACTGAGTAATAACATCACAGGTAAATCTTGGTCACGATCTGTAATTTAGGTGGTATCGCCTGCACTTTAAATTAAAGCTGTACAGCGATTTTACAAGGTTGCCTGAAGCCACAAAGGTGGTGTCCTAGGGACTCCAATCCGGGTCTGCACCTTCTTCCACTTGATAACTTTAAAATAGCCTTTGAATTAAAAATAGAACTAACCTAGCACGCAGCAATAGCACTGCTAGGAGTTTACCCAAGGGATCCAGGAGTGCTGATGCATAGGGGCACTTGCACCCCAATGTTTATAGCAGTACTTTCAACCATAGACAAATTATGGAAAGAGCCTAAATGTCCATCAACTGACAAATGGATAAAGAAGATGTGGTTTGTATATACAATGGAATACTACTTGGCAATGAGAAAGAATGAAATCCCGCCATTTGCAGCGATGTGGATGGAACCGGAAGGTATTAAGCTGAGTGAAATCAGTCAGAGAAAGACAGATACCATGTGTTTTCAATCTTATGTGGATCCTGAGAAACTTAACAGAAGACCATGGGGGAGGGGAAGGGGGAAAAATAGTTACAAACAGAGAGGGAGGGAGGCAAACCATGAGACTCTTGGATAAAGAGAACAAACTGAGGGTTGATTGGGGGTTTGGGTGGGGGAGAGGGGAAAATGGGTGATGGGCATTGAGGAGGGCACTGTTGGGATGAGCACTGGCTGTTGTATGGAAGCCAATTTGACAATAAATTACATTTAAATAAAATAGTCTTTGAAATAGTTATTTAATGAATTAGTTCATACACTGTCTACACACTGAGAAACTGATGTGCTCGTGTGCACTGGAGGGTGAATGTAGTTCCGCCCTCTGATGCCCCTGTGGACGCGGTGGCCCAGCTCCCTGTTGGCAGAAGGGGACACTGGCGTGTCCTGTCCTCACACCCCCAGTCCCTGGAGGCCTGACGGTCTCCCTGCTCTGATGCTGTCCCGACAGACCCACGTTATCTCCCTCCCCAGCCCCTGAACTGCCTCCAGAGGTGGTCCTCCAGGACCTTCTGGTTTCCAGCCCGCAGCCTCCTGCCCTCTTCCATCCTTGTCAGCTGCCCCCTCTTATCCGCACAGCCCGCTGACCCCTCTTGTCCCCACAGCCCGCTGACCAGCGGGCTGACTTCCTGGGATGGCTTGTGGTTCTGCCACGGTCACACCACATGTTCTCTGTCTGCCCAGATGGTGGGCCGGCTCCCGTTCAGTGCCCGGCCACCTTGCTCCCTCACCCCATGTGTCCCCATCTCAGCCCGGACCCTGTCAGCACTCCTCAGTACGAACACCCGTGAGCTAACTGATGAGCCTCCTCCTGGTTTACTCCAGATGTCTCACATTAGCTCTAAGCCTGTGAGCTTCTAGCCAGTTTCCCGTGTGTCCCCCCCCTCCCCCATTTCTTGGGAGCACTGCTTTCCAACATCTGCACAGACCTCACTACTGGTTGCGTGCACCCAGTGCAGCCCCACCACCTGCCTCATCTGAGCCTCCCCAACCTGCGCCCTGGCCTCCCCGACCCAGGACGCCATTAGGTCATGTCCTCTGCTCATCACCATCTGTAACTCCCCCCAACCTGTGCCCTGGCCTCCTGTCCCCACCCCCAGGACACCATCAGACCCTGTCCTCTGCTCATCACCATCAGAACCTCTCCTCACCTGTCCCCTGGCCTGTGTCCCCCACAGGACACCATCAGGTCATGTCCTCTGCTCATCACTGTCTGTAACTTCCCCCCACCTGTGCCCTGGCCTCCTGTCCCCACCCCCAGGACACCATCAGACCCTGTCTTCTCATCACGGTGGGCAGCTACTGTCCGTGTCCCAGCCGCTTTTCTACCCACACCTTCTCCCCCACACCTCCCTGGATTTCCTCGTAAACAGTGAATCCTGCCCCTGACATACTCCCTTGGCTTCTCCTGCTTCACCGTCTCAGGGCACTTATCACTACTGAACAGACCACGTATTTTGGTATGTGGCCACATGTCACCTGCGGCAAGAATGTAAGCTGGCGGAGGGCCAGGGTTCTTGTCTCTTTGTTCTCCGCTGTGTCTGAGGGCCTGAAACAGAACGTGCTACCCGCGAGGCATTCAGTATGAAGGGACGACTGTGACTTTGTGCCTCTTTAAGTTTACCTCATTGTTTTCTGCATTTTCTATCTGCAATCTTTTGGGATATACTCCCTGGAAGTAGCAGCGTTTGGGAAAATAAGTCCAACCTTTGGTTTTGGCTTACAATCTCAAGACTGGTTTTGTTCAGCTGCAAAATCAGCCATGTCCTTGCTTCTGTCAGTTCGGATGCGTGGAGATGATTTCAGAGACCCGAAATCTTTCTAGAGAAAAGTCTTTTTAGTGTTCCAGGAATAAACTTCTGCATTCCCACTTAGCATTTCTTTTTAGCTTTTTTTTCTCCTCTCCTCTCCTCTTTTGTTTTTGTTTTTATTTTTATTTTCCTCTCTCTTTCTTTTTGTCACTAATTAGAAAAGACTATATAAAAACAGGGTCAGAGCTGATCCGTCTTAGTGTCAGTATGGTATATGCTTGTTGTATACAGCTGGTGCATATCCTCCTTCGTACAGACTTACAAGGTACATAACCGTTTCTCTGTTGCTGGACAAGTAGTTTTTTTTTCTTTTCAATTTTTTTTTATAAGAGCAAGTGATCCTTCAGTTACTAGTAGTATATATGTTTAAGTATATATATTTTTTCTCCCATTTGTTGTAGGTTAAGAGCATCTTTAGTTTTTTAAGTTTATTTCTTTTGAGAGGGAGAGAGAGAGAGAGAGAGAGAAACCCAAGCAGACTCCTCACTGTCAGCACAGAGCCCAACGTGGGGCTCAAACTCATGAACCAGAAGATCATGACCTGAACTGAAGTGGGAGGCTTGACTGACTGGTTGGTGCCTTAGAGCCTGTTTATTTTTATTCCCACTAACAACATCGTAAAGTCCCTGGAAAAAAATCTGTATGGCACATTTCATAAGATTAATTACCTTCTCATGACAGTCAAACCTATTTTGAAATATGAATTCCTCATTAGTTTATATTCTATGAGAAGATTTTTGCCCTTGACTTTTCTGAAATCATCACACACATATATTTTACATCAAACCAAAAGCCAACTGATGACCTCCTTGTTGTAGTCTTAATACTGTGCTAAATATGAGATACAAAGTTTTTATCTCTAGGAAAGTTTTTCATGGTATACTGAACAATATAACACCTAATATCCAAAGGTTGTTGTCTCTTTTAGGACAGCATTTTAGGAAGTCAGCCCAGCACCCAAGTTAAACCATTATCTAAAAATGAATTTTAAAAGGTCAGAATAGAAAATTCTGGGTCGGTCCCTCCTTCAAAACAGCCATTAAGTGAGGTGTCTGACTGACTCAGTAGGTTGAGCATCTGATTCTTGATTTTGGCTCAGGTCGCAATCCCAGGGTCATGAGACAGAGCCATGAGTTGGGCTCCACACTGAGTATGGAGCCTACTTGAGATTCTCTCTCTCTCTCTCTCTCTCTCTCTCCCTCTCCCTCCCTCCCTCCCTCCCTCCCTCCCTCCCTCTCTCTTTCCCTCTTAGCTTCTCTCCCACTCTCATGCTCTCTCTCTAAAAATAAAGTATATATATATGTATATTATATATACATATATTAATAAAACAGCCATTAAGCTGGGGAAAAATTGTGAGTTAAATATGTTGGCCCTCTTGATCCTGATAGACGCCTGTAACAGTCAGAGGACTGCTTGATGCAGAGGGCTGCTTATCTTTGATAAGAAGGTGGCTTTGAGCCCAAGCCTGACACCAACACCCAGTTCTTACTCACAGCAGCCAAAAAGGGGAAACACCCAAGTATCCTTCAAAAGGTGAATAAACAAAATACGGTATATGCATAGAATGGAATCTTATCCAGCCCTAGAAAGGGTATGGATTTCTGATACTTGTGACAACATGGATAAATAGGAAAGCATCATGCTAAGTGAAATAAGTCAAAGACAAAAGGATAAACGGTATGTGATTCAGCTTATATGGAATATCCCAAAGAGTCAAACCCATAGAAGGAAAATGTAGATTGCAATTTACCAGGGGCTGAGGATGGGGAGAGGGGAATAGACAGTTCTTTCTTAATGTGTACAGTGTATCTGTTTGGGGTTTTGAAGATCTTATGGAAATAGTTGTGATGGTTATACAACATTATGAATGTATTCAGTATTACCGAATCATAAAATTAAAAATGATTGAGTGGTAAATTTTATGTATATTTTACCACAATAAAGAAAGTAAATTAAAGTATTTTATCTGAAACAAATGCACCTAGCTTGAAGAATTAGAACACTGTGAGCTTTCATTAAGAGGACCTTCAGCTTGGTGTGACTTAAATGGTTAAGAAAGAAGTGGATTATTACACCTGGAAAGAGGAGCTGGAATTTCTCAGAATTGATCAGGCCAGGAATTCAAGGACTCCCATCAGTGACCTCGGGTTTGGTCGGCCTCTCTGCTCTGTTTCACTCAGCATTGCTTTCAGCCTAAAGTTGGTTTCCCTCATGGTGTAACTGGTTGATAGCATTATGTGGGTACTTAGGTAACACCCTTGTTCCGTGAGTGGAAGAGACTCACACCCTTCCCCAGAAGCAGGAAAGGCCACTCTAGACTTTTCTTCCATGGACTACTAGTGGTGCAGAAGAAGGTACTGTTGTCAATGGCTCCCTACATGCCAGCGGAATCAGTTTGAGGAAATGCTTTCTCTGTCATGCTCTCCGTCCTTCAAAACTGATACAATGTGGCTGCACAGGTGAATATTTTTGATCAAAGTTTAAAATTGCAAGCGGTGGCCATTACAGACAGGATTTAATAAAGTTCATGGATAGGAGATCAAGAGAATAAAAGTCATTATCTTTAAAGACTGGATAAAATTGAGCAGGAAGGAGCTCACTCTGTAGAAGTTTCGCTGTCATTTGACTGATTACCGATTCAATTCTCAAGACTGAGATCTTTTACAAGATGGAACTCCCAGCCTTGACAACCCTACGTCCCTGGGATTTGTACGGCTGGCTCTGAGCTCTGTGACACTGCACAGGGAAGAAGATTCATCAATTTCAGACTCTCCTGCAACGCAATACAGGATGAAAATTAACCCGGCAAACATAATTAACATTCATGGATTATTAATTGTTTCTGTAAGGAGAGTGTGCTCATTCCAAAAGACTTAATTAAAACACAAATTTCCTTAATTTGATAGTGTAAATGGAGTGGGTGGTAATATTTAAACGACTTTGCATGAGATTCTTGGAACGTGAAACGGTTTCCCAGAACTTCATTTTACACCAATCTCCCCGCTTTGTTCAAACTTGTACTAGTCAGCTCTGGCCGCTGTAACAAAGTAATATAGACCGGGTGGCTGCAGCAAGAAAAGTCTACTGCTCACGGTTCTGGAGCCTGGAAAGTTGACGACGAGGTTTCCTGTAGATTCAGACCCTGGTGACAGCCATCTTGTGTCTTCATAGGACAGAGTGTACTCACCTGTTCTGTACCTCTTTTTATACGGACAGTCACATTTCTTAGTCTCTTGTTATTAGGATAGTCACATCATGGGAGCCCACCTTCATGACCTCATGGGACCTAATACCTCCCATAGACCCACCTCCAAATAGAATCACATTTCGGGTTAGCATTTTTAGCATATGAATTTTCTGGAGCCGCAAATATTCAGTCAGGCCTAGAGTCAAGGGAATGGTACTCACAGGTGGCATATCCAAACAAGATTTGTACAGAGTAAGACCTTCAAATCAACATAATAATATGCATTGTAAATGTTTAATTTTAAGAGAGACAGAGAGTGAGCACATGCCGGGGAGGGGCAGAGAGAGAGGGAGAGAGAGAATCCCAAGCAGGCTCTATACTGTCAGCACAGGGCCCAATGTGGGGCTCGAACTCACGAACTGTGAGATCATGACCTGAGCCAAAAGCAAGAGTCTGACAATTAACCGACTGAGCCACCTAGGTGCTCCACAATTTTTTTTTAATGTTCATTTTAGAGAGAGAGAGAGAGGGAGAGACAGAGTGTGAGTGGGTGAGGGGCAGAGACAGATGGAGACACAGAATCTGAAGCAGGCTGTCCACACAGAGCCCAATGCAGGGCTTGAACCCACGAAACACGAGATTATGACCTGAGCCAAAGTTGGACACTTAACTGACTGAGCCACTAAGGTGCCCTACAATTTTTATTTTTAATGTACTCTTTTCTTTTGCAACTTATATTTTGCTGAACAATAGTTTTATCCAAGGAGACAACCAAAAAAGAAAAAAACAATCCCTTCTTCTGAATTTTTAACCCACTTAAATTATAATTAAGGACTACTGCTCAAGATGTTGGTGTGTCCAGTATGGCCAATGGCAGTTGCAGTTGACTAACTGTAGGGTAGACGTGTAACTGAACCACCGTGAGTTGTCTCCTGGGTGAGTAAGTAACTACACCAGGGGGATTGTCAATCAAAGGAAACTTTATTTACAACAAACAAGGAGATCACAGGGAATGACTTCCAAAGCTGAGACTCCTCCAGCAAGGGTGGGTGGGTTCCTTTCATTTAGGCTTAGGATGAATGTTTAGATAGGGGAGCCTCGTCATCATCTGTAGAGAAGGCATGAGGTCACGCAGGCGCCTTAAGGAAACCTGCCTATAAGTACATTGTATGTTGCATAATGAGGCTTGTGCCCCTCCTTGAGTGGATATTTTAGTGTTATAATGAGGAGAGATAATTGTGGGTCACTCCATGGTCCATCTATGCAGGCATGGATCAGAGTTGAGCTCAAACTGGTCTGGGTGGTCTGGGGGCCAGAGCTATTGCCTGAGGGGGAGTTGCGGTTCCCATCACATTATGCTGTGCTTGTGGGGTCTGTTGTCTGAGTTAAGAGATGATCTGGAAAGATGAGCTTAAGGAAAATGTGGGGCAAAGTTCAGTGAGTAAATGCAGGTGGTTAGTAAAGGTTCAGTCATAGGGTCTAGCTGATGACAAAAGCTGAAAAAATTTATAAAAGCAGCTTAAGACAAATGATACTCATTTCCTGTTAAATGGTCCTTTCAAAATTGGTACTTCTAGGTCCTTGTGCTAGTATTGGATTTAGGTTTTGACAAAGCATTATGTCTGACCTTTTGATTTCCTTTCCCATCCCTGAGAATCAAATTCTATCATAAAAGGACTTTTGCAGCAAGTATTTTTGGTGGGGAGGTATGGAGGGCAAATCAGTAGGATTTCCTACCGCTAAGGCAATTTCACATGATCTGTAACTCATGTTTAATAGAGGATTTAAAAGATCTAAAAGGGTCCTAATTTGATCTGTATAAGCAAAGGTATGTTTTTGAGTCACTAAACAGCAAGCGCTAAACAGGAGAATGTTCAGATAGGTTGAAAAGTCATGTGGAGTTAGTATTCTATTAGTAAGGCCAAGGGAACCTATTAAATCTCTGTGCTAATGTTAATTTGATTCTTATAGAGAAACTGAGTTCCACAGCCGGATACGACTCAGCCCCTAGACTTTGTCACTCTTTCATAAATGCCTCCCACTGACCACAAGGAGGCACAAAGTAGTATCAGTCAGTAAGCCTACACCTGAGTCTTGTAGGGGCCAAGGGCAGGGCGCCCCAAGATGGGCCACTTCAGCATAAACATTATTTTGTGTTAAAATCAATCAAAATCCAGAAGATTCAGAAGAAGTCTCTTTACCTCCTTGTCAGCTGCCACTTATACCAGGAAGAGAGATTCTTCTTTATGTAAGAAGCTTGCCTATGTGATAGGTACCTTTGCTGGGCACCTTCTCCTCCCACCTTCCTGCTAGTGGTCTATCTCCCCTCCCAGACCTTATCCCTCTTGTTAGCTCATAGAAGCATCATGTTGCCTCCCTGTCTTTGGAATTTCCGTGCCTGTGTGGATTCCCCATGCCTATGCTATTAAATTTTATTTTCTCTTGTTCCTTTGTCTCACCTCAATTTGATTCTTACTCCAGCCAGAAGGACCTTGAAAGGGTTGGAAAATTCTTCCTCCCCAACAGCGTGCAGACAGTGTTTAGCAGAAAACTATGTTTAGCAAAACATTTGGAGACATTCTTTTGAATCTGTTGGAGATTGCCTTGATGGCCAGGACAAATACTATATAACTTAAGCTTTTTTATTAATTTTGCTATTCTTATGTGTTTTCTCCCAGGGAATTCTAAGTAATACATTGACATACAGGTAATACTTAATACTTATTAAGAACATGTGTTCTGAGAACTAAAAGATCTGTGTTCACATTCCTGTTGACTGTTGTAACATATAGACAACGATTTCATTATCTCTTATTTTAGAAACTTCTGCCACTACTTTAGTTTCTTCATAATTTTCTAAATCAATTAATCTGTCTAAAAGAACCTTACCCCATGGGGCGCCTGGGTGGCTCAGTCGGTTAAGCGGCCGACTTCAGCTCAGGTCATGATCTCGCGGTCCGTGAGTTCAAGCCCCGCGTCAGGCTCTGTGCTGACAGCTCAGAGCCTGGAGCCTGTTTCAGATTCTGTGTCTCCCTCTCTCTGACCCTCCCCCGTTCATGCTCTGTATCTCTCTCTGTCTCAAAAATAAATAAACGTTAAAAAAAAAATTTTTAAAGAACCTTACCCCAAAGAGATAATAGCTGTCAAATAAGTAATAACTATCAACAGAAGAAAAGTTAAAACACTTTTGCAACTTTATGAAGGAAAATGAAATAAAGAAATGATACATTATGATGTCATTTGTGCTACATTAAGATAATATGAACTGGCACTATTTCCCATGAAAACATCTCATGCCAGGTACTTTACTTAAGCTTTGATTTAAAATGTTATCTTGCAGTTGTAACTATCAATCTTAGTAAAACTATAACAATTAATAAGTCTATACTCCTGTGATATTGTGATTTATAATAAGAAATATGTATTTGATCTTCCTCCCCTTTTCTGGCACAGAGCTCCTAAAATTCTTGGAATTTACTAAGAGAAGAAAATGATGAAGGTGTCTTTTGTTGTGTTAATTAAGTGGCTTTTGGAAAGCCCCTAGGTACCCTAAAGATGGGGGCTACATCCAGCCACTCTCAGTCCTACCCCCTCCAGCGAGGGGCGAGGGGGTGGAGGCAGAATCAGTCACCGGTGGCCAATGATGTAATCAAGCAAACCTGTGTAATGAAGCCTCTGTGAAAACCCAGAAGGATGGGGTTTGGAGAGCTCCAGGGTGAGGGAACACTTCAGAGTTCTGTGTCCCTTCCCTACGCCTCATCCTGTGGATCACCTCCATCTGGCTATATTCCTAAGTTATATCCTTTTATAATAAACCAGCGATCTAGGAAGTAAAATGTTTCTCTGAGTTCTCTGGGCCACTCTAGCAAATTAACTAAAGCTGGGAGAGGGTCCTGGGGAGCCTCTGGTTTATGGCCAGCTGGCTAGAAGCACAGGACCTGGGGTGAGTGTGGAGGGCAGTCTTGTGTTTGAGGTAAGTTGTAGGACACCCAGCTGGTGTCAGAGTATTGTCAGTTGTGGGGGGTGAGCCCCTCATGCATGTTGAAATTGGTGATTAAACCCTAAAATAATCCCGCATATATATGTGAGCAAGAAGAATTATGTTTTTGTTTCACTTCCTCGTCTACCCTGATTACTCAGAAGGTAGATTCATTATTGAAACCTGGGTTATAAATATTCTCTGGTCTTAGCTTTTGCCATCAGCAGAGAAGTGATTCATAATATGAAGTCTGAACACCAAAATGTCCTGCGTTGTTCCAACTTAATTAAAGTTGATTTCCTGCTTTAAGACAGACCCACATTTTGGATTTTATACTCCCTCTGATTAAAAAGAGAACCTAGATATTTGTTCTTCCGAGAAAAAACATTTTTGTTTTCTTAATTTCGTGGCCCTTGCTCACTGCCTGACCTTGGGCAAAATCCTTAACCTCTCTGTGTCTTATTTTCAATAACTATGAACTGAGGATGATAATTATAGTATATTCCTCATGGGGCTGTTATGTGAATTAAATAAAATAATCCTCAAAAGAAAATGCTTCACACAGTTTGTGGAATATAATAGGCTGTAAATATTAGTAACTATTAATATTTTCATTCAACACGTTACATGATGTACTTTTTTAATGAACTTCAGAATTTCTACTGTCCTTAGAACCATGTATAGACGTTTATCTCCAGAGAGCTGTGTATTTTTTTATCGTACAGCCTGTGGGTTACATAAGGGACCAGCTCCACTGCTCATTAGGGTCAAGTTGAGGATCTTCTCATAAACATATTTGTATTATTCAACATACATTAGGTTATTTAGCAATCACGAACAACCCTAAATTTTCGGTTGTGGAACACAGAGAAACGTTTATTGTTGCTGCCACAGAGTCTGTTCTGTGGGTCAGAAAACCCTCTGATGTGACTACATATTGAGCCCATTGTTCTAGGTCGCTTTTGCTCTGTGACACCATTAATTACCAGGTGTTCCCTGGTCATTCTGGCAAGGTAAGAGAGAAGATGGAGAATCACGAGCCATCTTGGAAATTCTCCCAACTGTAACGAAAGCGCTTCTGTGTATTTGTGTCACTGGGGCCAGTGCCAGCCTCTGGGTTTCATGTTCCCCCTTCCCTGGTGGACCCGGGCTGTCTGGCTCATGGCAGCAGAGAACCGGCTCTTTGGTAAATGATGGTGTCTACCGCAGTGCTGAAAATTTCATGTTTCTTTATATTCTGTCTCCACACATTCTTCTTTCTTAACCATCAGCTTAATTAGTAGCATCTTCCTCTGTATATGATTTATAAGTCAGCCTAAATCTTTTCAGGATAAGGTGGTATAAAGTGAAAATGTCTTGAGAAGACTTTTATCTTTTCACTGCTGCACTTGTACAATGCCTCTCAAATAATACATTTGTTAAATCTATTAATGGATAAATATTAAATGAACCACATATCCATGTATGTAAATATAATTCTGACATAATCAGGGAGTAAGATTTGAACTGGATTTACTATTTATCATATATTTTGCTGTTTTCTTCATATTGTTTCCTTGTGACCAACATCGTATTTTATACGAATGGCAATGTTTAAAGGGTTTTGTTCATTGTCAGGGATTTATTTTAAGTCGATCCTTTGACCTACACAAGGATTAGGCCACCTTAATATACTGAGTAAATTAACCTTTAAATTAGAAAAAGGAAGAAATACATCATAGTGTTAAGAAATGATGAATAATGATTGAATTCCTGATATATAAAGTGTTCTAGCTTTTTATTAATTGTATTACTTTGAGCAAGAGAAAACTGAAGCATAAATAGAAATCACTGATAGCCAATCATAAAGGTTTGGTTTGTGAGTCTATCTGACCGATTGATTGATAAATTGATTGAACAAATCAGTAAAACAAAAACTAAAGTATTTTTGCTGTGTCAGTTGGGGGCACTCTAAACTCTGATGAAATTTTATTTCTGTGTTTGGGCGACACCCAGGAGAGTAGGCATCATCTATGAGGACTAAACATTTTTGATGTCTAAAGAAATTAAAGCAGACAATGGTTAGATTTTGTTGTAAATACAAATGTTTGAACAGTTATAAAAAAGATTTAATTGTAAATACATAGAGAATGCAAGTGTATCTTAGGATATAACATTTGCTTATTTAGTTACCCCTTTTCCATCCTGCGGATGAAATGCTTGTCAAGGAGGAGATCTAAGCTGATTGCAAGGAAATATTAAACGCAACCGTGCTAGCCATGTCAAGCCCCAGAGCACAACATCTGTATCATAAATCACACTCTGTCAGGCAGCTACAGGAGGGGCAGGGAGTTAAGACAAAGTGATGGATTTGATCTTTTCTGCCTTTGATTTATTAATAACTGGTTGGACTATGGGAAAGCTTGAAAGACTCACATCAAGGGTGGCAACTCATTTGCAAAAAGCTTTGTTTTCTTTTTTATATTAATGTCAATAATATTTGACACTCCAGTCTGAAATAGGCTTGAACTACTTTTTGATTTCTCATGCCAGCTATTAATAATCCTCCTTTTATCTAGGGAAAAAATCACTTTTGATCTTTCTGCAAATTGACGTTGTCAGTTACTTTATTTCTGCTAATTCCTAAGATTGCCTTTTATTTCTAACAGAGCATTCACAGATTGCTGTGATAGATTTTTCTTCATTCAAATCTTATAAACCCCAGTCGAATTATTGAAAGGATCTTGTAAGTCATTCTGTTAGGTTTTTAAAAACAACAGTAGCATTAGCATGCATATGAAGTTGATTTTCACATGTTTTTTTTTTTTAACGGCGTTTTAACTATATTTAACAGTATTTTAAGAGAGTCTTAGACAGTTCTTAGAACATCTGTTATTTTACTTAGATTTATTAGTTCATTACACGAACCTGTACTGAGAGTGTCCTATGCGCCAGGCTGTGTGTTAGACTCGGGTGGATTGTGGTGGGACCCGGTGGCAACATGTCAGGTTCTGCTTGTTCTGCTGGACGTTGTAGTCTGGCTGTGAGCTGGGAAGGAAAGGCCATAGAGCAGGTGGTTCTGCGTAAACTGTCCCGGGGGACACTTCTTCAGGAGGTGGAACTTGGGCTTCCGTCGGAACACCAGGAGGACGTAGGGGTGCCACAGCGGATGAGGTGCCTTCCTGGCCGGGAGACAGGCTGGAAAGGGCACAGTGAGCGGGCTCTGGAAACTGCAGGTGTTTGAGAGTGGCTGGATGCAGAGCGCCGGGAGACGCTTCGTCATCTCCAGGAACTCTCAGTCTCTCCCAAGAAAAGGTGCAAACAAAACACTACAGGACATCGAAGAGGCTTAGGAAAGACGGTGATGGTGTGAGATTTACGTTCTGAAAAGCTTGTGGTTTCTGCAGTGTTTGATCTCATCGGACGGAAGGATGTGGGGAAACTGCTTGGAGGTTTCACTGCGGTGATTCGGCTGAGGCAGCAGCAGTTTGTACCCTATTCACACCGATCCTGTCCCCAAATGAAAGGCTAATAGTTGATTCAAATGGACTTACTGCGGTCATTTTAATCTTGACAATACCACTAAACATTTTCCCCGGTTACTTCTTGTGCCCATGGCAAGTGACCCTCACACCGTCCACACCCTGGCCCTCTGTGGTTTTCAGACCAGGAACACGCTCTGCGGCCTCCACGGCTGGCAGTGTTCCTTCTGCCGGCACATTCTGTGATTCTTGTGAAATTCCAGGCCCCATGTGCATTTTGCAGTCCACGCTCTATACCGAGCGACCGTGTGTTTCTACTCTCATTTAAGCAGAGGATTACAAGTAAGGGAGAGTCCTTTTTCCCGACAAATATGCAGCTTCATTTCTTACTTTCTTGTGGCCAAAAATCATACTGAAATTTGTAAAATTATTTCTGACTATGTAAAACCGTTTTCCCCCCAATATTACTTTTTATGGCATAGCATTATTGTTAAGGAAGTAGCCAGTTAGTACCAATCAGTTCATGCATGGATCCACTACAGTGGAGTTTATAATCTGAGCTCATTTTCCTCCAGTAATAATTTGTATAATAAAATATGCAGTGAGGAAAATGGATTTTCCAAATATATTTCTCCACAATATATCCAGTGGATGAAATACAATAAAAGTGTGTATTTGAACAGGAAATGCATCATTTTCCCCGCTTGCCAAACAAGTTCTGATGATGGCATCTCAGTCAAGTTCATACTCAAGGACCTCCTTAGGCACACACCCCCAGTCCTATGCCCTTCTTTCGGCCTTCTGTTTTCATTTTGGATCTCTGTGGTGTTCAGTCTCTTGAGTTTCTCTGCTTATTTTGAAACCAGCTATTGTTCTTCACCCTGTGTTTTTCATAATAGCAACTCCCTTTCCTGTGGGAAATTACCTTTTCCTAACATTTGCAGTTCTGGCCGGACCACAAGCTATAGCATTTCTCTGCAACACGAGGGTGGTTGTGTGATCCCAGGCAGGTCAGTGATCCGACCAGACGTGTGAGGAGGGAGGTCGGCACTCCCGCCCTCACAACGTGAGAAAGCTCTGTGAACTCTCACCAACTCCTCTTGGATCCATAAGAGAACAGAAGTCACCGAGCAAACTGCTGTCCCCAGAGTATGAGAGATGGGGGCGTGTGAAGAGCCAGAGTCCACTGGAGCCCATACCCTGCATCGGCACCAGGGCAGAGCTCCTGAGCTGGAATCGGTGATTCGCGGGGGGCACCAGGTAGACAAGCTTCAGATTCAGCTTACAGCAAGACACATCACGGTGATCCAGTTAAAAGAAAGTTTATAGAAATATATTAATTTCATAAAGATCCAGTTTCGCAGCACAGAAAATTATCAGGTACGAGAAGGATTATATAATAATAAAGGGTTTAATTCTTCAAGAAGACTTAACAACCCTTAACGTATATCCGTCTAACGACAGATCATCCAAATTCATGAGGTTGAAAGTGATAGAAGCACATGAATCCACTACTATAGCTGAAGACGCCACACTCCTCAATCAGAAATGGACAGACCCAGCAGGCAGGAACTCAGAAAGGACACAGCTGGACCGAACAGAAACCAGTCCCGTTCTCTCTTCCTGGAAATTGATTCTGGAGCATAGACATTGGGACTAGAGCGGGAAAACCTACATCAGCGTCTGGGGATGGGATCCAGGCATTCATACTCGTAAAGATGCCCAGATGATCCCGTTACGAACCTGAGATGCGCCAAGTGATTTTCTTTGAGTTCATCCTGCGTAAGAGACCCAGGGCCATGCTAATTTTTGGCCTCACTTTTCCAACACTTCCTTCAGTTTGCGAGTTTCCTTTCAATAAATATCCTTTATTCTTTTTAAGTCACATTATTTTATGTTGATTATAAGTTTTAAAGTCTTGATAAATGTTGCTGTCTTAAAGTATTTGAAGGACCCGGACATTGTTGAGATAGAACATTTTGTACCATGCACCGTGCTAAGCCTCTTAAACTACGTCATCACATTTACTTTTGTCAAACACAGACCACTGGCTACTGTCATTCCATTTCACCTGTGAACACATTGGATGGATCTGTTTGGGAATCCTTGGAAAACTTTATGAGGAAACTGTCTAGGCCCTGACTCTGACAGGTGCAATCTAATGTCTTTGAGACAAGGACAAGAGTGGAGGAGGCATCAGGGTCACATGGCCAGCATCTCACAATAAGTGACACTGCCCTCAGGCTCCGGCCACAGATCTGTGGAGCGCCTCAGGAAGCGACAAAATTGGATTGGATAGGAGAGAGAGGTGGGTCCATGGGAAAGAGAGAGAGAGAGAAAAAAAGGATTCAAAGAGTACAACAGAAAAATTAGAATTGTGACAATATGAATAATAAATTTCATTGGATATATATTTTTTTCAGTTTTAAAGCCACAATCTTCCTTGGTGCAACGTAAGATGTCCTGAATATGATGAAAGAAGCTGAGTTCATATGGTCGTGCACAACACAGCAAAGAGGGTGTAGATAACTCTTCATGCTGAAATGAAGACAGGGGCAAAATTGTGCATGTCCATGGCTCTTGAATGTAGGGGTCAGTTCATGCAGGTTGGGATACTACTCCAAAATTTCCTGATATGATGACGTGTCAGTAGCAGAAGTTCTTTCAAAAGAAATCAAGCAGTCATTTTCTCTGATGCATTGTAAGTGTTCAGATCTTCTCATTAACTTTTACTATAACAATTGGAATATGCAAAATTACAGCTTCTCTGGTTGACTTTGAAAATCACTTCTTTCCGGATGCTCCGGAAAGGCAGACATTTCTCTACTGAGTACATAATGGGGTTTGATAAAGTTATCAATATCTGAGGGATGTTACTAAAACCTGAGCTTAAATTTTCTCAATATTACCTATAATGTGAAAACGTCTTGGATGCATATCATCATGGGTGAATGTTGAATGCAGGAATATTCCTCTGTTTCCCCATGCTCTCCCCTGCAACTATTCTCTGGTACTTGTTTAAATGCACCTGATAGTGTTAATGTTTGCTCACCTTTTACCTTTAGTAAACCACCACTTTGCTGGAAATTGCGGGGTAGAATAGGGTTCCTGCGTTCCATCCTTAAATACTGTCATTTATTTTTGGTAGTCCTGGTAGGCAGGGACCATCCGGAGTTACTATTTCTAATTCTCACTAGGTGCTTTGCACACCATCAACTGTGTGTTACTGGAGAGTCTTCACTGAAGGTTATTTGCAGGTTGTGTATCAATTGAAGAGCACACTTACTTGGAAAGCTGATGACGGCACATCTGTAAAAGGGTTTGTGCAACTGCTTGATGAGGAAAGGGGCGCCATCCAGCAAGCAGATTTTCCCCATGCACAGTTCCCCGGGACTGGTGATCTCTATTCGTACACGTTGCAGGGCTTGAATTTGGCTGCCTGGGGTCACGCCTTAGACTCTTTTGAGAAGTTTATCTGGTAGCCTTAGAAAAAGATGAAAGAAAAGCACCTTTTAAAAATCTGTTTTGTTTTCTAGTACCTTTCTAGTCATGTACTCATTCCAGATCCAATGTAACAGCTCTTGATCTTAAGACAAGCTCATGTAGCACTGGTAACAGCTACGCGATTTGTTTCACAAAGTGCTGCCCAATTCCACGCGAGACATTACGAGGTCCTCCTTTTCCTGTGAAGAAGTAGACATTCACTCTTTCTTGCCCAGTGGCATCTGTGTAGGGAGCCGCCGCTTGATGCAAAATCCGTGGGAAGGGCACAGCTGACTCTGGACAGGCCTGGCCCTGCGTGGCTCCCTACCGGGACGGGAGTGGGTGAGCCGCCCTGTTCATTTGCAAGCGCACCTCTCTCATGCAGAGGAAAGCCACAAATAATTCTGATAAATTAGAAAGAGAAATGAAAGATGATCTGGTGCATGTAACAAAGGAAGCTAACTTGATTTGGAGGGGGTAGGATCATGAAAGATACCCCTAGGGAAGCAATGTTTATAAACAGAAATATACATAGGTTAAAAAAGAACAGTGATGAAATATTTAAAGGTACAGAAGACAAAGGGATATGGCTGGAGACAGAGATAAATAGGCTAAGAAGAGGCTAGAGAGGAAGCCAAGTTTTGTGGATTTCTATTAAATTTGGAATTAGGATCAGTAGAATGTAGTGGAGAAGCTTTAAAAGCAAAGGGTCATGACACAGCCATAATTATGTTTGCAGATCGTGGCACTGACATTAGTGTGAAGTATGGATTGCTGGGGGCAAAGGTGAAATGGAGCGGCCAGATGGGAGATCATTTCAGCAATGTGAGCAGTGAGCGTGGCCTGTGGTGTGGAGGTAAGTGACGAAATGTCGCAAACGAAGTAAAGGAGGCCAAAGCACCTCCATTTTGATGGCTTTGCTTCATTCGTCAAATGTTTATTTGGTACCTGCTGGATACTCAGTGGTCAAAGGGAACAGGGTTGTGTAGAAAACTAAGTCCTGGTCTGCGTGGAGCATACACTTTAATGAAAGGAAGTCAGTAACCGAATGAACACACACACATAGATGTAGAATGTAATGACAGGTGACCGGGGGGAAGAGTGTTCCAGGCAGAGAGCAAGGCAAACCCAAAGGTCCGCGATGGAAAGATGATCCGTGTGTCCAAGGAGCAGCTGGGGTGGGGTGTGTGTGTGTGTGTGTGTGTGTGTGTGTGTGTGTGTGTGTGGTTACTGCTCGGTGGATGACTTGGAAGATGGTAAGAGGTGAGGATGAAGAGGCAGCCATGGGCAGGTTATGTGGGACCCTTCAGCCATGGCGAGAAGTCTGAGTGTGACCCCAAGTGATAAGGATATCCACTGTAGAGATTTGAGAAGGAACGTGATGGTATCCCTCACAGAATCACTCAGAGATATTACTGTAATGTCTGAGCTTTTTGTTGAACAGCTGAGAAAACAGTGTTGCCATTTACTCAGGCACAACTGTAGAAGAAGAACAGAGTTTTGTTTGTGGAGGGTGGAAGCTGAGGACTGGATGGCGTGATTGGAGACAGCTTACAAGTTCATTTTCTATAGTTTGAGAAGTGCCTGGATAGTGTATAAAAAGAGGGAAGGACATGTGTTCATATATTTTGCTCATATTCATTGGCCTACTCACTTTTGTTGAGTAATATATTGTGATGAGGATTAAAAATCTAGGAAAATGTTGCAAAATTATCCAAGGAGTTAAATTTTGTATGTGCTATATTTAAGGCAATTTCCTATGATGACCTTCACAGAAAAGAAAAGACATTGAGACCAATAAGCATGGCACTCTGTGGCTCCAAGATCATTCAGTCAGGAGAATAGAGTACGTTAGAAATGTCCCTAGAAAGTACAAAGAATGATTCATCTTGCTAAGTAAGGCAGCGGTGCCTTAAGTTCCATTTTGATTCTGACTAGTGTGCTTTTCTTGCATATTCTCAAGGAATGTCTTACTGCAATTTCTTTTAAATGTCATTGTCAAGATATTCTCAAATATTCATTCTATTCTGAGTTTTGTTATTTATGAGGTAATTACTAAACTTGGTGTGTGGTTAAATTATCTGTTCATTCTATTAAGAAGCATAATATTAACTACTTATCATGATTGATAGACGATAGATAGATAGATAGATATAGATAGATAGATAGATAGATAGATAGATAGATAGATAGATAGATAGTAAACAATAGACAGTAGGCAGATAGGAAGAAAGAAAGAAGACAGATGGATAGATGGATAGACACACAGGTAGTCATAGTTAAGATCTTTTTGAGAAGCTCGCTTTGAGGTGGAATAGGTCATGAAGGACATTTACTATGGCATCATTTTCTTGTTGACCATCAAAAATAAGCAAAAGTATAACCATGAGGTACCTAAATGGAGGAGACTGAGTGCCATAGATACTCTTCCCCACTTGCTCATGGTCAGGGTCTTGGTGGGGGAGACCGCAGTGCCCTCGCAGCTACCCAAGCCTGTGGTTTGTTGGAACTTTCATTGTGTCTTGAAGGGAAGTCTTGACCCCATTTGGAAGTTTGAGTCTCTAAGCCCACAGAGCCTGGAGATGGAGGAGGTGAGCATGAGCTCCAAAAGTCAGTCATGGGACTTTGATAAGCAGCCCTAATCATGTTTCCAGTTTATGGTTTCCAGACTGGTGGCATATTCTTCCTACTTGGGGACATCATCTGAATGTATATGCTTTAAAATGCAAGAAAATCATCACCCCCAGTTTGCCATTCAGGAGGCCATTCCACTTATAGAGTCAGGTACACACTTCCACACTCTTTTGCTGCAAAATGGATACCTTGGTCTAAAATGGTATTATGGGAGGGGCGCTTGGGCAGCTCATGAGGTTAAACATCCAACTCTTGATGTCAGCTCAGGTCATGATCTCATGGTTCATGGGTTCCAGCCCCACATGGGGCTCTGCACTGACAGCACAGAGCCTGCTTGGGTTATTCTCTCTCTCTCTCCCTCCCCTGAATTCTTCTTTATGTCCCATGTAGTACATCAGTCTGCTTATAAATATACCCCATACGTCCTTACTTCCCGTCTTGCAAGCTCTCTCCTTTAACCCTCCAACAAGCCAGTAAAGCTCTCTGCCACTCAGCACATGGGTGGATCTCCTCCTCGTCTTCTTGATTGAATGGTTTTGGTGCCATTGAGGCTCACACTTGCTTGGTTAGATTTCACCAGGGTCTTCTGGAACCACTTTTGGAAGGGGCTCTAGTGTAGCTGCTGTATATTTTTAGCTTGCAAGCACATTCCGAGTCTGGTTACTTGTGAAATGTGGTCAGCAGAATAATGCCTGCCCCCAGTGTTGGCTACTTCCTGATCCCCACGCCTGGTGAGGATGTTACCTTACATGGGAATGTGGAATTAGGGTTGCTACTTGCTGGCCTCAAAACAGGAAGATAATCTTGCATGTGCAGGTTCCCGAATATAATTGCAAGCATCCTTAGAAGTGGGAGAGGGAGGCAGAGGGGGAGCACCAGAGAGATGGCAGTGAGAGGACGTGGACCCCGCTGATGGTTTGGAAGATGGGGGGGAGGAAGCGATGAGCTGAGAAAGTGGCCAGACTCCAGACACGAGGAAAAGAAAGGAGATGGGTTCTACCCTAGGGCCCCTGGAAGCAAATATCGCCCTGCTGGCATCTTGACTTTATCCCACCGAGACCGATTTCAGGCTTCTGACCTCCAGAAACGAAAGTCGCTAAGTCTGGTTTAATTTGCTATGGCGGCAACATGAGACTCATACATGAGCCACGGTCGGCTTCCCTATTTTAGTTCAGCCTGCTGCACGGGGTGCCACATGGGATTCTAGGTGGCAGGTGAGGGGAGGTGTTAGTGCAATGATGGTGTGTGATGCGTGCGCTTGGCCGCCTCCCTGGCCGGCGTGGGTGAGTGCTCTGCGGGTGTCCACCTGATAATGCGCTGTGACCCGTGCCCCTCTGGTCAGTGTGAACAAACGTGCATCCCTTTTCTTGTATGTGGGTCTATGGGGATGAAGTCCTCCAACCTTTATTTCACTTTATTTCACCTTCAGTTTTGAAGTATATTTCCACTGAGTATAGAATTCTACTCTGATAGTGTTTTTCTTTAGCACTTTGAAGATGTTCTATTGCCTTCTTGCCTCCAGAAAAGTGATCCGTATGTATCATTATTTCTTTGTATTTGTGGTTTGGGGAGTCAGAGAAAATCCAGCTCCTGAGGGGCAGTTCTGGTCCTGAGGTGACTTTGTGTCTGAGGGTCACTTGGTGCCCCACGTGCTTCATCTCGACTATGGCTCATTAGCATGACAGAAACTTCAAAACAAATGCAGAATTTCCCCTTGAAGATGAATTGTCTTGGTTCCAGACCCCTGGGGGTCTGCGTTGTGATTCATCTGTTGGGACTTACCAGGAGCTCCACGTGGTGTCATTTTCCAACACTGATACCACTAGTAATCTCGAATATCAGAGGATCTAATGTGTCATATGACCTTCGTGGTGGGGCTGTTTGTATTGTATCCTGAATGAGCTCCTATAAACTGTCCAATTCTGAGCCTCACTCAGCGCTGACAGCTTCTCATGCTTCCCAATATGTGGGTCAAAGCAGTATTCTCAAGAGAGTAATATTCATCTTCCAGAATCCGAGGAGGCCAACCAAGCCTTGTTTGCACTCCTTTTTTTGAGCCTGGAGATGAAAAAGTCAGTCATTTATACTTTAGAACACTAGATTCCTCAAACTGAACTGACGCCGTGGTCCCTAAATCTTCATAGTGATTATCTCTCACCTTCTAGAACACATGTGTCCCTCCAAGGTCTCCAATGTGGCAGACATTAGATCTGGTTAGCACAATGGCATCAATACTGTGAATCAACGATACATCCTGCAAGATGTCCAGCTGGTCCAGATTCTTCAGACTTTTGTTATGTCATCAGAGCAGGAGAGGTGATACTTCTCTGGGCCAAGCTTGTGAATATTTATCATTGTTCCTTCTAAGAGAAAGCAAATTCTTTCTGATTTTCCATTCTAAGGGTGAAAAGAGCTCATTTATGAGGTTAATTG
Source organism: Panthera tigris (assembly GCF_018350195.1). NCBI lineage: Eukaryota > Metazoa > Chordata > Mammalia > Carnivora > Felidae > Panthera > Panthera tigris. The sequence goes on from NC_056670.1 coordinate 1,881,042, forward strand.
CCAGACACCACACACCTGTGGCCAACGGAATCTGCTTTTGCAGATATAGTGGATCAGGCAAAGTGACTGCAATCAGAACTTCTACCTCTTCAAGCTCACACTCAGGTTCCAGATTCTCCCTAGTAGTCGCAGGTTCCAAGGAGATAAAAAGGGGGTAACTGGAGATTCTGTGGGGAGCTACCACTCCTACATCTGATAGATCTTTCCGTGTGATGCTGATTCCTGCTGTTACCCCTGGGTGTACTGGTCTTTATATTTGCTGGTCTGGTGCAGGTGAGGGGAAGGTTCCTGCCCACCCTTCTCCACTGTGACAACTCTTAGTAGGCTGAGTGGCTAATGAGGGTCATGGCAACTGCCAAGTGTGTCTGTTACAATCACACATTCAGGGATCTGGGCTCATTGGACCCACAGGGACCAGATCTGAGTCAGGGCTCAATTTGTTATCTGCCACCATAAGTCTTTGGGTTCTAGTGTCATTGTCATCTCAGAGCATTAGTCCAACAGTTTTGAAAATGTGTGTGTGTGTCCTTTATTAAATATTCATCTGAGTAAATGAACAGCCCGTTTGATGAAGGGCTAGGGAGCCATTCTCATGTATACTTCACAGTGTTCCTTAAAAAGGAACTCAGTTCTGGAAACTGGCTCAAGTCTGGAAACTGGGAAAGAGTGTGATTGCTTTCTTTTTACATTGGGGAAATTCCTCTGTCCCTCCTGAGTATCCATGCCCAACTGACTTTGATTTTGGAGATCAAGCTGTAATCTTGCTGATCGCCTATCTATTTGGTCACTACAGTTGCCAGCTCCTCTCAGTGGTTTCTGTGAGTCTCTTCCAGTCAGGGTCCTTTGGACACCGCTCTAACTTTGCCATACATTATGATAATTGAACCCACCCAGCTCCTGAAGTTTAAGTCCTGTTACATGGCCTCAGTTGTGTGAGGATTTTATCATCCCCGTGGCTACCGATGAGTGTAGTTCTTGCACAGCATCTCCAACCTGTGAGACCCAATTCACAGACAAGATATGGCGCATGACTGAAGAGTGTGTGCCCCAGCATATCCCTCATTGCACTGTAAACAGTGCCTCCTTTGGGCACTCCAGAACTTAATCATCTGATGGGCTTTCCTGGAATTACGTTCCTCTCCAACGTGCCCTTTTTCTACCATCTTCTGAGGCCAAGGAGACCCTTCAATCTCAATTGATGGCTAATGAAAGCTATCACCTTTTCTCTGTTCTAGGAGCCATGCTAACATGCGTTGGGACTGGATCAATAGTGAAATTGAGAGTGCCCCAGTTCCTACAAACTCTTATCCAAATCTATGTCCTAGTATTCCTCAGCACCCTCAGATTACACACCTATGCGTACTGTCTCGGACCCTCTAGTTCTTTGTGGTATAGTTGTTTCCTCCCTTATCAGGTCATAAGGACATCAACATTACTTCTCTGAAATCAGATATGTCATTTAGATAAAATCTTATTACTGCTGGTTGTCTAACATATCCATCTCTCTCTCTCTCTCTCTCTCTCTCTCTCTCTCTCTCTCTCTCTCTTACACACACACACACACATATATATACGTATATATATATGTATATATATATACACACACACACACACATATACATATATATATACATATACACACATATACATACATATATTTTATTTTATTAGTGAACAAATTTTGTTTTACACATATATTATTATACGAGTATAAAAATACATATATATTAAATACATGTATTTTATACATATATACATACATATATACATATATATACATACATATACATACACACACATATATATACTTATATATATAACAGATTTACAGTTTACTCATAAAAGGAAAAGATTACCTCAGTAAATAATTGAAATAAATGGATAGTCCTAATATACCAAGTGTAGGTGTCCCAGTATTGCCACAGGTTAGTCGAACATCTTAAAAATACATAAATTATGTATACAGAAATTTAAATTCAGAAAAACAATATCTTTAGTATATGTCTTGTATTCAAATATATTTTCACAAAGCCTTCTATGCTTAATACTTAAATAGTGCTACGGCTATTAAAAGGATGTTACTCTTGAAAATGCATTTGGAATAAAAATGTCACATAATAATGATTCTGTAGATCAAAAAAAAATAATTTTCTAGGATTCCTGGGATATTTTTAAAAGTAACTTCCAAAGGTGATTTGTTAATTTTTAATGCTTAGTTTCTAACTTATAATAATGTAATTGTAATGTTTAATGTATAGAATGTGAACCATTCTATTTCATCTTATTTTTCAACTATTTCTGTCACCAATTGTTTATTATCAAGGAAACATTACCCTAAATATTAATTTACAGTTCTTATAATAAAAAATCATACTTTGTTGAACAAAGTATCTGATTTATGACTCTATAAATGTTTTAGCATTAAATTATTTTTATGGCCGTGTTATTTATTTTCATGGCCATAACTAGATTTATACAGTAATTTCATTCCACTTTTCTTTACATATCTAGAAAGTGCACAATTAATTCCAAGTTGGGTCATACAGCTGTCGCTGAATTGATCACGAACCCCCAGCTGCCAGTGCAGGAGGAGGAATCTTCCTTCCACATTCTCTTCCATCCATTTTCCAGGGCGTGACCCTCTGAGATGAGAACAAGTTGAACTCCTGGGGCACACATATAAGTTGCCCGGAAGGAAACTTTGAGATGCTTTAACTCACGCGTTGAAGAATATTGAGCTTAACACAGAAAAGAGGAGAGCTTGGGTAATTTTAGAATCACATGTGAAGTTTGTTTCCTCTTCAAGGGGAAAACTTCAAAAACAAACTTTCAAATTGAATACTTGTCAAAGAGGAATCACTTAACTGCACGACATGGAATATTTGGGGCATGGTGAACTGTAGCGGAATAAATCGTTAGAAATTTTCAGTCGGTTTAGAAATCTGGCCACTTAATTTTCAAAGCTGCAGAGCTTTTAGTAAAAGTTTTTATCTCATTTAATATGTACCTCATAACCTACTCTGAAAAGCTCTTAGTGGGTTTCACTTTATTTCGCCCCAAATATTTAATAAATGACATACCAATAGCACTTTTGCTTTTGCTTATGCTTTAGTCAGAGTTCTTTGGTTAATAAACTTCACTACAGTTAATTATGTAAACGTCTTGTGTGTAGCTTGGAAATGGATGGTGTAGAATCCAGGACCGCAAGGGAAAGCTGGATACAGAACTGGGGAGCTGTCCAGCGTCAAGGCAGTGGCTTTTACCAATCTCTGTCATTCCAGGGCAGTGTTTCTTTCCTCTCCTCTTTGATTCTTTGTATCTCCAGTTTTCCAACCAGCACCCACTGCTCACAGGTGACCCAATAACATTGGGTTCATATCCCTTCATATCCCTGAAGCTATATTGGTTTGCTGCGTCCAGTCTGTGTTACTATTATATTCCCATCCCAATTAGAGTTCTCCAGTGAAGAAGGCTTACTGATTTCTGACCATTAGATGGATAGCTTTCACTAAAATCCGTTGCCCATCCATGGACAATCCATGGGGCTGTGTGAACTTGAATGACACATACACACAGACCCCCAAATAGGGTGTGTGGCTTAGAGCTCAGAGAAGAGGTCTTTGCATGGACAGGTTACCTTAAAAACCATAACTGTCTAGTAAAGTAGTGGTGTTCAAAGAGCTCCATGGATCTGAAAGGGAATCATGGCGGTAAATTGGGGTGGCATGGATCATGGGGTGCTGTGGACGGGCGAGCTCCAGAACTCTCATTTCACGTTAGCTGGTTAATTTCCATGTTCGCTTGTTTTGTATATTGAGCTTTATTTATTTCATGAAAGAGTTAGGTTTGGAAGAATAAGTTTAAAATTTCTTCTGTAAGGTGTTGGTGATTGTTGTAAAACTGTAGCTTAGCTTGAATCCCCTCCGTGAAATGTCTAAATCCTTTTGATAGATTAACAAACACTTGGAAAATGATTTAACTTTTTGAGTAGAATTCTCTAACGTGAAGGTTAGAAGTAAAGCCTTAATTACTCAGGGTTACTGAATTCAATATACCTGGCACTCAAGTTTGCCTAGGGAGACACATACATTTCCTATTACAGATGGCCAACACAGCACTGCCTTATTTTATTTTTATTAGAAATAAAGCACTTTCTAATATGTTTTTAGGTGAATGCAACAGTGTATGTACTCAACTACCTCCCATTAGAGAAAAGAAAAAAGGTATTTTTTTGTTTTTAGGTGCAAAACATACTTAAAGTGAAATAAGACTTTTTTGAAGGTAATAAATAAGATGCTATAGAATTTTAATGAAAGACAATATAAAGACTAATTATAGATATCATTGGGAAAAATAGAGACAAAGAATAGAGAAACGTAGATAAGGATATAAACCCAGCTAAAACAGCTAACCTAGAGAACATTGCTATATCCCTCCCCCATTTCCCAGGATTGTAAAAGATGTTGAAACATTTGAACATTACAGAAATAACCTAGGGACAAATACAATATGTGTATCCCAGATGCAGTATGATATGCTTATTCTATTTACAATAAAACTCAGCATAAAGCTATACAACATAAAAGTCACCAAAAAGGAGAGGTTAAAAAAAGGAATAGAGGCGCCCAGCTGGCTCAGTTGGAAGAGCATGTGACTCTTGATCTCGGAGTCGTGAGTTCAAGCCCGTGTTGGGCATAGAGTTTCCTTTAAAAAAAATTAAAAAAAAGAACATATGAATTATTAATTAATATGGAGCAAGCATGGGCTACTTTTAAAAACTAAATACTAGTATTGTTCAGTACATTTTAACTTATAATTTAGTGAGTATTAGTGTGATCTTCATCTTATGATTTTGCTTTACGTGGTGCAGTAGGTATATGCGTGTGTGTTAACACTTTCAAATAAGTGCTTCATGCAATGAAAATGTTTTAATAAGAAAAATGAGTCAATATAAAGCAACTTCACTTATATATTATGTCATTATACATTGTGGAACTTCCATATTATACTAGAAATGATCCAATTTTAAGTATAGTTTTATATGCAGTTTTCAAAGTTAATGCCTAGAATAAAAATAGAATAAGATTGAAAATTTAATGCAAACTATACTTTGCATATAAATAAGAATATTACAATACTATGTTTATATAGCTCTACACCATGCCCAAAAGCATATATGGCAGGCATAGAAAAATACATTCTCTCCTTATAAATATAAAAGCAAGATAATTTATTTAAATTTTTTTCATGGAAATTGACATAATTGGTGTAAAGTGAATTGCCAATGTTTATTACTTCAAAAGTTTTGACATACTGTGACCTGAGAAAATGCCGTCGTAATCAAGGGAATGGAAATATCCATCTCCCACAAAAGTTTCTCTGTGCCCTTTATGATCCATGTCTCTCCTCCTCTACCAATCTCCAAGCAGCTACTCTGTATTTCTGATACTATAGAACAGTTTGCATGTGGTAGAATTTCATGTAAATACAGTCACACGAAGTGTGGTCATTCTTGTCTTTTTCACTCAATGTAACTACTTTGAGATCCACACATGATGATACATGGAACAATAGTTCATTAGTGTTTGTTTTTCTTTTTTAAATTAATAGACTTTGGAACAGTTTCAGGTTTACAGAAAAAATCAAGCCATTAGGGAGAGTTGCCACGTACCCCCTCTTTTCCTTCCCCACATTTTCCCCTGTTATGAACATCTTGCTACAGTGTAGTACATTTGTTGTGATTGACAGATCATTGTACACAGTGTCAGTTCATTATCAACAATATTATTGGTATACATTGATAATATTGATATTGTAATTTTAATGACCATAATATTGTTACATGATTATTAACTGTCATACATAGTTTACATCAGGGTCCGCTCTTGGTGTCGTACATTCTGTGGGTCTAGACAAGTGTGCCATGTTGTGTAGCCTCCATTACAGTTTCACACAGAATGGCCTCACGTCGCTGAAGTATTTCATTTATTCATCCCACCCCCAGCCCCTCACATTGGATTGGGCGACTGTAGGGTTTGTTCTGAGAAAGCAAATGCCTGAGTACAAATTGCATTAATGTGAAGTAAGAGAAGGAGGAATATAGGAGATTTTCTTTATTATATATGGATTGTAAGGTTTGGCTCCTTAAAGCAAATTAAAACTTCTTAATACTTACTAATTACCCTTCAATCCAAATGTCGTATCATAGAGAACAATCTAGTCAAATTAGATCAGTGTCCTAAATGTAAAATTAAACTATAAACCTTACAGATATAACAAAAATTGTTTGTGGCTTTTGACTTAAGATTATTTAGATATGCCCCAAAAGAACATCCCAGACAACAACAAAAGAGTGAAAAATTAGACGCCATAAAATAAGAAATTCAACACTCCTGCCCTATAGGCCACACTGGGAGAAAACAATTGCAAACCATATTTCTGATACAAGATATGTACCCAGAATTTATAAATTCAATAATAAGGAAAAACACAACCTAATAAAAAAAAAACAACAATCAAAAAAAGAGGTTTGGGAACACTCACTTCTACCCGAGAACATACAGAAATGTCAGATAAGTACACAAAAGAGGTACTATACCACTTCATGTCTGTTAGAACAATACAATTAAAAAGATCGGTAATCCCATATGTTGACAATAGGTAGAAAAATGGAAACTCCCTTATACTGGTAGTGGGAACATAAAATCCTATGGCCACTTTGGGAAAATTGAGCAGTTTCCAAATTTAGATATACACCACCATTGCACCCACCTGCTGTACACCTAGATATTCACCCAGTAGAAATTACAGCATATCTCCTTACAAAAACTGAAACACAAGTGGTCATGGCGGCCTTATTTGTAAATGCCCCAGACTAGAAACATCCCAAAGGTTTATCAACAGATGAATGGATAAACCAAATATTACGTAACTATAAAGTGACCTTGTAACTCAGCACTAAAAAGGAATGTCTTGGGGCACCTGGGTGGCTCAGTCGCACCTTCAACTCTTGGTTTCGGTATAGGTCATGATCTCACGTTCATGAGTTTGAGCCCCACATTGGGCTCCACTATGACACTGTGGAGCCTGCTTGGGATTCTCTCTCTCCCTCTCTCTCTCTACCTCTCCCCTGATCATTCTCTCAAAATTTGGAAGATGAGCTAGGAGAAAATCTAGGTGACACTGTGCGATATATTCGTGCTGCGTTCAAAACCAGGCGAAATGAACTGGTGATGTGGGAAGTCAAGGGGCTGTAACTGGGAGGAGGGACTTAGGCAGTGGTGCAGGGTGTGCCCAGGTCTTCCTCTGTCAAGGGGTCCCTACTTGGAATTAGCACAGATATGGAACCCAGGTGAGAAGCTGTGTCTGCACAGCAGCAGCATGAATCAGGTTTTTGGCTCCCTGACATGGCAGTTTTCTTGTAACATAAATTAAACACTTACATAGGTTAAACACTACTAATGGCTCTCCATCTAGTTTGCTCTTAGGGAAGCCATAAGCAATTAGCCACTACCAAGGCACTTTTTGTGTGTGAAGTATAATCGACTTATAACCAAGGCATTCTGATTGCCTGTCAAACCTGCCACCTGGGGCCATGGTATGCCCACATTCTCTCTGGTGGTTCAGGGCTGCATCCGGCCAGCTGATCCACCGGGATCACATCATCCTTCTTGAAATCTATGAACATATCTCAATGGTGACATCCTCTGTTGTCGCAGGTGGAAGCAAGCACAGAACGTTTCACTGATGCGGGGCTCCCCTCACTGATACGTTGATCAGGGCCTCACAGAAGGAGGTGCCTTGTAGATCTCAACATGGAACGGAGCTGAGGACTGAGTATGCAGGTGGCACATGAACATCCATTCCGTTGTTCGATTGTTGAGTGTGTGGGGATCTTACAAGTAATTGACCCAGAAGCACTGCTGAGTGACTCAGACCTTACTGGCTGGTTGAATAAATTCTGGAAAGCTACCGCCAAGCCATAGCTGCGGAAGCTGTGCTGTTTCCATCTGACATGGCCGGGGAAGGTCCAGGAGTGGTTGAGGTTCTACAAATGTTACTCTGAATGTGTCCGCCTGTAGAGAGAGATATCTTCTCCCTAGAAGCAGACAGGCAATTAATAACGCAGAAAATCTCTGTCCTTTCCAGGCGCTTAGTGTTTTCAAGCATTTCTGCTGACAGTTTCAATGAGTTGCAAAACACGCCTGGTGAGATTTGGTCTGATTTGTCAACCGTAGAATGGCTCGGCAGCACGCGTGTCTGGCATACTGTCCTTTACACTTTTCTCAGGTTTATAGTGGTCACACGTTATCATGACATGTTTAAAATATTCATCAGGATAATTCTTGCCTGGGAGCTGAAGCACCTGATCCTTTTAGTCCGTACATTTTGTGGCAAAAGGATGGATTCCAGTCCCCACACAGGAATTTCACATGTGGCGCACGACCAGCAGGAAGCTGGGGCAGAGGACATCCTCTGGCATAGTCCCAGACAACTAGGCTGAAGGTGTGCACTGAATGAAATTTGTTCAGTAACCGATATCTTAACAGCTTGGTCCTGGACAGGTGAATGCCAAGTGCCTGGGAGAGACGTGTACAGTTAGGACCGTGGACCGGCTCCAAATGGTGTATTTTGACCGCCGTGAATTCTAAGTGAAGAATTAGAAACCGGGAGTCAACACTACTTTCAAGAAGCTTGGCTCTGAAGGAGAGCACTTCAAACGGAGTTGCTAGAGGCAAAATCACGGAGGCTTGTTTGTCCTTTGAAGACGGGCTTGTACCTCAGCATGATACTGTCTTGTGCTTAGTACTTCCACTGATAAAACGATATGCACTATTCCTACTTCCTGTTAACAGGTACATTTTATCTAGTGTCAACATACATTTTCAGGAGCAAAATGGAAAGTTTTAAGGTTAAAATTATAAAGACAAAATAGTGAACATGGTATTTACTTAGTGAGTACATAGCTTTGTTTGACATTCACCTTACATCCCCCGCCCCGAGAAGTTTGTTTAGGCGTGCCGATCAGCCCAGTTAAAATAAAAGGGGTCTGAGCTCAGCTCAGGGTGTCTTGTCATGTGTTGTTCACAGCCACCCAACTATTGTAACGGTTTCTGTCAGTATAATGGTCCACAGTGGAAGTTCATTGATTTTTTTATTTTTATTATTATTTTTTAATTTTTTTGTAATGTTTATCTATTTTTGAGACAGAGACAGAGCATGAACGGGGGTGGGTCAGAGAGAGACACACACAGAATCTGAAACAGGCTCCAGGCTCTGAGCTGTCAGCACAGAGCCCGACGCGGGGCTCGAACTCACGGACCGCGAGATCGTGACCTGAGCCAAAGTCGGACGCTTAACCGACGGAGCCACCCAGGCGCCCCACAGATATTTGACTTCTTTAGAGCTTAAAATATTTTTCTTATGCCAGGCTTTTGATATGATTAGATTTTCTTTGTAGATTTTTCTTCAAAGTCTATATTACTTGCAGTTAGAGTTTCTTGTAATATTGGCTAATAGGCAGGCTAAATCTCTCAAGTTAAGCTTCAGTTAATACGCACAAGACATTCCCTCACCGTGAGACCGGTGGTTGATCAACTAGAATCTGGGCTCACAGTAGGATAAACAGCCTCATGAAAGAGGCTGGATTATGGCAGTTCAGCATTAGTCATTAAATATTGTGACAGGCACATATTGCCATTTCCCCTGAGAGAGGGTGATGAGAGGTGGTCAGTTTTATGCTCCTGCATGTTATTTTATGTTCTTCTATCCTCTGTAATTCAGAAATGTGTGATAACAGCTTTCAGCTTCAGTCTTATAGCTGTTGTATAATTTAATTGAAAACAACTGGGTCATCTCATTTAAACTCTTACTATGTTGATTCTCCATATGTTTTGTAAATTTATGGAGTCCTTTGAGATTATCTCACTTTTCCAAAAGATTATCAGACGTAGTTTGAATCCATTATAACAGGATGAAAACCAATATTTTTAAGATCATCTTCAATAAACAGTTAAGTGGTCTAGTGGTTCATAAAACCACTAAAGCCGAAAACTCAGTTACACATTTTTTCCCTTTCTTTTCCAGTTTCTAACATGGACTTAATACACTGTTTTTGAGCCTAAGGAATAATTATATATATAAATCCAAAATTAAGTATATCAAATGAGGATAGAAGTCTCCATATATTAAAATGACAAATAAGTGGTCAAATATCAATTTAGAGAAAGATTTGTTATCTGGTATCTATCTGTGCCCTAGGAGTGCCCGTGCTACCTATTAGTATTATTATTATTGCTATTATTATTATTCCTGAGAAATCAGTGGACAGAATTTTGAGAAAGGCTTGCATAATTAGAAATAGAACATACTCCTCTGACTCTTTCTGCTAAAATGCTGCCCCTGATGCCACCATGGCTTCTGTGCATCATTGCCGTTGGCTAATTGGGAGGCTGTATCACAAGCCATTTGATACGTGCATTTTCCCCCACAAAGTTAAAAAGGGAACCGTTTTCAGAGTGAGGGCAAAACTAAAGTTAATAGCTAAAATGGAACATATCCTGCGAAACACCTTGAAGTGCCTCTTAATGACTCTCCTACATTAAGGGACTCCTTGAAGCTCATTGTGCAGCACATCTACCATATTGTATGATCCCATTTTTCAGTCCCTGGCCTCAGACGTATAACATTGTGACTCAGATGTGTGTCCTTCTTCACTCTGTGTTTTTACATTTCTACTAGTTTCGCTTCCTGATATTATTGTAGCACAGATGTTTGAATTACTTCTTCCTGGATTGTCTCTAGAGCCCTTCATATTTATCCTTTGGTCTCTTGACTTAATTTTGTTGTTGTTGTTTGTTGCTGTTGTTTATTTATTTATTTTGAGAGAGAGCAAGTGTGCAGGGGAGGAACATAGAGAGAGGGAGACAGAGAATCCCAAGCAGGTTCAATGCTGTCAGTGCAGAGCCCAATGTGGGGCTTGACCCCACGACCCTGGAATCATGACCTGAGCCGAAATCAAGAGTCAGATGCTCAACCGACCGAGCCATCCAGGCACCCCTTGACTTAAATTTCTAACACCATTTCTATCATGATTTTCATTCTAGCCCTGTAACTAGGCTGGTTGCTATCAGAAGGTGCCATTGGCCAAGTTCCACCCCACTACATGTTTACCATGTCTCTGATTGTGTTCCCAGTTGAACATTGTGATTATTCTGCCCAGCGACTCTCTTTGTTAATAATTATCAGCTCTGTTGGTGACTTGATCTTCCCCCTGGAACAATTTTTTATTCTAATTTGAATGCAAATGGAGGGGAATAGTGCCATGTTTTCTTAAGCTCTTTATTTATTTTACTCAGAGTCTATTATAGATGCTCACAATTAATTTAATTGAATTGACCAGATTTGTAACATATTAAACATAAAACATTTTCTTGGGCAGCCGAGAGCTTCCACTACATTCTGGAACAGAAGTGTATCTCTAGCTCAGTGTTTATGTTTCATCCTTTGAAGTAGACGCATCCTCTCTCGTAGACATAATTATGCCCTAAATAAAGAGCTAGTCTGACTCTCCGGACTAGCCTTACAGACAGTCCAAACATGTTTAAATCAATGAGTGAAAAAATTCTCCAACAGTTTGATGATAATGAAATATTTTATCACGTTTTAGGAGGTTAGCATAATTTCATAACATGATTAAACAAATAGAAGAGAGACATACTGTAGGTCAGTTTTACTAATACCTCACTGAATAAATAGCGTTGGGCTGTGATGGTTAATTTTATGTGTCACCTTGACTGGCCATGGTTGCCCAGGTTAAACATTATTTCTGGGTGTGTCCGTGAGGGTGTTTCCAGAAGAGATCAGCGTTTGAACTGGCGGGCTCAGGAAGTTAGACCGGCCTCTCCTGGGACACACGGGAATATCAACTCTGAGGAAGACTGTGTGGCTTCTCAGTCTCTGTAATCATGTGAGCCTGTCCCTCTAGTAAATCTCCATAGATGATGTAGATGTGGATGTAGGTATAGATGCAGATGTAGATACAGATGTGGATATAGATGTAGGTGTAGATGTAGGTATAGATACAGATGTAGGTGTAGATCCTACCTGGTTCTGTTTCTGTAGAACAGAATGTACTTCTAATAAACCACTAGCCAAAACCTGGAGTATTATTAGTAAAATTATAACATGACAATGGCCAGTTTATTTCAGGAATGTAAAGAGGCCTATACATTATCAAATCTATTATTGCAATGCCCCACATTAATTGACTAACGAAAACACATAAAACCAAGGTAAGAGAGTTTTTAAAAGGTGATGTCCAAAGTTCAATACTTAGTTTTGATAAAACACGTAGAACACTAAAATATTAAGGTAACATCCTTAACCTGTAACCACTAATGGGTCATGTTTAATGGTAGGGAAAAGACAGGGGACCCCACTATCAATATGCTGTGTGATAGATTGCTAAAACTGCGGCCAACATAAGGAGAAAAGAAGAAACTCCCCCCAAAAAAGTGGCTTACTGTGTGGAATAAAGACATAATGGTGTTGTTTTATGGGTGTGTGACTTTAATTTACATAAAAATCTGAGATAATTAAAAGGCCAATAAGATAAGGCACTGATAAGAAAACTGAGCAAAGTAGTTAAATACAAAATTAACATATTCAAATCTCTTTGTTTCTACCATCAACAAATAATAACAAAAATAATTTTTAAAAGCATTCTCTGGGGCGCCTGGGTGGCTCAGTCGGTTAAGCTTCTGACTTCGGCTCAGGTCGTGATCTCGCGGTCCGTGAGTTCGAGCCCCATGTCGGGCTCTGTGCTGACCGCTCAGAGCCTGGAGCCTGTTTCAGATTCTGTGTCTCCCTCTCTTTCTGACCCTCCCCCCTTCATGCTCTATCTCTCTCTGTCTCATAAATAAACATTAAAAAATTTTTTTTTAAATAAAAAAAGCATTCTCTATGGCAATGAAATATGAAATACATATAATTCAACTTACCTGTACGTGGAAATATATTTACAAATAATTTTTCAATAATGTTTATTGTGTGAAAGGTCATCTGACTAAATGGGAAGATATTTACGCATGTTTTGGGGTCTTAACATTATAAAGATATCAACTCTTCTCCAGTAAATCTGTAATCAACATGATTAATTATCAGTAGTAGTTTTCAGGGAAAAGGTAACCTTATAATGTACATGTTAGAATACATATTCATGTGGACCAAAGCAGTTTTGGAAAGGAAAAGGGGACTGCAATATACTTCAGCAGATATTAGGACATATTGGAAAGTCTCAGTGATTAAAACCCTTGGCATGAGCACAGGAGAACTGTGGGCTAAGGATCCATACATGTCCATGATTGTGGAATATGATTGACACGGTATCACATTTCATAAGGGAAAGCTTAGTCTATTTAACAAATGGTTTTAGGAAAATTGACTACACAAATTAGTAAAATTAAATGGGATCCTCTAATAGACACCATTTAAAAATAAATTCATTCTGGTTTCATGACCTAAATGAAAGGGATAGTGTTTTCATAAGAATATACAGGACTGTTATAACATTTAGTGTAGAAAATTTTCTTAAATAAGCTCCCCTAAATAAAAGGCAAAAGGAAAACACCATGTCAGTTTAATTTTATAAAAATAAAAGGTTTTTCAACTGAGAAAACTAAAAATAAAGTAAAAACTATGAGAAAATGATTTCAGTTTATATAACCATGTAATAAGAAAGAGGTCACTTCATTAAGAGGATAAAACACTTTGTTTCATGCACCCGACACTGAAACACCCAAATATATAAAGCGAATATGAACAGATCTGAAGAAAGGAATAGACAGCAATGCAATGTGGTAGGACACCACAGCACCCCACTCTCCACAATGGAGAGCTTACCCCAGTGAGTAATCGTTGAGGACACATTGGGCCTAAACCACCCATTAGAGCAGGTGGACCTCACAGGCACGCGTAGAACATTCTGTCCAACAGCACACGTGTAACATTTCCCAGGACAGGTCTCAGGTTAGTCACAAAACAAGCTCTAATGAATTTAAGAACATTGAAGTCATATCGGGTATCTTTTCCAACCACAATGGTATGAAACCAGAAAGCAATCACAAGAGGAAACATTGGAAATTCACAAATATGTGGAGATTAAACAACATACTCCTAAAAAACCTGTGGGCAAAGAAGAAATCAAAAGATAAATCATGAAATATCTTCACAAAAATTACAATGGAAACACAGCACACCAAAACTTACGGGACACAGTGAAAGCAGTTTTAAGAGGGATATTCATAGAAATGAATGCATATGTTAAAAAAAAAAAAGAAAAGATCTCAAGTAAGCAATATAACCTCAAGGGACTAGAAAAAGGAGAAAAAACTAAGCCAAAAGTTAGTAGAAGGAAGGAAATAACAAAGATCAGAGAGGAAATAGAGGCCAGAAAGATAGTAGACAATCAGAGCAAGTAAGATACACAGATTGACCAACTTTTAGCTAGACTAGTGGGGGTGGCGGGGGGAAAAAGAGTTGGATTTAGAAATGAGAGAGAGAGGAGACTAACACGACAACTGATACCACAGAAATACTAAGGATCCTAAGAAAGTACTATGACCATTTATACAGCAACACATTGGATAATGTAGAAGAAATGGGTAAAGAGTAGAATACATACTGAAATGCTGAAAATGATCAAGAGAAAGATGGAACAATTCAATGGGTCACGTGGGGAAATAAGGATGAAAACTATAACTACTAGTCTAGGGGCACCTCGGTGGCTCAATCAGTTAAGCAGCTGACTTTGACTCGCAGTGCGTGAGTTCGAGCCCCACATTGGGCCCCATGCTGTCAGCGTAGAGCCCACTTCAGATCCTCTCTCTTCCTCTCTCTCTGCTCCTCCCCTGCGCGCGCTCTCTCTCTCTCTCTCTCTAAATTAAATAAACATTAAAAAATTAATAGTCTGAAAAAAAACTCAACAATAACAAAAATCAACTCATATCCCCTGGGTTAGAAGAAACTTTAACATCAGGTAGGATCGACAGAGGCAAGAATTGGAGGATAAAAGGAATAAAAATGCTTCCATGACCGCGCACAGATACGGATACATACTTCAGTGGTG
Source organism: Panthera tigris (assembly GCF_018350195.1). Lineage (NCBI taxonomy): Eukaryota > Metazoa > Chordata > Mammalia > Carnivora > Felidae > Panthera > Panthera tigris. Next base: position 1,896,169 of record NC_056670.1, read on the forward strand.
ACCATGTGCCCACAGGTGATGAAGAAGGGTTGTAATGGTTCAGTTTCAGTCATACTGGTTCAATTTTGTAACCGAAGGAAAAATAAAAAGCTGCTTTGAGGCCATGAGTTAGTGGGAACCACACAAATTAGTTGGAAAACTTAGAGATGTAAAATGTCCATTCGGAGCAACAACGTAATAATTCTCCGTGACGATGTTGTCACGTAAAGCAGAGGCAGGTGGCTGGTGGGAACCAAGTGTGGGGCACGAGTGTGGAGGTGGGGGAAGGTGTGAGGGGTGCAGAAGCAGATGGCATCGGGGGGTCTGCAGCCCCTGAGCGGTACATGGGAGGAGAGGGGGCTGTCTGGATGCTGGGGACGCTGAGAGTGTAGTGATGCTGCAGGGAGGCCCTGGTGACACCCCGGTGAGGCCCCATTGATGCCTTAGTGAGGCCCCGGTGAGGCCCCAGTGAGGCCCTAGTGACATTGCACGTCTCTCCAAGTGCGGGGATGCACCACCACCTGCCCCACGGGAAGAGTACAGAGAGCTGGCCATCCTGATTCCCTCTAGGAGGTGCCAGGTTGGGAACATGTGCACCGCCCACTGCCCGGGCTGGGGAGGGAGGACTGTGGTACTTGAGCCCACGCATTCTCTAAGCCCGGGCAGGTGCTCCTGGGCATTCGCAGACAGGGGTGGGCTCTGGTCCCCGTGTGCTGAGCAGAAGAGCGAGCCGCGGGCACACGGGATGCTCGTGGGGTCCTGTCCTGTCCTGCCCCCTCCACCACATCCTGTCCTGTCCTGCTCTCTCCACCCCATCCTGTCCTGTCCTGTCCTATCCCCTCCACCCGTCCAGTCCTCTCCTGCCTGCCCGGCTTTGCACCTGCTGTGTGCAGAGGGGAGTGTGTGCGGGCTGCCATCACCACGTGGGTGCACCCTCTCCTGACTCCACTGAACACTCTGCTTCTCACCTGTTCCACACACGAATCCCACTTCCCTCTGTCTGAAGCCAGCTCCTGCTCTCTCCTCTCCTGCAGAGTATTTCTGGGGTTTTCCCTGTCCTTCATCACCGACCGCACTCCACCCTGCTCCCTGGAGACCCCTGTCCCAGCCACCTGCCCCCTCCTGTGCCTTCCCTTGCAGGTGGTGCCTTCATAGAACCATCCGTCGTCCCTTTCCAGGGGCCTTTCCTCTCTTCCTCTAAACCACGGTGATTAGACGTTTATTTCCATGACTGCAGCATCTGCTTCTGTTAAGGTCTCCACATCTTCCCGGTTGTTGAGGGCGTGAATCCATTCTCGGTCCCGATAAGCCCTAACCCATTGGAGCATCTGACCTCCTGCACCTGGACCCAGGTTCTCCCCCACCTGCAGCTGGGCTCGGGCTCGGAGGGTGGTCACCTGGGGCCCGTGGCAGGGTGACATGCTTCTTGGAAACCTTTTCCAGCAGAGGGCACTGGTGCCATGAGGAAAGGACGTGGGTCTGGTTTGCTCCGAATTGCCTTCCGTTCTTCTGGTTGCCACGCCCCTTTGGTTTTCCTTCTGCTTTCCGGGTCCTTCCTTCTCATTCTCCTTTGGAGGCTCATTGCTCCCCACAACGAGCTTGTGTTGGGATCTTCCACGTGTATGGGTTTGGCCTTCTCTTCTGATCCCACGTTCTGACGACCTCGTTCATCCCTGTGGCTCTAAACACCCGTGGGCTAGCGGCTCACACATGCTTACCTCTTTCTCAGGCCACTTCCCCCAATTCCTATTTGCATTCCCACTTGAATACTCAATGTACGTTTCAAAATTACATGCGCCGACACCCGAGCTTTGGACATCCAGAGCACCTGCTGAAACCTGTGAAGCCCTGTGTGACCTGACTCCCCTCCATTCCTCTGCCCTTGCCCACGGCAGCTGGCTCTGTCACACACCCGTAGGCGGGCTCTTCCTCCAGATCTCTGCGCTGGTCTTGCTTCTGCCTGGAAAGTTCTTTCCCAGCTGTGTACATGGTGCACACCCATTCAGGGGCTGTTGGAGCGGAAAGTGCTCTGGACTTACTTTCCAACCTTTCTGCTGCTGTGGCAAGACTTGTGACCCAGGCTCTTCAGCCTGATACATCCAAACTCAAATTTCCAGCAGGGACAGGTAACTAGCTTCATTCATCATTCATTCATTGATGCATTTTCAGTAACTTCCTTACTAGTTAAAATTCTGTGAAGTGAGTTGGGGCACGCTTTTCCTGGATGCTTACCCTCCCAATGAGGTTATCTGCTATCCTCTAATTAATTATGTTTTTGCTTAACTCAGATTGACCCACCTTGTGTTGCTTGTAACTAAGAATTCCAAAGACCAAAACAACAGTAGTAAGCAAAGCACTCCTACAAATGTATGAGAAAGAACCAAATGGCACAGTAGAGAAAAAACGTCTGGGGAGATTTATTAATATTTAAAATGTACGTCTTATTTGGTCCCTGATAACTTTTTTTCCGAGAAGGCACTTGAGGCGGAGGTCAGTTTATGAACAGGTAACAGGAGGGTGGTTACGTCATCAGCGCTTATAGTGACAAAATGAGAGAAACTGAATCATCCACAAGAAGGAACCCTTAACGCCTGTACCCTGGCTGCACCACAAAGCATTATGCACCTGTTAAAAAAGAATTTTAATTCATAAGTCCTTCCCCGGAGGAAAGTGAGAAAAGAAATTGCATAGAAATATGAATACTGTGATAGCATGTTAGTAAAAGTGTCTGTCTGTTTGTATGTTTTAAGAGGCCGATGTATAATTTTTATCTATACATTGATAATGTACATTAGTGAAGAATAGTTATCATTTTGTGGGCGTCCGGAATTTAAGGAGCAGATAGCTAACACATGACTTAAAACCATCAATGGGCAAAACGAGCATTATCACTGGAGACTCCTGGTCAAGAAAAATGATCAGTGAGTCACGGTAGCAGCAGCAGGAGAAAGTGCCGTTGGCCCCTGTCAGACTTTGTAAAATTTCCCTTCCCATTTGCAGCCTCCCTTGTCAAGGGAACAACTGCTGAACAAAGACGTAGGCAGATGTCACACAAGCCGGGTCTTGGAAACATCCTGCCCTTCTCTAAGGTGCTTTCCTTTGAGGCTTCTGATGGTTTGGGGGCGTCTTGAGGGCTCATCTCATATTGCTTACAAACTGTGTGCATGCGTGTGTGAGTGTATGTGGCATGTGTATTCGTGTGCGTGCGTGCATGTGTGTGAGCACGTGCATTTGTGTGCATGATGTGTGGGAGTGTGTGTGTGTGTACATTCGTGTGCGTGCATGCATGTGTGTGTGTTCCTGTGTGTGCAGGCATGTCTGCATGTGTGTTTGTGTGTGTGCACGTCTGCATGTGTGTCATGCATGCACGTTTGTTCGTGTGTGTGTGTGTGCGTGTGCGCATGTGTGTGTACCTCAGCCCTGTGCCATCTCCCCGAGCGGCCAGCTGCTGGAGTCCTGCGGGTGTCCTCTTGAGTCATCTTTGCAAGCTGCTGCCCAGGCCTCCTGCAGCTTACCCAGCCCCACTCGCCCATGGCACTGCCCGGCCCCACGCTGACGCCCTGTCCCCAGATGACCGCGCCCCCACCTCTTGCCGCGGCGCTAAGATGCCGCTCCCGGAGTCTGGGTCCTGGGCAGTCTCTCAAGAGATCCACTCCTTCTCTTCCCCTCAGCTCAAGTAACAGCCCGAGAGGTGTAGTTGGTACTTTAGTTTCCTTATAACCATCAGTTTTCAAGTAAAAATAGATAAAAGTGTTAAAAAAAAAACAGCAATAAAAAGCCTTCTTCCTGTCTCGGCATAAATTGTAAGAACAGTATCTATTGGTCACAAAAAACATTAGGCATCCAACTTTGAATGTTTCCTTGCGCTCTGTCAGAACAGCCTGTTGTCCAAATAGGAAAGAGAAACAATAAATTCCTAAGGGACTAGTTTACATATATGTTATTTGACTATTTTGAATTAAGTGTTTTTCCAGTCATCAATACAAGCACAAATATGTGATTTTCCTGAAGTTTATGTAAATGCTATCAAGTTTCATTGCATTGCGATATGTGAGAGCTGTTAGGGAGAATTTATTTTGTGTCGGATACCTCTTGAACTTTTTTTTTTAATCTACATGAATATATGTATATATAGTCATTAAGGTAAACTCTGTGTGGAAGGCAGTATTATTATTGTCCCCACTCCATAAATAAGTGTTGTGAAACTTGGAGCGATGCCCAAGGGGGAACCAGGCTGTGCATACGTTCAGTTCTTAAATGACACGCCAGCATCCCTGGCCTGGCCAGACCCCCCTAAACATAAGAACAGGTAACCTGTTTTTATTCTCCTCTGGGGAAGACGAGCCCTTCCCGCACATAACGCAGCAATGCTTATAAGAAACGCACGAAATGCAATCATATTTTTAATCATGTATGCAAAAAAAGAAAAAGCTTTAAATCCTATTCAAAACTGGAACTACATTTTATATCACCTTTGGGGATCCTTTCCACAAACCCAAAGGTGTAGAGATTGAGCTAAAACTCAATTAGTTTAAGAGTTTAAACTCTTAAAGATTAAGGGTTTAATCTCAAAATATTAAGATTAATAATATCTTAATATTATTAATATTAATAGTCGTCACCTTGGGTACGTTATTTAATATGACTATGGTTACTGACAGTTAAGCATTATTATTCTTATTATTAAAAAAGTATTGTCTGGTCCAAGGTCAAGCAGAAGTCAAAAATAAAGCACGGAAGATATTCTGGATGATTCCATTCCTTTCTTGTGACTATGTATCCCTACAGAGCATAAGTTAGCTGAAAAGCAACGGGTACCTAATTAAGACAAACTTTTCAGCATAAGCGGGATAAAATGTGTCCAGTTGAGTAGATTAAACTACAACTAGATTAAGGGCACAGAAATGCCCTTAGAGTTTTCAGTGTCATTATGTAGATGCCCCATAGAGGAGAAAGCTTAAAAGTTAGGCTCAATTTTTTTAGGTTCTATATCGGCATGGAAACTATAAAGACTGTCACTTTGTCACAGTCACAAGGACTTATTAATGGCATCCTGGCCTCCCCGGATCTCTTGAAGGCTGTAGGTAAAGTTCCCCAGATTAAGGGGAAACTTTCCATTGAACCCCAGAGCCCAGAGACAGAAGCAACACTGTGAGTATGAGTTCTGTGCCACAAGCCAGGAGGGTTTTCACCCACACAGAACTTGTCTTTCTGGTACACGACTGCTTGTGTCACTGAGATGCTCTGGAGGAGCAGGAAGTCTGGTGACTGCGACTGCCAGGCCTTCTTTCAGATGCACGTTACAGAGAGAGTTTAGTCTCCTGGATGGAGCGAGCTCATTGGGTAATTTTCCTGGGACGAGGGAGCCTGCTTTGGTTTCCTCTGATGGGTGATGTGATGTCTGATTCCAGTCATTTTGTTGTGTTTTCTGCTGTAGTTGCCGTCAGTAGGTGAAAGGTTCGAATCAATATGATCTGTGCTTTTAACACACCTATGCAGCTCAGTTGATTTCCCTCTAACACCGCCACGTGTCTAGGCCGGGATCTGGTTGGAGGACATAGGTGTACATGAACATGGTTTTACTGCTGATAAAGGATGTCTTGATGAACAATCGACGTGGAATTTAGAAATTGCGCAAATGCACTGAGTTCTTGGCACTTCTTCCATGGACCAAAACGCGGGTTGCATGCATTCAGACAAAGACGGAAATCTTTATTTTTTAATGTAAAGTAAGCCAGATTTCATGTTAAAAAGTCAGTTTGACATACTGATTTTATTTTTCTAATTGGTTCAACTGGAAGGCAGGCTGTTGCTTTACTCCTGGTCTCCATACGAGGTCAGCTCAATTTTTGGTTATTTATATTGGGGATTATTTATAGTGAGACCTTGATGGCTGTAAATGCCTGCTTGCAATTTATCACCACTTGCTTTCTACTACCTTAGCTGTCACTGGCCTCACTTAAGGATCCCAGAGGGATACAAGTATTGATTTTTTTAAGCTTTAGGAAACAACACTTATGAGCTTAGTCTCATCTGACATTGATCTGTAAAAGTAATATTTCTCAACTAAGAATTGTCAAAAATACAGGGTGTTCTGGTTATAAGCCAGCTTTCAACTTCGTAAGCTATTTTATTCTGAGAACACTAACGTTCGAGGTGAAAAATGGTCCAAATAGAACAAAAGAAAGGCAAAAGTTGCCACTTGATGAATTAAACATACATAATTTATCTCACCCCTGACTTAGTAAGTATACGCTTGAATAATTTCCAGAAGCATTAGAATGAGAACAAAGTCCGCACCACGTCTCTTTGGCAAGGTCGATAGTGGGGACAGGGACACTGAGGAGGAGACAGGGAAGACACAGAGAGAGGAGTCCCCGCAGAAGACGAGAGAAAGGGCAGTCTCTAATATATGGGCCTCTACTTCCTGACGCAAAGTCGTACCAAAGATGCCCTTGGGTTCCTCTCGCCTCGGTGTTGAGGTGAATGACTGCTGTTTTAGCTTCTGGGGATTTGTTGTTGCTACTGAAATTTTAGTTATACTCTCTAGTTCCTCAAGTTTAGGCTATTTGTTTATAGAGTAAATAGACTGGAAGGTGGGATTTTCAAGTAGTTAGTTTCATCTGACTAGTCAATCCATTCAGTATCAGAAATTGCCTCTGGTGATCTATTGGCCTAAACACTGTGATTGATTATACCAGTTCTCCACTTCACATCCTTCCCTCAGTCATCGCCTTTCTTGTTCCTACCAGAGAAAAATGGAAGGCTGAGCTACACTTTGGACCGTTACTTTAGTCGGATTGATGGCCAAAGGGTGGAATTGTGTTACCAGATTAATTTCTTTTTCTTTCTCTTGTGTATTTTCACATAGACTTTTTGGGATATGGTTTGTTTCTCTCACACAAATTTGATAATTGCTTAACATAAATTGAGTCTAAGAATAAATTTACTTCCTCATGTATGTCTTTCCTGCTGCCCTAATACATCTCTCTTACTAATATCCTGTCACGCAGGCTACAATTTTTCTTTATAACATATACCATGCTGAGAAGCCGTTGCATGCGTATGTATTAAGCAGAGCCCTTTAGTTATTAAAAGCCAGAAACACAGCTTAAAACAGTTAAACAGAGGGATTTCAGTGATTCCTATCACTGTTAAGTTCATAGATAATACTAGTTTGAATGCTAATATTCAGGTGTTCAAATGCTAAAATAACACACACACGCTCACACACGCACGTGCACACACACCCCATTTCCCAAACTCTTCATTTCTCCATCTCTTATTTCCCTAAACATTTAAGCTAATTCTCTCCCCGCTGAAGATAAGCTTTTTCTAAAAGTTAGGATCTCCCTCACTTCCTTCCAGAATCTTTCTCAGGTACAGAAATAAAGGCACTGTCTCTAAGTTCCTGCAAAGTGGTGATTGAACTCCGAATGCTTTCATCCTTATTGATATGCTTCAGGATTGACACTTCCAGACAAATAGGCACGCTTGTGCTTGTGCCCGTTGGTAACACGTGGGCTGTGAAAGAGGCAGCTTCCCCGCGGAAGGAGAGGAAGGAAGGGACAACCAGGAGCAGAGAGCAAAGGCGTGGGGCTTATGAGGGGAAAGCCCCAGATGTTCGTAACGGAGGGGGTATCGAGGGGGCAAGGTCAGTTCTGCATCTGATTGGACAAGAGGTAGGTGCTGGTAAACACCTGTGGCTGATTCTGGTACGTCATAGACGTACGTTAGCAACAGCATGACTGGTGAGTCACAGACGAATCTCAGCAACACTAAGACTGGATGCTAGTTGATCTTCTCTTGTTCCTTCTGCAACTTTTACTAACTTTGACCTCCGGGATATTTCCCGTTTGCAACTCACAACCAAAAACACACAATGTTTCTTCCATCACAGCAAAATATCAGGCGGTGCTGTTTTCCACCACTGTGTTTGCCAAGTAAGGAGCAATGACAGAAATCTGAAATGAACTATAAGTATTTAATGCATTGAGAAAATGGTCGTAATCTATTCTGATGTATTCACATGTGGTCCACATCCCCGCAGACTATCTTTTCTAACGCCCACGCCCAGAGACCCTGCCCATACTCTCTCCCTTCTCTCTGTCTGACTCATCTTTGGAGACATCCCTCCCTCCACCCCCAGAAAATGCATCAAACCTGTGGAGCAGTCTGGAATCCCACACAACCATCTCCCCTTCTGTTTCATTTCCAGCATGATTCCTTGTACTTTGTTGCACATAATTGCATCTAACATATCTACATTTCTATATTATCTTGAAGGGTGATATCCTCCTTTCTATTTAATGTAGGCGTTGTGCTAGGCAGAGGGAGTGCAAAGATGAACGGTGATGATCTCCAATCAGGGGGAGACCAGACGCCGCAAAGGAAGGGCACCAAGGTGTTTCCTTGTGGTTGGCTAACCATTTGGGGAGTGACACTTAAAACCCCCAAATTATTAGGGATCCCTAATTATAATATGTATTACTGTTTACCTATTTAGAATGTATTCCGTGAATATCTCCTTTCAGTGAAGTTTTTGGACTCCCGGCTGTAGCAATCTAAGATAACACAGGAAATTAATAAATCTGTTCAACCCTCATTCGAGAAGATGTGCATATCCGCACACTCTTACCATCACAAGCCAGGGCTGATATTACCAGTTCTTACCAGCGTCCCTGGCTTCAGATTTTCCTTTCCAAACTGCTCTATGCAGTGATTGTCCGATTAATATTAGCACTCAGCTGCTGGCACACCACTCTTCTGTTCAGAAAACTTGCATAAAATTGCTTGCACCTTCTGGAATGCTGTCTCTCTGTTCCTTTGTATAAAGGCTCTTTCTCACATGACCTCCTTGCACCTGCCCCTCCTCTATATTTCTGTGGTCTGAGTCTGTCCCTAGAAGGAATCTTTTCCACTTTGCATATATTCTCACCTGCTTTGTTTACCCATATACATCACATTTCCTTAACTTAGATTGAACTCATGATGAAGGCAAAAATCGTGATTGTTTTTTCTCTATGTTCCAACAATCTAGTATACTGCCTCTCACAAATAATGCATTCAAAAAAAGTTTGCACAAGCATGAACAGTAGAGCAATGCATTTAGGAATTATTTAGGCAAAGTTAAGACATTAAAACACTCTGCAACCCCAGTATGTTTTATTAAAATTCATATATGTATATTGTCTTGACTTTCAAGATGATAGGGCATAAAACATGTGGGTTCTTTTGCTTTGTGTGAAGTGCCACCATGTGAATTTAATCATTGACATACAGTTAAATTGTTCAACTGTATTTCAACTAGCAGTACAAAGAACGACAGTATAAAAGGGAGTGAATTGTAACTAGAGATATGAGTTTCTTCTAAAATTATCTAACTGAACATGTTATATTAAAAAGGAAAAACTATGAGTTATTCTTATTTTTGCTTTATAGTATATATCATCAGAGAAATGACTCGTGGGAGAGTATATTATGTATATTAAATTATACTTGCTACTACGTTCTCCAGTGAAGCGCAAAAATACAGTGAATTGAGTGTCTCATAAATATAATTATAAACTGACAAGTTCTGCTCATATTGAGACTCCTCTTGGGGAAAAGTTACAACAATAATGGAGAGATTTGAACTTTGACAATTCTGAGTTTTAAATTCCAGTTCCCCACTCTATAAAATAAGTGTAACATTTTCAAAAGTCCATTTGACCTCTCTGATCTTCTAATCCTCAGTTTCTTTATATGTCATGTTGGCATAATAATCTCTTATCTGATAAAGTTATAACGGAAGAAACAAATTAGTGTAACACGAAGTATAGATCAAAGTACTTCATAGATTTTAAGCAATCAAGAATGGTATTTTTATTTTAGATGTTTTGAAATTGCAGATATTCTCCAAATTGTTTGTGTCTAGTAGAGAGGAACCGTGGCAGTAATTCATCATAATGATAACTGTATGAGAAGATCCTATGAGCTGAGTCTAAAAGGGGTTCCAATGACAGAGAATTTTAGAATTTACTGGCAGAAGCGATAATCACAGCCGCTTGTGAGCCTTCATGACTAAAAGTAGGCTAGTAAAACCAGTGTTAGTCAGAACTTTGGTTATTCAACAATTTAATTATTTGAAATAATTGAATAATAGTTCTTCACTAATCAATATTATTGATAAACTGCCATTAATATTTTAGTATTGGCATTGCATAATTATTTATAAAATATAGTACTTTATTCATATTATTGAGTTGCATGTTAATTGTAATATCAGTGATAACTCATATTTAATCAGAAGACGCTTTCTAGTATTTAAGAGTTAACACTCCCTGTAGAAAATTACGTTTCAATGCATGTACTTAATTTTGTGATAAAAGGTATGATAGGCTGATCAGTAAAATATTTCCAGGCAAATAAATAGATCACATAATGATACAATTCTGTAGGGGAGGTGAAAAGAATATGTGAATACAGCAAGAAAGAGAAAGCACAAAATTTCTGGATACTGAAAATAAAGCAAATTCAAATTTTTTAAATTGATAATGGCAGGTATTCAATCATTACAGCTTTTGGATTCCATAAATCCTTATGAAAAATGCAGCATTTTTTCTTTACATTGCAGTATTTAATATTTCAATTATATTATACTAATATTAGTTATATTAATTGAAATATTTTTGCAAATAACTAAAGTATATATTTAAATAAAACTTGATTTTATTTATAAATTTATAATATCATATATATGTATGTATATATACATATGTATATATTATGTATATAATATGTATATATTATATATAATATAATATAAATATAAATTTATAAAATCAGGCAAGGAAGTACATACGCAAAATAATTTTATGTGGCTTAGAGCAAAAGAAGAATTTGAAGCCACACTTTGACAACTGTCAGTGCAACAAAATAGTGAAGTAGGAGGTCTGAAATTTGCTAATATATTGACCAAGTAAGACACAGTCAATTGATAGAACCAAATGTCATTAAATAATTAATTAGGGACTATATTTTAATGGTTGAGAAGTAAATATATGGGAGTTGAGCACGTACGGACTCCAAATTTAGAATACTTGTTTTATACATAAAACATTAGAGTGCATGGATGAGTATGTTCTTTCTTAAAAAAAGACATGACCTAATTTAAATAGACTTTAATTGCTTTAATTGGTTAAAAAATATCAACATCAAAGAGACATGTCTGAGGTCTCTTTACTTGGTAAAATAATGGAATCCATGAAATTCTGAAAATTGGTCAGACTTCCATGAAGTTGCTGAATTGATGTTTTTGTTTTAAAATTTAATGATACACACTTAGCATGATATAAGTGAACTAGGTTTATATTCTGCTTGAAAAGCCAATGCCGGCTGGAAGAATGTGGATCTCTTCCTAAAATTTTTTTTTCTGAGTGGAATGAGATGGGGTAAGGGAGTATTGATTTTCCATTGCACATCAGTAAAATATAGAGTTTAGTAAAATTTAGTATTTGCAAAATTTCCAAATGTATACCTTTTTTGTGAATAGTATCAGTAGTAGAATTCTTAGAAGGCTTGTTAGTATCTTTCACTACTCCCTAGTTCATAGACTCTTAGAATAGTAGAGGACTTCATAATTCACATAGTTTAAGATTTGGAAACAAAAGTCAGTTCAGAATAAAAGGTTATTTAAGAGACAACAGTATCGGGGCGCCTGGGTGGTTAAGTGTCCAACTTCAGCTCAGGTCATGATCTCACGGTTCGTGGGTTTGAGCCCTGATTCAGGCTCTGTGCTGACAGCTCAGAGCCTGGTGCCCGCTTTGGATTCTGTGTCTCCTTCTCTCTCTGCCCCTCCCCTGCTCATGCTTTCTGTCTCTCAAAAAAAAAAAAAAAAAAAAAAAAATTAAAACCTGTCAAGAAAGAAAGAAGAAAAGAAAGCATATGGACCCGGTCCTGGGCTCCTCCTGCCAGCTCGCCCCACACTCTCGTATCCCAAGAAGCAGGTCTGTCCGTCTGTCTGTAATTTTTATTGAAGTGTAATATATAAACTGTAAAGTGCAGGAACAGCGTTGCTCTTCAGTGGACAACAGAGCACATTACACGCGTGAATACACTCCTGAGCCCACAGTGCAGATTGCTGTAAATAGAGGACACCTCCTTGTATCGCGTTTAGCTTCGTTGTATTTCTCAGATTTGCATTTTTTACAGACTGGAAGTTTGTGTCAACCCTGTGTCAGGCAGGTCTCTTAGCGCCGTATTTCCCAACAGTGTTTGCTCACTTTGAGTCTGTGTGTCCCCTTTGATATTTCTTGCCATATTCACACTTTTTCATGGCTATCATACTTGGTATGGTTATCCCTGGCCAGTGATCTTTGGTGTCCCTGTTGTAATTGTTCTGGGGTGCCCTGGGCAGTGCCCATGGGAGGCAGCGAGCTTAACTGATAAACGTGTGGGCTCTGACCGCCCCAGCACCTGGCCATTCCCCTGTTTCTCTCCATTTTGTCAGGGCTCCCCATTCATTGAGACACAACAATATGGAAATTAGGCCAATTAATACACCTACAATGGCCTCTAAGTGTTTGGGCGAAAGAAAGAGTCATGGGTCTGTCACGAATCACAAACTAGGAAGGAGTCAGCTCAGAGAGGAAGGTGTGTCCAAAGCTGAGACAGGCTGAGAGCGAGGCCAAGGGATGCACCAAACGTCAGCCAAGTGGAGGACCCAGAGGACAGGCTCCCGAAGCAAAGGACAGGTGCTTCTCCGGTGAGCACACGGATGGCCAGAAAGCCACACAGCCTACTGCTGATACGGAGAGAGGTTGTGTGGTCTGGACTTATGATCGAACCGGCCCCGACGTTCCTTCAGGCAAAGCCTAACCCGGAGCAAGGCCCTTCAATTCTGTGCAGGCTGAGAGGTGAGGAGACTGCAGAGGAGAAGTCTGAAGCGAGCAGAGGTTGGTTCGTGACCTTTAAGGAGGGAAGCCTCCTCCTTGACGTAAAGGCCCCAGGTGAAGTCACGGTGTATGTACATACACATCCAGCCACCCTCACACTGTCCTCAACCCTCATCGCTGTTCAGCTTCCCTCGAATGCTTCCAATTTCCTAAACACGGGCTTTCCATTTGCTTGTAGACATTTGAATCATCTTAACAGTATTCTAGTGCTTTGTATAATATCATGCTTTTCAAATATTGTACGTACATTGTTTTTTTTAAGACATAATACTATTGCAGACTTAATAAGGTACCACGGTGTGTAAACATGACTTTCGTATGCCTGGGAACATCTCCTTTCTTTCACTTGATGGTGGTATTCACTGCCCCAGACAGTTTAGGACTGAACTGCATGTCTCTGAAGCATGCCTGTACTCCTATGGCCATTTATATACATCTTTTATACCTTCTTCTAAGCTGTCCTTTTTTTTTTTTAACTTTTTAAAAATGTTTATTTATTTTTGATAGGCAGAGAGAGAGCATGAGCAGGGGAGGGACAGAGAGAGAGGGAGACACAGAATCCAAAGCAGGCTCCAGGCTCTGAGCTGTCAGCACAGAGCCCAACTCAGGGCTCTAACCCATAAATCACGAGAGCACGAACCTGAGCCAAAGTCAGATGTTTAACCGACTGAGCCTACAGGTGCCCTTAAGCTGTCTTTTGATTAACTCGGTATGTTCATTTAATAATTTCCAGTTTATTGTTATTTTTGATGGATCGTGCTTTTTGTGTCCTGATTAAGAAGTTTTGACTACCGTAAGGTCATGAAGATATTCTTCTATGTTTTCTTATAAAAACACTACTATTTCTTCTTTCATATTTAGGTAATGACCTTAAACAATTTTTCTGTAATAGGGGTAATTGTTACATTTTTTAATGGCTTCGTTGTTGTTTTCTTAACGATACATACACACATTTATGTACACTTGAAAAGCAGGCACAACTGCTCTCTGGGCTCAGAGTCAAGTTCATGTCTGCCCTTTGGCAGAGGGACTGTGGTTGGCAGGTTCAGACCCATCAAACTGTGTGATTTTAATTGTTGTACTTCTCCTTAATTTATTTTTCGATGTAAACTTGCATAAATCATAAAAGAATAACTCCTAAGAGAATATCAACAAAATGCAACGTGTGGAACTAGTATGCTGATTCACACAAAAGTACCAGCAAAATAAAATTGTGGGATGATTAGGGAAATTTAAACACTGACTTGTTTAATAAATAATACTAGGAATTATTGTTATTTATGCCATGGTAATGCCTTTGTGGTTATTTTTTTCATCTTTTATGTTTTATGTTATTTTTTAATTTTTATTCTTTATTTTAACTCTGGTATAGTTAACACACAATGTAACGTTAGTTTCAGGTTCACAGTGTAATGATTTAACACTTCCATACATCACCAGGTATTCATCACAACAAGTGCCCTCCTTAATTCCCATCACCTATTTCACCCTCCCTCTGGTGACCATCAGTTTGTTGTCTATATTTAAGAGTCTGTTTTTTGATTTGCCTCCCTCCCTCTCTCTTTTTTTCCCATTTGGTCATTGGGTTTGTTTCTTAAATTCACATATGAGTGAAATCTTGTGGTATTTATCTTTCTCTGACTGACTTATTTTGCTTAGCATTATTGCTCTCTAGTTACATCCACAGTGTTGCAGATGGCAAGCTTTTTAATCACAGAGTAATACTCCATTGTGTGTGTGTGTGTGTGTGTGTGTGTGTATACACACATCACATCTTCTTTATCCATTCTTCAGCCGATGGGCACTTGGGCTATTTCCATAGTTTGGCTATTGGTAAACAATTCTTCTATAAACATAGGGGTGAATGTATCCTTTTTAATTAGTGTTTTTGTATTTTTTGGATAAATACATAGTAGTGCAGTTCCTGGACCCTACGGTACTCTATCTTTAATTTTTTGAGGAACCTCCATACTGATTTTCACAGTAGCTACACCATTGTGCATTCCCACCAACAGTGCGTGAAGGTTCCTTTCTCTCCACAGCCTTACTGACACCTGTTGTTTCTTGTGTTGTTGATTTTAGCTATTCTGACAGGTGTGAGACGATATCTCATTGTGGTTTTGATTTCCATTTCCCTGATCTTGAATGATATTGAGCACATTTGGATGTTGAGCATCTTGGCCATCTGGATGTCTTCTTTTGGAGAAATGTCTGCTCATGTCTTCTGCCCATTTTTAAATTGGATTATTTGTTTTTTGGGTGTTGAGTTGTATAAGTTCTTTATATATCTTGGATACTAATCCTTTATTGGAAATGTCATTTACAAATATCTTCTCCCATTCCATTGGTTGCCTTTTAGTTTTGTTTATTGTTTCCTTTGCTGTGCAGAAGCTTTTTATCTTGATGTAGTTCAATTGTCTACGTTTGCTTTTATTTCCCTTGTCTCAGCAGACATACTTAGAGAAATTTTACTACAGTTGATGTCAGGTAAATTACTGCCTGTGCTCTCCTATAGGATTTTTGTTGTTTCAAGTCTCACATTTAGGTCTTTCATTCATTTTGAGTTTATTTTTGTGTATGCGGTAAGAAAGTGGTCCAGTTTCATTCTGTTGCATGTTGCTGTCCAGTTTTCCCAAAACCATTTGTTGAAGAGACTGTCTTGTTCCCATTGCATATTCTTTCCTCCTTTGCTAAAGATTAATTGACCATGTAGTTGTGGTTTACTTCTGGATTTTCTATTCTGTTCTACTGATCTCTGTTTTCATCACTACAGCTTTGTAGTATAACTTGAAGTCCAGAATTGTGATGCTTCCAGGTTTGTTTTTCCTTTTCAAACTTACTTTGGCTATTTGGGGTCTTTGGTGGTTCCTTACAAATTTTAAGATTGTTTGTTGTAGTTCTGTGAAAATTGAATTGGTATTTTGATAGAGATTGCATTTAATGTCTAGATTGCTTTGGGTACTATAGCTTTTGGTACTGTAGGTATTTTAACAATGTTTATTCTTCCAATCCATGCACATGGAATGTCTTTCCCATTTGTTTGTGTCATTTTCAACTTCTTTCATCAGTGTTTTATGGTTTTTATGCAGGTCTTTCACTTCTTTGGTTAGGTTTATTCCTATATTTTATTATTTTTGGTGCAATTATAAATAGAATTTTTTTTCTTAATTTCTATTTCTTTTTTTATGTTTATTTATTTTTGAGAGAGAGATGGAGCATCAGCGAGGGAAGGATAGAGAGAGAGGGAGACCCAGAATCCAAAGCAGGCTCCAGACTCTGAGCTGTCAGCATGGAGCCCAAAGCGAGGCTCGAACTCACAAACTGTGAGATCATGACCTGAGCCAACATCAGATGCCCAACCAACTGAGCCCGTTAATTTCTATTTCTGCTGCTTCATTATTAGTGTATATAAATGCAACAAATTTCTGCACATTGATTTTTTTATCCTTTGATTTTACTGAATTCATTTATGAGTTCTAGTAGTTTTTTGGTGGAGTCTTTTGGGTTTTCTATATATAGTATCATGTCATCTGCAAATAGTGAAAGATTTCCTTCTTCCTTACCAATTTGGATACCTTTTATTTCTTTTTGTTGTCTAATTTCTGTGTCTAGGACTTCTAGCACTATGTTGAGTAAAAATGATGAGAGTAGACATCCCTCTCTTGTTCCCGACCTTAGGGAAATGCTTTCAGTTTTTCCCCATTGAGTTTGATGCTTGCTGTGGGTTTTTCATACATGACCTTTATCAGACTGAGATATGTTCCCTCTAAACCTGCTTTGTTGAGGCTTTTATCATGAATGGATGTTGTACTGTATCAAATGCTTCATGATATGGTTGTTATCCTTCCTCTTTTTGATATGGTGTATCACGATTGATTTGCAAATATTGAACCACTCCTGCATACCAAGAATAATCCCAATTGATAATGGTGAATTTTTTTTGATATGTTGTTGGATTCAGTTTGCTAGTATTTTGTTGCAAATTTTTGCATCTATGTTCATCAGAGATAGAGGCCTGTAGTTCTCTTTTTTAGTGTTGTCTTTACCTGGTTTGGGTATCAGGGTAAGGCTGACCTCATAGAATGAATTTGGAAGTTTTCCTTCCTTTTCTATTTCTTGGAATAGTTTGAGAAGAATAGGTATTAACACTTCTACAAATGGTTGGTAGAACTTGCCTGTGAAGTTGTCTGGTTATGGACTTTGTTGGGATTTTTTTTTTCATTACTGATTCAATCTCTTTACTGATAGTCGAAATGTTCAAATTTTCTATTTCTTCCTGCTTCAGCTTGATAGGTTATATGCTTCTAGGAATTTATCCACTTCTTCCAGGTTATCCAATTTGTTGGCATATAGTTTTTCATAATACTCTCTTACATATATTTGTATTTCTTTGTTGTTGGTTGTTATTTTTCCTCTTTCATTTGTGATTTTGTTTATTTGAATCCCTTCTCTCTCTCTCTCTGTCTCACTCACTCTGACTCTCTCTCTCTCTTGGTAAGTCTCTGTAGAAGTGTATCAATTTTGTTCATCTTTTCCAAGAACCAGCTCCTGGTTTCATTGATCTGTTCTATTGTTTTTTTTAGTTTCTATATCATTTATTTCTGCTCAGATCTTTATTATTTCCTTCCTTCTTCTAGTTTTGGGTTTTGTTGTCCTTTTTCTAGCTCCATTACGTGTAAGGTTAGGTTGTTAATTTGAGATTTTTCTTGCTTCTTCAGGTAGGCCTCTATGTCTATAAATGTCCCTCTGAGAATTGCTTTTGCTGCAGTGCAAAGGTTTTGGACCATTGTGTTTTCATTTTTATTTGTTTCCATGTATTTTTTTTTATTTCTTCTTTGACTTCTAGGTTCCCCAATTCATTGTTTAGTAGCATGTTGTTTAACCTCCATGTATTTGTGGTCTTTCCAGATTTTTTGTTATGGTTGATTTCTAGTTTCATAGTGCTGTGGTCAGAACACGTACATGGTATGACTTCAGTCTCCTTGAATTTGTCTTGTGGCCTAATATGTGACCTGTTCTGGAGGATGTTCCATGTGCACTTGAAAAGAATGCATTTTCTGTTTTAGGATGGAATGTTCTGAATATATCTGTTAAGTCCATATAGTGTGCCATTCAAAGCCACTGTTTCCTTGTTGATTTTCTGTTTGGATGATTGGGTCCATCAATATAAGTGGGATGTTAGGGTCCCATACTATTGTTATGTTATTATCAGTTGGTTCCTACATGTTTGTTATTAACTGTTTCATGTGTTTGGGTGCCTCTGTATTGGGTGCATAAATATTTACAATTGTTTTATCTTCTTGTTAGATTGTCTCCTTTATTATATAGTGTCCTTCTTTGTCTCTTGTTACAGTCTTTGTTTTACAGTCTATTTTGTCTGATAAAAGTATTGCTACTTCAGCTTTCTTTTGACATCCATTCTCATGACAAATCTTTCTCCCCTCACTTTCAATCTTCAGGTTTCTTTAGGTATATAATGAGTTTCTTGTGGGCAGCAGATAGTTGGGTCTTGTTTTTTTTTTTTTTTTAATCTCTGTCCACCTGTGTCTTTTGTTTGGTGTGTTTAGTCCATTTATATTCAAAGTAATTGTTGATAGATATGTATTTATTACCACTTTCTTAATTGTTTTCTGGTTGTTTTATAGCTACTCTCTGATCCTTTCCTCTCTGGCTCTCTTTCATGGTTTCCCAGTTTTCTTTAGTGACATATTTGGGTTCCTTTCTCCTTATTCTTTGCATATCTCTTAGTGGTTTTTGATTTGTGTTTGCCATTCGTTTTGTATATGACACCTTCTGAATGTAGCAGAATGGGTTCCTGGCCTCCTAAGTTCGAATCCGTTTGTTACTCCTCTCCCCATCATGTTTTAGGTATGTGGTGTCACACTTACCATCTTTTTATTTTGTGAATTCCTTGACTGACTTTTCCCAGAAACACTAGTTTTGACTGCTTTTGTGTTTACTGCTTTTCATACCCTGACTTAAAGTCTTACCTTTCCACTCAAACAATCCCCTTTAATATTTCTTGCAGGGCTGGTTTAGTGGTCATGAACCCCTTTATTTTTTGTTGATCTGGGAAACTCCTTATCTCTTTGTGTGCTGAATGATAGCCTTTCTGGATAGAGTATTATTAGCTGCAGATTTATTCCTTTCATCACTTTGAATATATCCTGCCACTCCCTTTTGGCCTGCAAAGTTTCTGCTGAAAAATCAGCTGATATCCTTATGGGGTTTCCTTTGTGTGCAACTCTGTTCACTTGCTGCTTATAAAATGTTCTCTTTATCACTACATTTTGCCATTTTGCTATGTATATGTCTTGCTGTGGATGGACCTCCTTTGATTGATTTTGTTGGAGAATCTGTGCCTCCTGGATCTTGATATCTGTTTCCTTCCCCAGATTAGGGAATTTTTTATCTATTATTTCTTCAAAAATATTTTGCTCTTTTTCTGAGATCCCTGTAATATGAATGTTTTTATGCCTGATGGAGCCACTGTGTTCTCCTAAGTCTATTCTCATTTTCCAGAATTCTTTTTCCCCTCATTTGTTCAGCTTGTTTACATTCCATTACTCTGTCTTCCAGGTCACTAATTCATTCCTCTGCTTTTTCCAGCCTGCTATTTAGTCCATCAAGTGTATTTTTAATTTCATTTATTGTGTTCTTCATCTCTAATTGCTTCTTTTTTATCTTTGTTTTAAGGGTCTCACTGGTGTCTTCTACTCTTTTCTCAAGTCCAGTGAGTATATTTATGATCATTATTTTAAATTCTCTATCAAACATATTACATATATTCATTTCACTTAGGTCTCTTGCTGTGGTTTTTCCTGTTCATTTATTTGGGACAAATTATTCTCTGTTTTCATTTTGTCTAACCCGCTGTATCTGTTTCTGTGTGTTAGGAAATTAGGCTATGTCTCTTGCTTTTGGAAGTAGTGAGAGGGGTATGTGCTTTTAATTAGGCCCCTTCCACATGGGGTGCCCAGCTGGGGAAGGGTGCATAGTGGCAGGTTGGCACCTTTCTCTGATTCCACAGGCGATGCACAGCCACTGAGGAGATGCGGGCCAGCTGAGGTGCTCAGTAAAGTCCTCCCTTGGGTGCCCAGTGCTACAAGCCTCGTGCACAGCCACCATGGAGGCAGGCCCCCGGCTGGTGCTGCTCTGCTATACACCCATGAGGGTGCACTTTTTGCAAGGTGCACTGATCCTCTGCAGAAGGCCAGGAGAGGCAGTGGTGGAAAGGTTTGAAGAAGCCTTTCTGTCGAGGGGCCTACAGCCCTGACGCGGGGGTGGGTAGGGGGATCCCACAGCCCTGGGACTTGAGGCAAGCCTGGATGCAGGGCTGGGGCCTGGTGTAAACATGTTAGGTAGTGAAGGCCTGCATCGTGCTGGTTTTCACGGATGGCTTCACACAGAGTGTGTTTATGCTGGAGGGTGTGGGGTGGCCGTGGTGCCCCCTGGCTCTCTGTTCCTGCAGGAATCCCTCAAGAATTCTGAGGTCAGTGACTACTTGTCCCTTCCTGAGGCCCCAGGTGCCTTTCACACTGCTGTTCCCAAGCTGTATCTCCAAGGGCTGTTTGCTATGCTAGTGGGGACTCAGCTTCCTGCCACCCTCGGGTCTCTCCGAGAACCAAGCCTGCTGATTTTTAAAGTTCTAGGCTTTAATTCTTGCTGCTTGTATGCACTCACAAAATCTGGCTCCTCTCATTTTTTAATGTTTATTTATTTATTTTGAGAGAAAGAGAGATACAGAGAGAGAGAGAGAGACAGAGAGAGAGAGAGAGAGAGAGAGAGAGAGAGAGAGAGAACCTTAAGCAGGCTCCGTGCTCAGTGCAGAGCCCAATTAGGGGCTCAACTCACAGTCGTGAGATCATGACCTGAGCCAAAACCAAAAGTCAGATGCTTAACTGACTGAGCCGCCCAGGCTCACTGGCTCTTCTCAGTTTTAAAGCCAAGTGCCGTGGGAATTTCTCCACCTCTCATGGGCTCGATGTGCTAGTCTGTTTCTTGCCCCTCTTGGTGCCCATCCCTCCCTCCCTCCAGTGTTCAGACCCCAGTTCCTGCAGGGTCCTCACCCTTCCTACCCTCTTCCATATAGCCACTTCCCTACATCGAGTTGTGGAGTTTGTTGGGTCCTTTTCTGGTTGTTTGCTGCGGTGCACGTGTTAACTAGTTCATCTGTGGGATGAGGCGAGTTTAGGGTCCTCCTGCTTGGCCAACTTCTGCAATACCTATGTTCCGTTGTGGTTATTAAGGCTCCTATTAAGTCTCTGATTTGTACACAGCAAGGTATTTATGGATGACACTATTTAAAATGTTTTGGATTTTCTTTAAAATAATCCAGTAAGTGACAGTGTGTGTGAGGATAGGTAGAAATGAAATAAAATGGGTCATGTCAACATTTCAGCGCTGATAATATTTTTAAATAGATGAAAAACACATGCTACTTTATTAGTCTATTTTCTCCTGTATTTTATTGTACTTTTTTTCATCTATGTCCTGGATATTTAAACTTTTAATAATAAGTTGTAAATGTATTCTTGCCATGTCACATCTCCAGATGAGGACACACCCAGGCTGACAGCGTGATTGCAGCCTTGGGAGACCTAAGCAGGGGATCCCATTATGCTAAACCTGAAGTCCTGACCCCCAGTAATTCTGAGATAAATGGGACTGTAGCGGGATGCTAAGTTTGCAGTAATCTCTTGGGCAGTGATATAGAACTCATATAGTTACCATTAAATTGCTGACTACAAACCAGTGATTCTACTCAGCTATGTTTGTCACAACCATCAAACAAATTCAGGTAATTTTTTATGCTATAGAGTAAAAATTTGAGTAGTTTTTCAAAGTTCAGACCAATCAACAGGCTATCCAGCTAAATGCATATTTGGTTCCTCCAAATTACAAAGCCCAGGACAGTTCTTATGCACCGCCCACACTCCAGGTAGAGACAGACCAGAGAAGCGCCCCAATGACATCAGGGAGCGTATGCCAGTTGCTAAATCCAGGGGCTGGTTATGGTGTGGACCATGAGAGGATGGCCTACGAGATCCCTGGAGGGTTTTGAGTAGCCTGTGGTCAACACATCTACCCTCAATGTAATTTCCCAGTCTGGAATTTGTTCTGTCCACTCCTGGCGATGAAGTTGCTTTTGTGGAAATAGAGCAATGCGTAGGTAGAGTGAGAAACCATTTGCATTTCTGGAAAAAATATTCATGAATAGAAGCTGTCTTGAAAAATACAGCTAGCTATAAATAAATCAATTATTCTTTTAACATGCGCTTCTTTCTTCTGAGCTATATTTCAATATTTCAGTCAAAAATATTTATGAATTCTCTTTGAAGGGCATTGACTCCTGCTACCTAATAAGTAAGAAAGGCTTGGGTTTTAGATGAGCAGTCTAGACTCATTAAATAGCATAAAGCTGATGGCCAAAATGGGATACATTTCTGATGCTTTATGAAGGTTAATAAGCCTTATTATTCTGACCTGATAATCAAAACATAAAGCACATCTTGCAAAATGATTCAATGATTACAAAAGTGCAAAGCGGAATACAGTCTTTTAATCAACAAATAAGATGTACATAAGAAGCTCATATTACTAGTCAAATTAAGTTCTGAATCTAATTATAAGTTCAAAGAATTATTGGTAGAAAGCTATGTGGTACTCTTAGTAAGAAAACATGGTTTCCCTTAGTGATGTCAGAAAATTTCTATTTTAGTTATAAAAAAATTTTAATGTCATTTGTTTTTGAGAGACCGAGAGAGACAGTGTATGAGAGGGGGAGGGTCAGAGAGAGGGAGAGACAGAATCCGACGCAGGCTCCAGGCTCTGAGCTGTCAGCACAGAACCCGACACAGAGCTCAAACCCACGAAACCGAGTTCATGACCGGAGCCGAAGTTGGATGCTTAACCAACTGAGCCACCCAGGCACCCCTAATTTCATTTCAGGTGGAATACCTGAAGTGATAAAATTCTAGTAATTCATTCAACTTTGAATGGCTTTCAGGAGACGCTTCATTCAATTTTGAATGACTATCAGGAGACACTGAAGGTAAAGTAGGTTAATAGGAATATGGGTTAACGTGAGGGAAAAGTCCTTGGAGTAGAGGAAAGTCATAGCTTTTGAAATACTTAATTTTGTGTATACCTGGACAAAGCTGCAGGTTTGACCATTGTTGCAGGGGAGGGATTCCTGGGGACGTGGCACATTACTTCTAATTATTTTAAATACAGTAAAACCTTGGTTTGTGAGCATGATTCACTCTGGAAACATGATTGTAATCCGAAGAACTTTTATATTGGGGAGCCTGGGTGGCTCATTCAGTTAAGCGTCCAACTTTGGCTCAGGTCACGATCTCGTGATTTGTGGGCTCAAGCCTCACGTCGGGGTCTGTGCTGACAACTTGGAGCCTGGAGCCTGCTTCGGATTCTGTCTCTGTCTCTCTCTCTCTCTCTCTCTCTCAAAAATAAATAAACATTAAACAAAAACAACAAAGTACATGTATATCAAAGTGAAACTCCCCACAAGAAATAATGGAACCTCAGATGATGATTCCACAACCCAAAAATATTAATATAAAAATGATTACAATACTATAATATAATACAAAATAATAAAGAAAACACAAAATGTAAAGAAAAACAAACAAGTTAACCTGTATTTCCCTTTGAAAACCTTTGTGGCTGGTGTGGGGGAGACAGGAGAGAGGACGGTTACTGTGTAGGACAACTTTCACTATCACTAACAGAACCACTGCTGTCTGTTGGCTCAATGGAATCTTTTTCTGCATAGGGGCCATTGTATATGCTCGCATGGGTGCTGACTACAGTGCAGTTAATAAACTCTTGTCATGTACTGTATTTCATGTAACCGGCAATAGGGCAGCAGAGGAACGGGTCTCTATCTGCAGGCAGCCTGACCGAGAATGAAGCAAAGCCTTCCTAACCTTACTCTTGTCTGGAAAAGCAAAGGACCGTCCACAGGTGCTTTGAAGGGACAAAAATACACCAGTGCCAGTTGTGGGCACCTTCCAACGTCCTGAAAAATCACTGATTTCTGCCAAACACCACAGCCTGAGACTGAGCATCTGAGCATGGGAGAAGATCACCCCCAATCCCGCAGCCAAAAAGAGAGAGACAGAGATGGAGACAGAGACAGACAGAAGACCCATTGGCTCCGTGTGATCATGCGACCTTCCACGTGCTACTCGTATTGCAAGACATCGCTCGTTTATCAAGTGAAAATTTGTTAGAAAGGTTTGCTCGTCTTGTGGGACACTCGCGGACAGTTGCTTGCAATCCAAGGTTTTACCATATTACCAAAGAAATAGGACAGTGCAGCTTCTTTTCAACTGTGAATGTCTTGGGACACGTCCCCCAGAACTGACTCGCTCTGGCCCTGCCCCTTCTAGATTCAGACCCCGGGTGTGAGCAGCAGGGTCCCAGCATAGAGGAAGAGAGTAACTGGCAGTAAAGCATCATAAATCAGGGCCCCAGAGAAAATATTAGAGCTGCACCTGCAGGGACATCTTCTAAGAAGTGGACACCAGCAGAACCGAAAGCCCGCCGACTCTGGCCGGATGCCCAGCCACGGTTTTCCGGAGCAAAATCTGAGGAACACGGTGGGAATCTGCCCCTGGTGTGGCGGGAAGCCAGGAGATGTGAGTCAGGCTTACCAGAGAGTTTAGATTTAGCAGAAGGCTCGTGAAAGGCCTTTTTCAGTTTGTGTTTATCTTCTGTATCTTTTCAATGTTATGTGTTATTCACCCACTGTCCACCACAAAGTCTTCAGAAATACACTTTAGAGGCAGACTCTTACCTCTGTGGATAGGGAGGAAGAGGGTCGGGAAACCCCATCTCTGAGGGTGGACCAGGGAGCAGGCTAGTGCTGCACATGCCGCTGCCCCACCCCTGACCCCCCAACCCCTGACCCCAGCCCGGCCACAGGCCCACAGCTCTGGAGCTGTACTGGTATTTCTCAGCCTGAGGCTCCATGGGCACCGGGGTCACCTACTTCTTATGCTTCAGGCCAGAAGCAACAGGGAGCTGCCAGGGATCTAAGCCCCCAGCGCACAGCCTGGGCCCCTGTGACTGCTGTGTGAGCTCCACAGCTCTGCCACCCACAGGACGACGGAGTGACTCGGGTGCACCGGCTTCTGGGCTTTCCCCATGGGGTCAAGTTGTACATGCGCTCAGAAGTCGCTCTCCGAGCTCCTCCCTCCCCAGGCTCAGTTACAGAACACACTACCTGCGCTCTAATTCTTGTGTCAGGGTCCGTGTGCCGAGGGAGCCCGAATGACACAGGTGCCTCCAGACAGTCCTAATGGAGCCCTGGCGTTGATCCCACTGTCGGTGGCTTGGGGAAAGGCACTGACCCTTCCAGGTGTGGCACGACATTTGAATTATGCTGACCTGTGACCCAGGTGGGCAAGGGTGCATTGGGTGACCGAGTGTCCCTGTAACTGCAGGGACGTGGAGGCAGTGCTCATTCAAAGGACTGGGATATGTTTGTGGGTTCCCGTCTGTGAAGTGTCAGCTCGAGTTAGCCGACTGTTAACTCCAAGACTAGGATGAAAGCAGAGTTACGTGACCTTTGGTCTCTGGCAGCTTGCTCCCACCCCTCGTCACTGCTAGGCTCAAATGTCAGCGTGTTACCATCAGAAGCTACCATAACAGACTTGAGACAGGAAGACGTAGCTGTTTTCTATCAAACGAGTCACAAGGCTCGAGAATGCGCTTGGACTTTGATCTTGAGGATGCTGGAATCGGGGTTAAGTGATGTGAGACTAGGAGGACCTCGGGGGGCTTCTTGTCTGTGCCTTCAGGCTGGATGTCCTTCTCGTGGGACACGGGAGCTGGGCCCAGTCCCCTGCTGAGGTGGCTCCTTGGAGCTTGGATAAAATCACGATCACCCTAAACTGGGTGGAAATGCTAGAACTACTTAATTGGGGTGTTAGAGAGATTGCCAGAAAGCTCAGAACGATGAACATGTTATTAATATACCTGGGAACACACCCCCTTACACAGTTCTCCAGGAAGGGCCAAAGGGCACACACTCTTCACCAAAGCAGTAAACGGTGTGCTAAGTGGGGGGCAACGTTGTATGGATGGCGGCCATCTCCCCTGTGGATCTGGCCTCTCTCAGGGATGCCCCCGTTGTCAAAGGCCACGGCAGTGTTCCAGAACAGCGTAAGGTGGTATCTTTACTCTGTTCACAGAGGCAAAGTGACACAATGACTTTAATGAGCAGCAAGGCCAGAAGATCGAACCCACAGGGTGTGGGGTGTCGTCTGATAACCCTGTAGCGCCCTGTGGGTGAAACAGATGAAGGCGAAGGAGGGCATTGCCCAAGTTAGAAATATGTGAAAGTCCTTAAGAGTAGGTGAACAGTAGGCCCATCACAGCCATCATTCTAGAAGATCAAAACGTACCACCTTTCCAGACTTGAGCCGGATCTGAGACAGGGCGTATCTGCGGAACGAAAGTCCCAGCGATGAGGCAGCGAGGATATATACAGCATGTCCGCTCCTCCCGTTATAGAAGAGGCTTCGACCGCTTACCAGAGTACCGCTCGCTGGAGGGAAGGGGATACTGGGCTTCTACAGGGCCCATCCCGTGTGGGTTCTGACGCCCGTGCCGTCACAGCTCCGCGAGAGTGGGCCGGCACAGAGACGAATCCATGCCCTGTCCTCTCCCTGGTCCCCGAGTGCAAAATCAGCAGCAGTGTAATTAGCAGCTGGCAGAATCCTCGTGCTGATCTGCGAACAGGCACACTACAAGGAACAACCATGCGGAAGCCACTGAGCAGTCCCCTCTGTGGCCAAGGTGGGGAAGCAGGATTCACACCTCACCCTGGATGGGGTGAGAGGGGTTCTTGTCACACCTGAAGAGCAGGGGGGCCACATGAGTGCACGTACGTATCTCCACTTCACTCAGCCTCCATCTCCCCAAACTACAGATGGATACCAGCACGTGGCAGTGAACCGTAGTGACCCTCGCCGGGAGTCACAGAAATCTGCTGGGTGTGCTGTTAATGGTGCAAAGACTCAACACAGCTTCTGGACGTTGTGTTAAAGTATCTAGATCATATGTTGCTTTTAATCCCCATCAGGTGGGATGATAATCGATTAATGTTCTTTGGAAAATCCAGTGAAAAGGATCCCTGATGAGACACATGTGCCAGAATCTGGGTGACACCCTACAGATATTCAGGGCAAGCCTCATTACCGAAGGTTTTGTGGGCCCTGTGGTCTGAACTGTGTAAGGACATCCCTTCCAAAGAATGGACAGTTGACCGTATTCCGTGTATCCCGTCTGCTGAGCACAGACAAAGCACGAGGCACCACCTTTTAGCTTGTAAACGTATGTCACATTTGGGAATGGTCATGCCACTGGCACACATAGAGGAATGTCAGTTTGGCATAGGGACCAGAGAAAGTGAAGCCACTGCGGAATGTTGAGGCTATGAGGTGAGCGGCCTTGTCCAGTGGCCCACGGAATCTGACAGATTCCTACTGGGATAGTGTGTGCGGTAGATGAAGTCGTCGTATGAGATCTGAGTCATGTCATGAACTGCGAGGAGTCTGGGTCACAGTCCCGGCACGTATGTGGCCTCAGAAGGGACAGTGCTGCCATGAGACTTAGCACAGGTATGTCTAGAACTGCCCGTGGGGGTCAGCATGGTCATCACATAGGGCGGGCACAGTAGTAGGAAGTGACATGTTTAGCACTGAGGTTGAACAGGTCTGGAGGAGACAAGAAAGTTGCCGAAAGCAACTGGAGGCAGGATCCTGGACAGGGGCCAAGGGCCTGACCTATCAACTGGAGTCTTGAAGAATCACATTTAGAAACGCTGGATACAAAGAACTCTGAGGTGTTCTCATGGGGGAGGGGAAAAGGTGTGGATTTGTGTCTTGAGTCAACATTCACACAGACCCCAGCACAGAGGGGGAGATAAACCAGCAGGATTGCACAGCACTGGCTCAGTGGGGCTTAGGAAAAGGGGACATGGGGGTGGAGTAGGGGTGGGTGTGGGTCTAGAGATGCATCTTCCTCACAGTGAGCTGGCACACACAAGGTGAAGAGTTCTGGGGTGAGCTGGCCGTGTCTTCCTCTACATAATGCCTCTTTCTAGAACGTTCTTCTATTAGCTGGTTCTCTTTGAAAAGAGAGTCCCAGGGGTTCCAAAAAGAGTAAATAAGACTGAAAACCACTGCTGGAAAGGAAACATTCAGAGGACCTATGACAGGTCTGGCTCTCCAGGAGTTTACAATGTACTTCAGAAAGTAAATCTAGGGTATTTACTTCTATACAGAAATATAAATGGACAGTGTTGTCCAAATTATTCAGACACAGGAGGGATTTCCTCCAACCAGGAGAGGAATTTTCAGCAAGAAGTGGAAGCTGAGTGGAACTTTTGGAGTCAAAATCTGACTAAAAGGGGTCAGGTGAGGGAGGATGAGGGAGAGCAGATTCCAGGCAAAGACGTCGTGGGCGAAAGTTTGCACGCGTGTATTAGTTTTCTATTGCTGCTGTGACGTTTTCCACCGACTTGGGGTCCTAAAACACGCCCAGCGTTTTCCCGTAGTCCTGTGGGTGGGAAGTCCCGCATGGTTCTCATGGGGCTAAAAGTCACGATTAGGGCAGGTGTCCTCCTTCCTGGAGGCTCTGGGGAAGAGTGCATCTCCTCGCTCTTTGGGATTATTGGCAGAGTTCGGCTCTCCTGGTTGTGAGAGTGAGTTCCCGTTTCCTCACTGGCTGGGAGCCCTCCCCAGCTACAGAGGTGACATTCCCCGGCCAAGGTGGCGAGTCCCTTCTCTCTGGCTCACCCTTCTGTCTTTTCTTCTTCACTCTTGAGGACTCATAAATTTAGATTGAACCAACGAGCTAGCTCAGGGTAATCCTCTTATCTTAAAATTAGTTCACTAGCAACCCTGATTCCACTGCAGTCCTGATTTCTTTTTGCCACATAAGGTGACACATTCACAAATTCCAGGGATTAATACGTGGGTGTCTTTGAGGATGGGAAGGAGAGCTTCAGTTTTCATTTTGAACAGTGGACTACATGGGTGTTGTGAGGGGTGGATGAGAAGGAGGGGTGCATGAGGCAGACTTGCCTGGAACCCATGCCTGTATTTTGGTAAAGATGAGTGAGCCTGAGACAAAGGCGGAGGCAGGCCAAGTGCAGAGCACCGGGTGGGTTTGTAGGAGGCCAGAAGGATGGGGATCTGCACAAGGTTCTTGCCATTGTACCCGGTACAGGGGCGGGCAGGATTGGACACCACAGGTGGGAACACCTCCGCCCGGCAGGCTCCCGTGGGTTGCAGGTGCAAATAAAGGTGAACGTGTGTTTGGGCAGAACAGGGAGAATGGGACACAGGGGCTGGGATGTGAGGCATATCTGACCTGTCAGTATTTGGTGGTGTATTTGTCTGTGTAATACTTGCATCGGTATTGTAAGACCAAATCACTGAATCAGATTCTTGAGGACAAGAGTTAAGAAATGTGCATTCCAGTGGGTTCTAGAGAAGCATGTCAGAGAGCCAGACAACGCTGAGCCACAGAGGAGACTTCGGCACATAGCCCTACATGGCCTATGATGATGAGAAATTGTGAATACACAGTTCACTGAAATACACGTTCAAAAGGAAATATTTCATCCAGTACAGCTGGACCTCATAGCTGGACCTTTAAAATTTAATATTTGTACATATGAAACCATTTCCCCTGCATTTGGATAATACTTATATTCAAAGTAATGAAAAACATTTGCTCAAAGTTGTATGACCTTTCTTTACTGGAAGTTTCCACTCAGAACATCTGGGTTTGTCCCCCTGGGGTACATTCCCCTGGCCATACGGAGTAACCAGAATTCTGTTCACAGAGGATGTTGTTTCGCACGAATTTGAGTGCGTGGAGCAGAATGAGAAACACAAGGACAGTTGAAAGGGTTTTTCGTGCCTGTGACATTGACTTGGAAGGAGTGCTGAACCCGTGGGTTTGGGACATACCCTACTGGCAGGAGCACCGCCGCCCGGGGGCCCACTGTGGGTGAAGCAGGAGAAACCAAAAGGAGAGTTTACCTTTTCTTCCCTTGGGGTTTTAAGGAGGACCAGGGGCCCTCTGAGGACATTTCTACAGGCAGTCAGCTTTCTGACATGTAAATCTGGTTGGATTTCCTCATAAAGGTCCTCAAAGTCTCCTTTGCCGTGCAGGATAAAGTGTAAGAACTTAACAAGTTAGTCGACTGGGTACCAGACTAGCCTCGTCACCAGTCGCTGGTCAGACTGGGGAAGAGCAGACGAGCTGTGTCACCAGTCGCTGGTCAGACTGGGGAAGAGCCGTCTGTAGGTGCACCTTCTGGACGCAGACACCCCCCACCCCAGACACAGCTCTGCTGGCCAGCTGCCCCTGCGTGCTAGGGGGTCATGTCACCCTGTGCCCTGCCCTCCTTCAGCTCGGCATCAGCATCTCCCGGGGTCCTATTTCTTGACAACGTATTATTGCTTAAAATGTATGAAAATAACCTGCAATGAGTTTGTGCTCCTACCCCTAACTGGGTCTCATCAAACATTCACTGAGAAGACAGTTGTCCTGCGGTGTGCTAAAATCGGAAGGACGGCTAAGAGCTCGGCTCCCTGCCCCTCAGCTGCCACACGCGGCCTCACCACCTCCTTTCTTGCGATCATCACCGCGCAGGGCAAGCGCAGAAGGACAAGCTGGGACGAACTGCATGCCCTGGAGCCCGATGCACGGTCACTACCTGCCTGGCGATGCTCTCATGAGTTCTGCCTCCAACGCATCCTACATTCCTGGGCCACAGGGAGGTTGGGTGAAGGGAAACTGGGAAGTGGTACGTTAGGTGAATGTGAAATATGCTGAGAGCATTGCTGGACACTGGTGCTTATAGAGCTTCTAGAAAGTACTGCGAGCATTCCTGGTAGTTTAGTTTTTAGGAAGACATATTCTGCAACCAACTCCTTTAGAAATAAAATTTAAAATGAGATTTTAGGTCTCATTACAGTACAGTATTTACATCTTAAATACTAAAGGGGCAGAGATTAAAATAGAACTTTCAAAAAATAAAATTTTCACACACTATTTATTGACATTAAATACCTCCCCTGGGACTAGCGTGATAATAGTGGTATCACAGAAAACAGGAAAATAAGAAGACCTAACCCTGTGGACGAAGCATTTACCTCCACTCCAAAAGTCAATAAGAAGATGACACTTGAGAACAATAGACGCAGATTCAGCTGCAAAATTTAGGTTTACCCATCATTCTGAGAAGCCTGACTTCATTAAAAAAAAAAAAAAAGACAGTTCTTGTGCACAAATACAAGTGGAACGATAGCTTTCAACGTGCTAGCACCTTTGGAAGAACTGCCGAACAATTTAAATTATGCTGGGTTTATAGCAGTGTCAATAGGTGTTTTGAATATGTTGCCTTCACTCAAGGTTCTATTGTGTAATACAAACCAAAGTGGCGTTTAGAAGTGGATTCCAAGAAAGGTAAAACACCGGGCATAATTATGGGTGCTCTTGTAAGCTCATTTACAAGTTCAGTATATGGGGGTAAATAGTTTTGTGACTATTCTGTTCGGGGTAGAATGCAACGGGGTGGTTAAAAATGTTCATAGGGCATTAAGGCATGTAGGATCACACATGTGCTTGGAATTCACCGTGGAGGCGCAGAATGATATCAAGCTATGATGTAAACAAATAGAAGTTACAGTGTGAGTTGCAAACGTCTTCAATACACAGAGGTTCATTTTACTACACCGTCTGATAATAACCCTGCGGTAGTGTGGCACAAGGATTGTGGAGGCGTGCAGATGTCAGCTCCGCTGGTCGTCCTTGCCCTCCCACCTCACCTCACCATCCTTTTGACCTCTGAAGAGCTGCTTTGCAAATTCAACATAACTGCGCTATGACGAGGGTCAACTTTTTTTGTAAACAAATATTGTATTTCTAGTTAGGTTTCTTTTTTTTTAATATATGTAATTTATTGTCAAGTTAACTAACATACAGCGTATACAGTGTGCTCTTGGTTTTGGGGGTAGATTCCCGTGAATAGTCGCTTACATACAACACCCAGTGCTCATCCCAACAAGTGCCCTCCTCAATGCCCATCACCCATTTCCCCCTCTCCCCTGCCCCCCATCAACCCTCAGGTTGTTCTCTGTATTTAACAGTCTCTTATGGTTTGCCTCCCTCCCTTTCTGTTTATAACGATTTTTTCTCCTTCCCTTCCCCCATGTTCTTCTGTTAAGTTTCTCAAGATCCACATATGAGTGAAAACATGATATCTGCCCTTCTCTGACTAACTTATTTCACTTAGCATAATACTCTCCAGTTCCATCTATGTTGTTGCTAATGGCAGGATATCATTCTTTCTCGTTGCCAAGTAGTATTCCATTGTATATTTAAACCACATCTTCTTTATCCATTCATCTGTTGATGGACATTTGGGCTCTTTGCAAGATTTGGCTATTGTTGAAAGTGCTGCTATAAACATTGGGGTACGTGTGCCCCTATGAATTAGCACTCCTGTATCCTTTGGATAAATTCCTAATAGTGCTATTGCTGGGTCATAGGGTAGTTCTATTTTTAATATTTTGTGGAACCTCCACACTGTTTTCCAGAGCGGCTGCACCAGTTTGCATTCTCACCAACAGTGCAAGAGGGTTCCCATTTCTCCACATCCTCTCCAGCATCGATAGTCTTCTGATTTGTTCATTTTAGCCACTCTGACCAGTGTGAGGTGGTATTTCAATGTGGTTTTGATTTGTACTTCCCTGATGGTGAGTGATGTTGAGCATCTTTTCATGTGTCGGTTGGCCATCTGGATATCTTCTTTGGAGAAGTGTCTATTCATGTCTTCTGCCCATTTCTTCACTGGATTGTTTTCAGGTGTTGAGTTTGGTAAGTTCTTTATAGATTTTGGATGCTCACCCTTCATCAGACATGTCATTTGAAAATACCTGTTCCCATTCTGTCAGTTGCATTTTAGTTTTATTGATTGTTTCCTTTGCAGTGGAGAAGCTTTTTTATCTTGATGAGGTCCCAATAGTTCATTTTTGCTTTTATTTTCCTTGTTTTTGGAGATGTGTCAAGCAAGAAATTTCTGAGATTGAGGTCAAAGAGGTTGTTGCCTGTTTTCTCCTCCAGGATTTTGATGGTTTCCTGTCTCACATTTAGGTCTTTCATCCATTTTGAGTTTATTTTTGTGAATGGTATAAGAAAGTGGTCTAGTTTCATTCTTCTGCATATTGTTGTCTAGTTCTCCCAGCATCATTTGCTAAAGAGACTATCTTTTTTCCATTGGGTACTCTTTCCTGCTCTGTCAAAGATGAGTTGGCCATACATTTGTGGGTCCAATTCTGGGTTCTGTGTTCTATTCCATTGGTCTATGTGTCTGTTTGTGTGCCAGTACCATACTGTATTTATGATTAGAGCCTCGTAGTACAGGCTAAAATCTGGGATTGTGATGCCTCCTGCTTTGGTTTTCTTTTCCAACATAACTTTGGCTATTCAGGGTCTTTTGTGGTTCCATACAAATTTTAGGATTGTTTGTTCTAGCTTGGAGAAGAATGCCAGTGCG
The DNA here is from genome assembly GCF_018350195.1 of Panthera tigris. Taxonomy (NCBI): domain Eukaryota; kingdom Metazoa; phylum Chordata; class Mammalia; order Carnivora; family Felidae; genus Panthera; species Panthera tigris. Next base: position 1,929,691 of record NC_056670.1, read on the forward strand.
ATTTTGATTGGGATTGCATTGGATGTGTAGATTGCTTTGGGTAGTATTGACATTTTAACAATATTTGTTCTTTTAATCCAGGAGCATGGAATGTTTATCCATTTCTTTGTGTCTTCTTCAATTTCCCAGTTATATTTCTATTATATTTCTAATTATATTTCCATGTTCAAAAAGTTGGCTGAAGGTTTTAAATCAAATATTCAGTGAATACAGGGCCCAACACTTAAACTTTTAAAGTTTACTAACAAATTATACTTTTCTTAAAACAATGCAACTTGATGCTATGACTGTTTTTTTCAGATAAAAGCTAGGATGGAATTACATAAATTAAATGAAACTCCAAACGGTATACAAAATATCATATCAAAATGCCTTGACTTGTGGAGTAGTATTTTTGCTAGAAATGTAATTTTTTATACTAGTTTTCGTGGGTGCTTATTACATACTGTATACTTCGCTCATTAAAAGTGTACAATTCAGTGATTCCTAGTATATTCATGGAATCGTGAAACTTTCACTGCAGTCAACCTTAAAATGTCTCTGTCATCCCCAGAATAAACTCTGTGCCTTTTAGCTATAACCCCCAGCCCCGATCACCTTGTCATTAGCAGCCCTGGCCAATCACTTCTGTGTCCACAGATTTGTCTTTTATATAAATAGAATCATACAATAGGTGGTCTTTAGTGTCTCATTTATTTCATTTAGCGTGTTTTAAGGCTCATCCATGTTGTGATGTGGTTAACTAATACTCTGTTCTATGAATATATCACATTTTATTTATCCATCCATCTGTTGATGGACATTTGGGTTGCTTCCACTTTAACTATCATGAAAAGTACTGTAAAGAACATTCATATACATGCTTTTGTGTGTGGATATATGCTTTCATTTTTCATGGACATGTACCTAGTAGTGGGATATCTGGGTCAAATAGTAACACTGTGTTTGAAATTGTGAAGAACTACCAAGCCATTTTCCAGAGTGGGAGCACCATTTTGAATTCCAACTTCTGCACCGGCCACGGGCACACTACCCGCTTCGGTGCCGCCCATGGCTCTACCCATATGGAGCCATTCTTCCCTTTCTGCAAGGGTAGCCCAGGTTTGCCAGCAAAAGTTCTATCAGCCCGTATTCTACCTGTCAGGTGTGGCAAGTCCAAATGCATTCCTCATCTCAAGCCTTAGTCTCCACTCCCTTAGTCCACGATGGTGGAGTCTTAGCTGACACAGCATTTCCAAATACTTTCAGTCTCCTGTTTAGGTCATGGGGACACACCATGAGATGAGACAGTCTTCCACAGATACTTCCTCAAAATACCCTAACCTGGATCATATGTTACTTCTATTGTTAACTTTTTTAGGAACTTCCATTAGTACTCTTCTGCCTAATGGCTGTGCCAGTTCACATTCCTACCAACCATGTACAACCGTTTCCTTTCTCCACATCGCCAGCAGTATTTGCTGTCTTTTTTGTAACAGCCATTTCAACGTGTGAGGTATCTCGTTGTGGCTTTGGTTTGCATGTCTCTGATGAATCGTGATGTCGAACATTTTTTCCTGTACTTGTTAACTTCATATGCTTCTTCTGAGAAATATCTATTCAGGTCCTTTTCTTGTTTTTAAATCAGGTTGTTTTCTTACTACTGAGCTTTTTGAGTTCCTGGCATATTTTGGATATTTCCTCCTCATGAGATGTGTTTTCAAGTATTCTATCCCATTACACAGGTTGTCTCTTCATTCTGTTGATTATTTCCTTTGCCGTATCTGATGCAACCCCACTGTGTGTTCTTGCATTCATTGCCTATACTCCCATGTGATCCAGCAAACCTCACTTACGCATAGATTTACTTCTGGGTGTACATCCAGAAGAAATGGAATCAATATCTTGAAGGGGTGACTGTACCCCTATGTTTGTTGCAACATCATTCACAGTATCCAAGGTAAGAATCCCCCTGAGTGTCTGTGGATGGATATTATTTAGCCTTAAAAAAGGAAGGAAGTCCTGTCATTTCTTCAGCATACGTGAGTGTGGATGACATTATTCCATGTAAAATAATGAGTCAGGCACAGAAAAAAACAAATATTTCATCATCTCACCATACAGAGAATCTAAACGAGTTGAAGTCATAGAAACAGAGAGTAGAATGTTGGTCGCTAGGGTTCGGCAGGTGGAGGAAACGGGAAGATGTTGGTATCACCGTGTAACGTTTCAGTTATGCAGGATGAATAATCTCTGGAGATCTAATGTGCCACGTGGTGACTATAGTTAATAATGCTGTACTGAGTGCTCTACATTTGCTGAGATAGTAAATCATTAACGTTCTCACTACACACACACACACACACACACACACACACAACTATGTGAAATGATGGATGTGTTCATTAGCTTGATTCTTATAACAACTTCACAGTGTGTGTGTATATCAAAATATCATGTTGTACACGATAAATATATAGGATTTTTATTTGTCAATTATACCCCAGTCAAGATGGAGGAAATACACTACTCGTGGCTGTAGCAAAGTGTCTGGCTAAGCTGTTGGCCCACTCTCCAGAGTGAATTTTCTAATTTTAGTGTCCTTTGCAATCCGGATGGAACAAGAACATTCCAGATCACCGAGTTCTTGTTCCTTTTTCTTAACGATTCCTCATTCGGTTCATCTCCTTGCTCTCTTGTGTTATTTCAAGCAGCCAGGAGACACCTGCACCTTCACTGCTTTGCTTGGGACTCCTCAACTAAATATGCAAGTTCATTATCTACACATTCTGCATTCCTCATAACTGTGGGGGCACGGCCTCACCGAGTTTCCTCCACTATAGACTCACCTGCCCCCCATTTCTGTTAGCGTGGTCTTCACTTCCTTCTGAGGCCTCACCAGAAGCAACTTCAACCTTTATCTCTGCCAACATGCTGTCCGTGACAATTCGTGTGTTCTCCAAGACGACCGAAGTCTTCTCTGTCATGCTCCTGACTACTCTCGGAGCCCTCGCAAGTCTCCAGGCCTGGTTTATGTGGCATCTCAGATTCTCCCAGCCTCCACCCGTTACCCAAATCCAAAACCCACTTCCACATTTTGAATTGTTTTTACTGCGGCACCAGATTCCAGGTATGAAGATCTGTATTTGTTTACGTGAGCTTCCACAAAAAGTGCCTCAAACTTGATGACTTCACATGATAGAAATGTATTCTCTTACGGCTCTGGGGGTCAGAAGTCAAAGCCCATGTGTGTGTAGGGCTGCTTTCCTGAGGCCCAGGGGTACCCCATCCCTTGTCACTTCCCGCATCTGGTGGCAGCCACTTTCCTTGCCCGTGGCTGCTCACCGCCCCTCCCCATCCGTCCTCCATCCTCAGTGTCCCCTACCTCCCATGTAGCCCTCTTCTGCGGTTCTCATGTCAGGACACTTGTCAACACTTAGGTCCCCCCCCCCCCACATCTGCTGCTGTCATGTCATCCCCAGATCTTTAACTTAATTACATCTGGAAAAGCTCTTTTTAAAAATAAGGCACTTTCACAGATTCCAGAGAGTGGGACTTGAACACTTGTCGCTGGGGGCCACCATTCAGCTCACTGCAGAGTGTACTGACATCTTGTTGACTGAAGTCTTTGGATCCACGAACACGTGCCATATTTCCACTTCTTCACACTTTAAATCTTCCAACAACCTTTGTAGTTTTTAGAGTATAAGGTTTGCACTTCTTTTGTTCAATTTATCCCTCAGGTTTTCATTCTTTTTTATGCTTCTCTACATGGAACTGCGTTCTTAATATCATTTCAGATAGTTCATTGCAGGTAGATAACAATGAATTTGTGATTTTGTATCTTGCCGAACATATTTGTCAGATCTAATTTTTTACTGGATTCCTTGGGGCTTTCTGTATACAAGGTCATATCACGTGCAAATGGAGGTGACCTTCCCAACTTTCCTGTCCAGGCTGCTTGCCTCGTATTTTGTCCCTTCCTGGCTGGAGCCTCCATATGGCGGGAGTGGAGGCATGGACATCCATGCCTTCTTCTTGTTCCTCTTCATTTTGCTGATCTTTTAAGAGTACCAAGTTTTCTACTGTGTATTCTCTGTTTTGTTAATTTTCACACGCATCTCTATTTATTCCATTTCTTCTGCTTGGTTCAGGTTCTGTTTGCTCTTCCTAATTTAGTGTCTTGTGTCTTGTGGTGGGAGGGTAGGTTACTGATTCGATATCCTCCTGTCAAAAAATTCATGCATATGCAACTAAAAATCCCCTGTAAGCCCTGCTTTAGCTAGATCCAAGAGGTTTTGGTATATTTTGTCTTCATATTCGTTCACTTGAAGGTGTTTCCTAATTTTCTGGTGATTTCGCCTTTGGCTATTTAGAAACGTGTCGTTTACTCTCCACATATTGTTTCCTTGCCTAATCCTTTCTTCTTCAAGTCAAGTCCACTGTTGAGCCCCTCCACTGAATTTTTCATAAATGTTCTTGTACTTTTCAGTTCTGTCATTTTTATTTGGTCCTTTTTTAAAATATGATTTCTCTGTGCTTCTTGGTATTGTATGTTTGAAGACATATGTAATCATACCTTCCTTTACTTCCTTTAGGATGACGTCCTATAATCCTTTCAACATATTTATACTAGCTGCTTTGAAGTTTTTTAAAATCTGAAATCTGGTCCCTCTCAAAGACAGTTTCTGTGGCCTGGTTAATTGTGTTTTGTTTCTGTGTATGGGTCACATTTTTCTGTCTCTGTGTACCTCCTAGTTTTTCTGTTTTCGTGTTGAAATTTGGATGTTTTTGATAATGTAGCAACTCTGCATCTACTTGCCTACCCTCCCCCGGGACTTGTTACGGTCGTTCACGTGCGTATCGGTGGCTGGCTGGACCATTTCGGTGAAGCCTAGCTTCTGAGCACCGCGAAGGCTGTGTTGTTCCTAGAGGGCACGGCGGCGTGCGCACTGTCACCGGGGGATGCCGCTGGCTTTGGCAGGGCTCCGTGTCTCCTTCCTGACCGCCCCAGCCTCTCAGCTCCGCTAAGCTGACAGGTCCTGCTCCGCCGTCTCCCACAAGAGCCAGCAGCAGACGTCATTTCAGGAACTGATCCAGGTACATTCTGGCTCCAGCAGAGGGGCTGTTTCTGAAGCCCCAGTCTGAAGTCTGTTGTGTTGCCACCAGGACTTCCTGGGTCACCCCTTCCCTGTTTCTGTCTGGAAAACTTCCTGCCCTGTGGCTTAGCCCAGATCTCTAGTAAAGCTATGGGTCCCCCTCTTCATTCCTTCTCACCAAAACCATTCTTTTGGAGAGTATCCTTAGGATGGAAGTTTCTCATACTCTGTTTCAAGCTGGGGAGCGCTTCTGCAGCCTGTCCCTCCCCCGGGCTGTTGATCTGAAGCCGGTACTGGGGACGGTGGCCCGTTTTGGGGTGACACTGCTGCCTTGGAAGCAGGGCTCTGGGGAAGGGTGGCAGTCTCTGGTCTTCAGGTTTCCCTGCCTCTGTACGCAGAGGAGAAGGGAGCCTCTGCTCTGAGAGGGAGCCGGAGCACTGGTGGGGGAAGTGAGAAATGTGGGTGTCCCACCCCCCCACCCCCACCCAGGAGGTGCTGTGCCCTTCCCCTGGAAGGAGGAGCGGGAGTCCAGCATTGGGCTCCACCCATCTACGTGAAAACCCATCGTCCTGGTCCTGGGCTCCCGGGTGCGCGGGCGGGAGAGAGGTGGGAGTTCATGGTTCGAATGCCACAGACTCGTCCTCTTACTCAGTACTAGTAGGTTTTCCTGAATAAATGTTTCCCCATTTGCAGTGTGTTTTTAAGACCATTTCCTGAAATGTTGTGTGTTCGTTCTTCTTCTTCTTTTTCCACCAGTTGCTATGGTCTGAATGTTCGTATCCCCTAAAAATTCACATGTTGCAATCTCCATGACCTATGTAAAGGTATCAGGGGTGGGGCTTCTGGGAGGTGATTAGGCTGTGAAGGGGAAACCCTCATTAATGGGATTAGTGTCCTTACATAAGAGACCCCGCAGGGCTCCCTCACCCCTCCACGTAAGGGCGCACGAGAAGGACAGGGTTATGAGCCCAGAAGACCTCACCGGAATGTAACCATGCTGGTGTCTTCATTTCGGAAGTCCAGTCTTCATAAGGAAGCAAATTTCTGTGGTTCGTAAACTACCCGATTTATGGTATTTTGTTAGAGCAGCTTGAACAGACAAGGACGCTAGTCATACCTCTTCCATGGAAAGCATGTCTGCACCGGTCCTCTGCTTTGCCATCCTGAAGAGAGGGTGAGAGATCTTAATTTTAATTGATAAATTCTATTTGGTTTTGCAACAGAAAAAAAAAAAAAGGCCAATGATTTTACACCATCACAATTAGGCTAAACACTTAAAATAATGAGAAAGATGATTAATTTGATAATTTTTGTCTTTCAAAGTATTTGTCAAAGGAAAATACTCTTAATTCAATAAGTTGCAGTAATCATTTTGAAAATATGTGCTTTTTAGGGGCACCTGGGTGGCTCAGTCGGTTAAGCGGCCGACTTCAGCTCAGGTCATGATCTCGCGGTTCGTGGGTTCGAGCCCCGCATCGGGCTCTGTGATGACAGCTCGGAGCCTGGAGCCTCCTCCTTCGGATTCTGTGTCTCCCCATCTCTCTCTCTCAAAAACAAATATTGAAATTTTTTTTTTTTTAAAAAGAAAATACGTGCTTTTTAAAAGTCTTGAACAGTTATTTTGTGGAGCTGCACACAATTTGGAATTTACTCACGTCAGCCTCCCATTTACAGATTAACTGTGCATATTGTGTCTGTTGCTGGAGGGGTTGAGTGGCTTTTCCCAAGCTATTTAGTAGCAGAAAGAAGTGGAATCCAAATATTTGAACTAGTCGTTCAGGGCAAACGGTCGGTTAAGTGCAGACTCGCACAGCGGCTTTGTCACACACATCGCGGGTCAGCTCGGCCGTAGGGAGGACCCCTGTCCCCCACTTGGAGTGTGCTCTTCCTCAGTGGCCTAGGGAAGCGTGTGAGCGTGGAGCTTTCGTACCCGCTACTTTATTAAAGGCAACTAAGCAAACAGCAGCACAGTAGAGCTTGGGTACCCCGCAGGTGGGTTTGGGATTTGGCTCCGGTCTCTGGGCGGGGGCAGGGCCGGGAGGGGAATGTCTAGGAAGCGTCAATGGTGATCTCTTGAGACCGTCTTAGCTGGGTTGTAGACTCAGCCCATGATCTTAATTGCATTTGTGTGTGTGTTGTCTGTCTGTGTGTGTGTGTGAACGCGCAACCCGACAAACCGATTTAAAATATGGTGGAGCTGTTTTGTTAAGGGCGTGGTCCTTTATTTTATACAACTGAGTATTAGAGCTCAGTTTCATAGATCAGTTTTCCAGGTGGACCCAAGCACCAAACGGAGCTACTGCTGCATCACTGGTGATTGGCCAGACTGGTGGCTCCTGGACACGTGGAGGGAGGGGGCCGGGCGGTCAGAGGCAGGGATGCAAGGAGCCGGGTTCACGGGACGTGTCAGCACCGCAAACCTTTGAGGCCTGGAGTCCCAGAGGGAGGTGGCCGGACGGAGGTGGGGTGGGGGGTGGCTGAGGGGACGGGTCTCACTCAAACGTTTCTCTTAAGGCCCCAGCTGTGAAGACACAACCCAGAGAGGGCTTCCTGAGCTGAGGGCATTCATTAGAAATGAAACACAGGATGACCTCGAATCTCCTGTGCTTTCGTGGTGCTGAAATAAGTGTTGTTATTTTGGTCCCCCCTTTACCTTGTCTTACTGAAAGCAAATCTTTAAATACTATGTAGAGTAGGGGCGACTGGGTAGCTCCGTTGGTTAAGCATCATCTGACTTTGGCCCAGGTCACGATCTCCTGGTTTCCTGAGTTCCAGCCCCGTGTCGGGCCCTGTGCAGACAGCCTAGAGCCTGGAGCCTGCTTTGGATTCTGTGTCTCCCTCTCTCTCTCTCTGCCCCTCCCCCATTCATGCTTGCTTTCTCTCTCTCTGTCTGTCTCACTCTCGCTCTCTCTCCCTCTCAAAAATAAACACTTAAAATGAGATAAAATAAATAATATCTAGAATAATGAAAGTGTAAGTCTTCATCATCCCTTTCAGTCAAGCAGAAAATTTTATTTCTGCTCGGCTTTTATGTTCTGTCTGCTTAGCGACTTATTTAGCATCGAAAATCATGCAAACGTATGCAGACACAACGTCAACGAGCCCACCGTCTCGAAATGTCAGACTGACCTCAGTGATGGAAATCGGAAGGCTGGTTCCGTGGTGCCCTTTCTGAGCGATTTGTGATTGCCACTCACGAAGGCCCCCCTGCTCAGGGTCGCGCTGGAGAAGCGGGGCTCCCGCCACGCTGCCCCCTGCCGCCAAATCACTGCATGGCGAGGGGAGCCGCACCCGCGGGGCCCACGCACCCTGGGACACGTGCCTAAGGACAGAACTTCGGGGACGGGAACGGCGCCAAATGACTCAGTTCAAAGTGTGTTATACAGAACCGTGTGGTGCTCTTTTGGCCAGGATAGAGGCTCGTCACGGCACCTGCACTCACCTTATTCCTGCTCTGTGGGAGGGCGGTGGGGCACATGCTCTTCCTTGACCTTGTGTGTCATGGGTCACAGAAGGGAGAGCCTCAGGCGGCTTGGCAACTGTGACCGTTAAGTAACTGAAGTTTGAAATCCCGACTCTCTTTCTCCACCGTGGCCAACAGCTTGTGGGGCCCGCAGCACCCAGCCCCTTCCAGCACCCAAACGTCTCGTATGAGAGACAGGAGTTCGCTTGGGAAAGCACCGAAAATGGCTCAACGAAATAGTAATTAATCCCTCACGGTACTCATGGCTCACGGTCTTTAAAATGCTTTCACGCATCGTACCCACGTGAACCGTAGAACAGCTCCACACGGCAGAGGGTGTGGGTATAACTGTCTGCGGTGGGAGAGCACTGCGAGTGTAGCCTGCTCTCCCCTGGAAGTGTCAGCGTGTCCAGATGTGTGTGGTGCTGGGACACGCTCATTAGGAGTGTACCTGCCTGAAGGTCACAGAACCTCCGGGGAGAGATGTCTTTAGAGGGAAAAAGATGAAAGTTGCCAAGTTTACTTTCAAGGACGATGGATCGGGATCAGTAGGGTAGCATATTTACAAGCATAGAATCGTATTTATATCCGAGGTGTTCCTGGGACTCTGGACCCATAAAGGCGCATGTCCACGTCGTAGGGCAAGAGCGTCGCGACCAGAGTTTCTCTGTATCAGAAGTCCCCCCAAGATGTTGACTTTGCAGGACACGGGCAGCGTCCGCTGTGCAGGCAGAAGTGACCCCGCGTCCGTGAAGCCCGTGGGGGCAGGTGCTGGGAACTAGTCTGTGCAGGGCACACTCTCGCCGATGGTAGGCAGGGGCGTCTCCATTGGTTTGTCAGCCTGTGCTCCCCTCTGCACCCGCCCGAAACGGGGCCTCTCCCCCCATGGAGGACAGTCATGGGCAGAGGGCCCACGCCACAGTGAAGCTGTCTGCTTGCTTCTGTTGCGCGCTCTGGGGTATCGCCGGTCCGGATCATTTTTAAATTTCTAAGTTTATGTATTCTTGAACCACAAGCATCGTTTAAACATTGAAGCCCAGGACCACTCTAAATGTAGGCCTTCATTTTGAGTCTCCTGGGCTTTTGTTCTCCTTTCATTTAACCTGCGATCTCCAGAACAGAAAGTTTTACATCTTTTTGGGGTAACAGGTGGATTTTTCTAACGTCTTCCTACATTGACGGTATTGGCTATCACGGGGTCAGCTCATACATGATACGCCGCGATGTCCACATAACATGCCATTGTGTCCACAAATTACGCCATTGTGTCCACATAATATGCCGCGATGTCCACATAATACATTGTGGTGTCCACGTAATAAGCTGTGATGTTCACATAATAGGCCGTGATGTGCTCCTGTCATTACCTGGCGCGTCTGTTCATGCATTGAGTCCTTCGCTCTGACAGCTCCCACTATCTCCACTCCAGACCCCCGGAGCACATTCTGTGTCTCTCCTGGAGTACGTTTTCAGTCCTCTTATTTCAGCCCCAATGCTCCCCCTGCCTTGGCAAAAGCAGGTGTGCACTGCCCTCTTGTCACTGGGGTAGACACGAGTCACACGAGGTGTGTTAGCACATTCTCTTTGTGAGCCCGGCTGTCCTCCACTTTGCAGAAACAGCGGTGTGTACGTCACTGTGCGGCCGGGGGCTCTTCCTGGGTATCGCACCCTGAACTGCGTCAGTGCTTCTCGTGACATCTTTGAGCAAGTACTGGATTCCTACCATGAGCCACAAAGCCTGGCCATGCTTTGTCCGTCACCAGCCTCTCCGGACAGATACCGCAGGTGCCGTCGCTGCCCGCGCTCTCTGTGCGGATCGGGGGTCCTGTAGGGTCCGGCCACCCAAACCCCTGCCGTCACGTCCTGCCTGCCCGGCCTACCTGTGCCTCAGAGTCTCTCAGATGCTGGAAAACCTATCACTTCTCAAAGGACACTGTCCCGCCTCCCCACATCCACACCCTGTGTCATCCTCTGCCTCATCGTGGCTAGAATGCTGGAGAAGGGCGGTGTGTGGCTTCCAGGTTTTGGTTACAAAAGGCTAAGTCTTCTGCCTCTGTGTCTGTCCCTCCCCACCTGCTCTGGAGAAAGCACTCGGGTGAGGGGTCCCACGGACAGACACCCTGGCGGGGCACTGATGTCTCTCACTGAGGCCCTGACAAGGCCTGTGGCTGGAGCCCCACGAGTTCCTCCCCTGTAACTCAGCCTGGAGATGACTTCCATCTTTGATCGCAGCCCGACGAGAGTCCTGTCTCCGGTGCGCTCCCGGATTCCTGACGCCCGAGAACTGGACAAAGCGGATGCTTACCACTCCACGCCATGAAATGTGGGGCGATGCAGTATTTTTTTTTTTAAGGAGCCGACAAATTGATTTCCTACAAGTTTCACCTGACAGGCAGAGCCCCTCCTGAGGAAACCAAGACCCTGAGAAGTGGCCAAACCTAAACGCTTGTATATTGGGTTAAACAAGGAGAAGCGATGGTGGACGACTAACTGAACTACATGGGGAGGCTAAAGGATGATGAGGATTTTAAAACCAACGAAACCAACCAACCAAGATCTGTTCTCCTCTAGAATTCTCTCCATTTCTCCTCCTGTCCTTGAGGATAAGAATGTCACTCCCCTGGTGGCATAGGAAAGACATCCTCGGGGGGTGGGGGTAGCCTGTGCTTTCTGGAAGGGAGCCTTGGTCTTTTCTCCATATTATATACTGGAGCCAGACTGGGAAAGCCAGACCTGGGACTGAAGTCCACTCTGCTGTTGAGAGTCTTTCTGAGAATTGAGTCCAGATGTAGAAAGAATCAGAGCCCAGAGGCTGAAATTGGGCCAGATCTTCGATGGTAATGGAATCCCTGGTGCCTCAGAATTCTTAATTATGTGACAGTTTTCTGCTTTGCTTCTATTAATCTAAGTGTGTCGTTTGTCACTTGTAGCTAAAACAATCTGCAATAACACATCCTCCAAACTTAGCTGGAGCCTTCAGGGAGCTGCCTTTATACTCAGGTTTTCCCTGTCGTCCGGGATCCGCTCATTCGTTCACTCTGCCAGACCGATGGCTGGACGCGATGTGTGTGTCGGTGAGTCTGGGGCACCCAGGAGACACGGTGCTTCTGGGTGCATGCGCCCCAGTGTTTCCGGGTGGGGCTGGCTCAGTAAAGCGGGTTGTCCTCCGGATGTGGGTGGGCACCCTCCACTCCTCGGAGGAAGCAGAGGAAGGCGAGGTTCGCCCTGTTTTGCCGACCACTTGAGCGGAGACACCAGTCTGGCCTGCCTGGGCTGTTCCTGCTTCTCAGGCCACGAGCGCTCCTGGCCTGCAGCTCACACACAGCCGATCTCGGGGCTTGTGTGCCTCCACAGTCACAGGAGCCCATTCATTACAATAAGTCTTTTCCTGTATACAAGTCCCATCAGTTCCCTTTGTCTAGAGAGGCCACACTGATGTCCTAGTTATTCTTTAAGACTCAGTTGAGATTGGGGCTCCCGGGCGGCTCAGTCGGCTAAATCTCCTACTCTTCGTTTCGGCTCAGGTCACGATCGCGTGGTTCATGGGATAGAGCCCCGCATTGGGCTCTGTGCTGACAGTGCAGGGCCTGCTTGGGATTCTCTCTTGCTCTCTCTCTCTATGTGCCTTCCCCACTTGTAGGTGTGTGCTCTCTTTCTCTCTGTCTCTCTCAAAAATAAATAAACTTAAAAAAAAGACTCCGTCAAGATTGATTTGTTTATTTTTGTTTAAAGACTCTTCTGATCATTGCAAATCCACTGATACATCCACGTTCTTTGGACAAACCATTAGATGAATTTGGCTCTTAGAATAACCTATTTCTACGTATTTGACCTAGTGTCAAAAGAAATGGTGTATTAAAATAATAACCATTCATTCATTCATGACATAGTAGTTTCTAATTATGTGTCCCAAAGAAGGAAGTTCGTATTTGATGTAGTACTCAGGGAAATAATTATTCTTCTATATTGAATTATAACCATTTGTCACTGTAGCCTCATAAGCCACTAGTACTCACCAAAGAGAGGTGATACACTTGATTTATGGACCTGTGATAGGTATACCAGTATTAAATGCCTTTTCTGATTTTTAGAATATCATCGTAATTAGTAATGAACTTTTTTTTTACCAGACATCTCTCTGAATGGCAGTCAAAATCATAGCTAACTTTATTTATCTTTTTATGAACACATTAAAAATAAAGATAGAATTTTCTCCTTTTATACAAACCTTACTGAAATAAACGCTTACTCAGAAGCTTGGGAAATAACCTGGCATCTTCTCCCAAATAAAACGCATATGCTTTGCTGCATGTGATAAGCACTTAGAAACAATAGACGGGTCAATTTATTTCATATTTCACACTGTAGTTTTTAAATATGTGCCAAATGCCAACAGTCATGAAGAGCAGTGGGGCTCAATGATCCCAGGATGAAGAGAACCTCTCCCTGGCCGGTGACTGGGAACCAGCACAGCCACATGGGGTGGACGCCCTCTTCCACGCCTATGTCTCCAGGGGAAGCGCGAGAGAAAAGGGTGCAGCTCCTACCTCCCAGACTGTCATTATTTCCCTAAGTCCTCCAGGCCACTTCAGACAAAAGTACACTCTAACAAATGTCATTGGGTAAATAAAATATTTGAGACTTCTGGAAAATCTCCGGGTCTCTCTTCCAACTAAACTGACACCCCCATCCCTCCCATGAAGGTATGGTGGGGCTGCACTGATTCAGCAGAACTTTGGTGGCAAGATATTTATTAATTGTCTCAATGAGGAAAGGAAGAAAGCCAGAGAGCCAGGGAGTGGGGAGGGACGTTTAGAAGAAGAGAAAGCAGGCAAAATTCTGGGGAAAGTGCAAAATATCAGAATCACGTGTTATAAAATAAACATTCTTTATATATTTGAATGAGAATAGTTAAGCGTTTCACAAAATCATTTGTTATTCTTCTGGGAAATCCATCAAGACCACATTTTCCAGGATTCTGTGATGTCACTTGGGGCCGTGTGTCTAACCTGTACCCACGGGATGTTAGTTGCAGTAGTCACCTCATCCGAAGGGAAGTCCAGACTCCTTGACACGCCCTAGCCTGGAGTCCTATGCTTCTTGCTCACTCTCCCTCTCGCTCTCCCTCTCTCTCTCTCTCTTCCTCTCGAGAGACATTGGTGTTGACCTCCTGATTGGTGTTGAACGCGGCGGCCACTGGGGACATGTTAAGGTAAAATAAGCCGTGTCTCTGAATCCTCAAGAAGAGGAGAAGGGCTTACAGCAGAGCAGGAACAGTATCTATTTTTGGGCTTCATGTGAGCAAAACATAAACATCTCTCTCTATTTTGAGACATTTAGGACTTGGCTTTTAGAAACAGCCCATGTTGCTTTGTCCAGTATGAGGAAGGTGGGCTGCTTTTTTGTATCCCGTCTGAAAATAAAAGGTCAGAAGCACTTAGGAGTTAAAGAGAAGAAACAGTCACGAGAGAAATTTTCTTTTTTTCTCCTTTTCTTTATTTTACTTATCTTTTTTATAGGACACATCGTAAAATTAAGCAAAGTCACACGAAATGAAAATTAAGGGGCGCCTGGGTGGCTCAGCCAGTTGAATGTCTGACTTCAGCTCAGGTCATGATCTCGCGGTTTGTGAGTTCGAGCCCCACGTGGGGCTCTGTGCTGACAGCTCCGAGCCTGGAGCCTGCTTCGGGTCCTGCGTCTCCTCTCTCTCCGCCCCTCCCCTGCTCGCGCTCTGTCTCTCGAAAAGCAATTAAAGATTAAAAAGTTTTTAAGAGATGGAAATCAAACCATGCTTCTGCTTTTCTGTGAGTCGTTTTTCTATCCCGGGTTACCTGAATCATCTGTTGTCTCCAAGACCACGTAAAACTGATCAGGAATGGGACTTGCTAGCATACCGTGGAAAACAATCTTTTACTCTATCCTGAAATCACAGCAAATCTCATCAATATAGTAACTAGCAAAACCCATGGTCCAGCCAGGTTTTCTTACATCCTCAGTGTGGAAGTCAGAGGGAAGAGCATCCTGAAGCCGTAGGAACCTACCAGAGCCCTTTTCTGCAACCAGCAGTCTATTTCCTTCCAAAGCTGAAAAGCCAGTGCAATCAAGTGCGGACCCAGCTGGACATCTCACTCTTACTCTTTTGTTACAGGCAGTCGGAGGACCTGTAACAGAGGTCTCAACGTGGCCCGTTAATGCGGCCCATTCGGGGGTTGCCACTGCTTTCCTTATGATGGAGAAGTGGATGATGGAAGCACAGGCAGTTCAGCATACTTGCGTTCGTTCATTCATTCGTTCACCCGTTCATTCATTGCCACCGAGCAAGCCCTGTGGTAGGCACTGGTGATTGGTGATCCAGCACCAACCTGTTGGTGGAATAAGACCAACAGGCTTTGTGGGACTCACCTTCACATGGGAAATCGGGCTTCGGACACCACCAGTCCTCACTCACGGGGCCAGAGCAAGCGCGGACGCCAGCTCTCCGGTGAGCGACCGTGATTTCCAAGTGCACGTCACAAAAGGCGTTTTGGCGTCTTTCTCAATGGGCCAGCTTGATATCCTAGTCCCTCTGCGGTGTCCTAAGTGCAAGAATGGGAAGATAGACATTTTAATTAAAATACATTGTTTGCTGAGTTTGAAACCGCAAGAACTTATTTATTTATTCCCAACGTAGAAACTCTAGTCCCTGACAAAACGTGGCTCGGACGCTGGTTTGGTTAAGGGAATAGAGGGAGGTGGGCATACTTGAGAAGTTTCTAGATGGAGATACTCCGTTTGTGAGGCGCATCAGCCAGTAGGTTAGGCAGAAGATTATTTAAGTGGATCTGAGATCTCTACATTTTTATTTTTTTTTTGTTTTTATCTGTGATAAAGGCAGATATGGTACACTAAAAATAACAATGAGCTTAGAACCGAAAGGTATAGAAACCAATCCTAACCCCAACGGAAATGGTCACATGACCCTCAGTATTCAAGTCTCCATTGCCTCGACTGTAAATAATGCTTCAAATTCTGTGCTAACGCACGACTCACACTGACCTGTGACATTTCATGCAAATCACGGCCATCCTGCGGGCAAGGTCGTGTGGTTGTTGAGCATATGGCAGAGGCGGGTTTGATTCTTGGCTGCGAGGATGCCTGCTAATCACATAATCACATCACTTCAAACAAGGGATTAAGTCTTCAGCATCTCTATTTCCTCGTCAGTGAAGTACCTATAATATTGCTCCCCTCCCCAGAAGTTTTGCGACTATTCCATGAAAGAAGCATGATCAGTACCTAAAACATTTTAACTCCTTGAGAAATATATGTAGGTTATTGTGACTTTTCACCACTTTGAATCATGAAACACAAATAAAGATTATGTGAAGAAAAGTACTTGAAAACCTCTGCATACTTTATAAATGTCACATATAATCATGCGGTCTGGTTCCAGAAAACGAGGGCACACTTGATTAAAACACCGTGTAAAGGGCTTCTGAAGTAGTATTCCCGTTTTCCGGAATCTTCCTCTCATTCTCCAGCTTCTGAGTCTCCAACACTGCCTTTGAGCATAGGATTGTTGAGTGTTTATCCAGTACTTATCGAAGTATTAATTGAAATAGGTTTTATTTTCTTTGCATTTGCGCATGGCGTTGGAGCCTGTTAGCTAAGTTTGCGGATTAAAGAAAAGGATGACTGTTTCTGTAAGCTGCAAGTGAACCTTAAAAGCTTCAATTATTACACATTTGCCGCTATAATTGCTTCTGTTTCGGAGACTAACATGGAAGATTACTCAAGATTAACTTTGCCAAACTCCTTGTGAATTCATAATGACAGGGGACAGTAACTGAATGTTCAATGCCTGGACACTCTTTAACTAGATGTCCTTAAAACCAGGGAGGTTTGGGTCTGAAAGCAGCTCTGAGGAGTGTCGTAGACTTTGCCCCTGGTGGAACCTGCCAGGAAGCTGAGGTAACAGACCGGGGTTGGTTTGCATCAGGACCTGATACCTGAATGAAATTCAGTTCCTTTCCCACTAAACTGCAGGACGCCTTGGATACCGCATATTCTTTGAGATCAGAATGCAGAAAAGATTTAGTGTAAAGAAAGTGAAGAATAATTCACAGAAATACAGGAAATTCTAAGCAGAACATAGGAATATAGTATGATTGAGCAAATGATCAATAATAGGTCTGGCTTTATTAACACAAATATAATTTTCTCTGCATTAAGTTACATTAGTCCCTTCTGCTTAGAGTTATCTCCCAAAATATTAGGATTACCAAATATTAGGATGAATTTCATGATGAAAACTAATGTAATGCTTTAGGGAATACTAAGGACATTATTAGAAATTTGGGGTAAATATGGGCATCTGCGTGGCTCAGTTGGTTAAGGGTCTGACTTCGACTCAGGTCGTGATCTCAAAGTTTGTACGTTTGAGCCCCACAATCGGGCTCTGTGTTGACAGCTTGGAGCCTGGAGCTTGCTTCGGGTTCTAGGTCTACCTCTGTCTGTCCCTCCCCTGCTCTCACTCTGTCTCTCTTTCTCTCTCTCAAGAATAAATAAGCCTTAAAAAAAAAAGGAAATGCTGGGTAAATATATTTAATGATTTTATGAGTGACTGATCACTACTCATACAATTAGTGAAAGAAACATCGTCCTTCTACCTGGTAGAGTTCTTGGAACATGGTAGATAATAAATGATCGTTGAATGACCGACTATGTAAGTGAGTAAATGAACTAATGGATGACCTAAGGTAGTAACTTATTGAATAATGCTCTCTTAATCTGATGTGTGGAAAGTACTCTTGAAAATTAGATAGGAAGTCTCCAGGGAACCACTGTGTCTTCCGAATGTTAATTTCCCACGCATCCCTCTAGAGTGATTACCAGCAGGATTACCTTCAGTTTGGAGAAATGAATGTGGGAGGAAACAAGAAGGGGGGGGTAGATAGAAGGAGTAAGAGGGAGGTGCCAGTGCTCTCCTGCACACCTGTTCTGAGCATGCTCTTGTAGCTTGACTGGAACCGTGTGGCGTTGAGAATGGCAAAACAGCTGGGCAGATGGACAGATTCTCTCAGTGTTATGGTAGATTCATTCCCAGAAGAGAAATGATATGAGTGACCGGGAATTATATAATAGCTATATGACAATAGCTGCATGAGTTGTTCATGGTAGTTGTTACCACGTGATAAAGCTATAGAAATTCCATGTAATAAGTGAACAAAGTAAATTAGGCAAACAGGTTGTATTTCCTAATTCATCGTGTTTCTTCCCAGTCTCAATTTACTGTACAGATCTGGAATGTAGTGGTTGAGTGGGCCCCACATGTGCGTATGATTCTCTATTTACCTCATTTGCTGACTGGTTGTCCTTCAGGCTATGATCGCTGATGCCCCTGCCTGCCTCTCTCCTCCAGCCACTTATTAATCTCACAGGGATTTAGTTTCCTGCCGCACCTCGCTTGTTAAAGCTTGGGCAACTGAAATCTTCACAAGAATTTCATACAGATTGCAGGAGTCCAGAAAAGATCCACTTAAATCCTTACTTCCTGATATACCTTGGGGAGAAGTGGTTTCTTGTTTCACACACATTTATGCCAAATGTGCTATTTTGAAATAAGTTTGACAGGTCAAATTGCTCTCCATGTGAAGTCTTTTGACATCAGGAATATCAAAGAATTTCTCAAATGGCTATAGGCCTGTTTTGTCTTTACCCTTTATTTTCTAGGTTTCTCTTGGACACTTGGCTTTTGGGGTAAAGGATCTCAGACCGTTAGTAAGTGAACAGTTATTCTTGCTTCTACATTCTCATTGCAGGCTTTACAAAAATGCAAATACACAAAGTCACCTCATATCTCACCTTTGAAGTGATAAGGGTAGATCTTGTGTCTGTCTCAGACATTGGTGGCTTTCAAAGCCTCGCGGGATTTTGCTGTCCATTCCATTGCTGACTGGTGCATTTCAGAAATATCTCAAAAATCTCCAGCACCACTGAGCTCAGCTCCTGCCATAGTTTAGTTGTTCTATTGAGAGTATCCTGTTAGATTCATGAAAATGAACAAAGTTAAAGCTAAAAATAAACACACATTGAATAATTGTATTGATGTTTTCATTTTTATTTATTTATTTTTAAAAAAAATTTTTTTAACGTTTATTTATTTTTGAGACAGAGAGAGAGCATGAATGGGGGAGGGTCAGAGAGAGAGGGAGACACAGAATCTGAAACAGGCTCCAGGCTCTGAGCAGTCAGCACAGAGCCCGACGCGGGGCTCGAACTCACGGACCGTGAGATCATGACCTGAGCCGAAGTTGGCCACCCAACTGACCGAGCTACCCAGGTGCCCCATGATGTTTTCATTTTTAATGGATCATTCTATTTTTATACTTTAAAATTATTTTTGTATCATAAAGATAGATTTTCTAAAGTTGATTTAATCAGAATTTTAGTTTTGCCCCTCCCTAATTATTAGGGAAAGTAAAATAACCATTTTAGTGATTGCTATTTTCCTAGTGCTGGATAAAGTGTCTAACACACAGTAGGGGCTCAATAAATATCGGTAGAATGGATAAACTGTAACAAAACTTGGAAATATTTATGTCACATGTCCGAGAATAAAACTATTGAATTATACTTCTTAGAGGGGAAGTAAAGATCCAAATACGCATCAGGCCTAGTTTCTAACCTGACAGTTTTCACATGTAATGGGGTAGATTGGATACCCAAGACTTACTATAATGCAAAATGGCGAGTACTAAATAAAATGTACCAAAAATTATTATTAAACACAGGTGCCGATGCTGTTTGGCCAGCACTGTTGCCATGGACAATTTATTCAACCTCTTGAACCCAGTGTTATTATCTGTGAATTGTAGTTAATATCTGTTTATATTGCATGAGTACTAAATGAGTTGATGAAGGTGACATCCCTACTATAATGCTTGGCTCAGAGTAGGCAATCCATGCAGATTTGAGATACAATAGAAAATACGATAATGTATTCAACAAATGTGCTTTGAAAACTTACTAGGGCATCATACTGATAACTATCTCAAATTTCAAAAGGGGGAAAAAGGCATGATTTTTGCAACTGAGCATCTCACATCCCTGTGCTTTTATAAATGCTGCGTGCCGTAAATAGGTTCCTGTGCCAAGCTCTTTGCTTGGGGCTGGAAACGGTATGAAAATATAGTCAACCGTGGTGTGTGTGTGTGTGTGTGTGTGTGTGTGTGTGTGTGAGAGAGAGAGAGAGAGAGAGAGAGAGAGAGACAGAGAGAGAGACAGAGAGACAGAGAGACAGAGGGAGAGAGGGAGAGAGAGAGATGGAGAAGTAGCATTCTGGGAAGGTGAGGAACCAGGTCTTGCAAAAGTCCTGAGTCACGGAAGCCTGGCGTGGATGAGGAAGCAGGAGATCCAAGTGGCCACCTTCCTGGAGGTAAGAGAGATGGTGTGAGGTGAGGTGGCACAGTTAGGGCAATTTATACAGAACTTTTGATAATTTGTATCTCTCTCTCTCTCTCTCTCTCTCTCTCTCTCTCTCTCTCTCTATCAAAACACGTAACCATCAAACAGTTTAAGTAAGATTGGGGAGATATAGATAGTGTGGGCCACGCTGATTATTTTGTTTAAAAATTATTCATTTGAGACGCCCAGTGTTAGCTCCAACATGTAAAGGGACTAGAGGTTGTCAGTCCTACCCTTACCACCAGAAAGAAGCTGGGAGATTTTAAAATCAGTGCCTTTTCTGGGACCCGTTAGAGAGATAAGGTTGCAGGGCAAACGACTGTGCTGTAACGGGTGATGGAGCAGACGTCTGCCCGCTGGGAGCAGAAGCCACAGGCGCCATAACTGGAAGCAGGAAACGGGTCGTAAATGTGAGGAGTTGCCGGAGGTGTGTGTGGACTACGGAGAGAATGGGGAATTCCTGGGAGCCCAGCATTAGGGACCACACTTTCCTGGGCTTTTCCTCCAGGAACCCCTGGATGGTGTCAAGGGGAAGAGTCAAGAAAAGTCCTTCGGGGCTTCAGCAGGGGAGGGAAGATTGCCAGTTCGCACACACTCCCAGAGTGTTTTCCAGGACAAAGGCATATTCTCCGAGGGAGAGGCTTTATCCTCCAGGGGAAAGAGGAGAGTTTAGAAACACTTGTGAATTTGGTAGCCCATGGACAGCAGCTGAGGCAATGACCAGAACTGGGTCCTATGGTCATGGAATGCTCCCACTCCGCCTCACTTTGCCACCCACAAACAGGACGTCAGAGCAAACACAGTTCATCTCAGCTGAAAGAGCTGCGAAGTACAGACGTTATCTGAGGAAGAGGGCTTCGGGGAATCCCAACAGCAACAGAGACAA
This sequence comes from Panthera tigris, assembly GCF_018350195.1. Lineage (NCBI taxonomy): Eukaryota > Metazoa > Chordata > Mammalia > Carnivora > Felidae > Panthera > Panthera tigris. Next base: position 1,950,563 of record NC_056670.1, read on the forward strand.
AACAAGAACAAAGGAGAAACCCAAGTCTCTGAAGGCTACACCTACAGCAAACACAAACAAAACTCATAGCCGGATGAACCCCAACCTCACACCCTTAACCCCAAGTTCCTTTGCTCAGTACGCCATGCCTGGCTTTTAACGATAGCAATGAAAAGAGTCAAAGTGTGGCAAAAGGAAGAAAAACAGCCTGAAGAGACAAAGGAGGCACCAGAGCCAGACTCATCTATGGTTTTAATGGAAAAAGTAGACACCGTGGAAAAAAAGGTGTATAACATAAAGAGAAATGGATACTGTGATAAAATCAGAATAAAATGTTAGAAATATAAACCAGTGTAACAGAAATGGAGTGGGCCTGGGGCGCCTGGGTGGGTCAGTGGGTTAAGCGTCTGACTTTAATTTCAGCTCAGGTCATGATCTCACAGTTCATAGGTTCAAGCCTCCCATTGGACTCTGCACTGACAGCATGGAGCCTGCTTGGCATTCTCTCTCTCTGCCCCTCCCCTGCTTGTGCTCTTTCTCACTCCCTGGCTCTCTCCCTCTCAAAATAAATCAATAAACTTAAAAAAAAAGAAAGAAAAAAGAAAGAAATGGAGTATGCCTTTGATGGGCTTATAATCACTAGATCAGAAATAACTGAGGAAATAATTAGTGACATGGAAAATATGCCAGTAGAAACTTCCCAAACTAAAAGTTAATGAGAAATAATAATGAAAAAAAAAAGAGTCCACCCTCCTTCCAATAAGTGATGGGACAAAAAGGCAGGAAAGAAGATGTGCCAAACTAAATAGCACTACCAATCAACTCAAAATAATCGGCATTTTTAGAAAACACATATTCTTCTCCAGTTCATGGACCATTGTCCAATGTAAACCACATTTTGGGCAATGAAACATAACGAGGAATTTAAGAGACTAGAAATCATACAAAGTATGTCTTCAGACCATAATGAGATTAAAGTAGAAATCGGTAACAGAAAGATAGCAGGAAAATACTCCCAAGTTTCTGGAGATTTAAAAGCACCCTTCTAGATAACACGAAGATCAAAAAAGATGTTACTAAAAATATTTTAAAATATTTTCTTATTTCCCTTAATTAAAGTAAAAATAGAACTTGGCAGAACTTGTGGTATGCAGCACAAGCAGCATATATTGTAAAAGATAAAATTAACAATCGAAGCCTCCACACTAGGGAGCTAGGGGAAGAAGAGTGCATTAAGCCTAATAAGCAAGAAGAAGAGAAATAATAAAAATTAAATCAGAAAGCAATGAACTTGACAGCAGGAAAAAATAGAATCAGTGAAATAAAAGCTAATCATTTGGAAATATCAGTAAAAATGGTAAACATCCAGCCGGACTGGTGAGAGAAAGAGAGAGAGAAGACACACGTTTCCAACATCAAAAATCTAACAGGAGTCATCACTGCCAACTCCAAGGACAACAAAAAGAATAATGAAAGAATAATAGCAACAACCCTATACTACAAATTTGACAACTTCAATGAAATGGAAAATTTTCTTGAAAGACACAAACTACTAAAACTCACACAAGGAGAAACAGATAACCTGAATAGCCCTATATTTATTTTTTAAATGTAATGCGTTATTAACAGCCTTCTAAAAGGAAACATCGGTCTGGATGGTTTTACAAGTGAATTCTTCCAAATTTTTAAGTAAGAAATGGTACCAAGCAAGCAGGGGAGAGGGCCAGAGGGAGAATGAGAGAGATTCGTAAGCAGGTTCCACATTCTGTGCAGAGCCCAGCACGGGGTTCGATCCCATGACCCTGGGATCATGACCGGAGCCAAAGTCAAGAGTCAGTTGCTTTACCAACTGAGTCACCCAGGCGCCCCTTTCCTGTTTTAGATTTTACACACATTATTGGACAACTATTTTCCAACTCTGTTCTAACTCCTGCTCATCATTCAGGACTTTTAATAGAGCGCCTTCACTGAAATGAGAAGTCTAAACTAGGTCTCACTGTTATCCTAATTCACTACACCTTTTACCTGTCCTTCAAAGCGCTTATCACATTTTAAATTAGTGCATGTAAGGCAGTTTTAAAATGTTTCCAAAATCTTTGGCACTCCTCCTATTGAGAAGGTGGTTGTCCGTTCCCTTCCCTTGAATTCAGGTCAATGCTAGGGATTCACTTGTAAGCAATAGAACGGATCTGATGTGATGCAAGGTTTACTTTGAAGACAGAAAAGCCCTAGAGGATAATGCAGACACCATCTGACTCTACATGGATGTTAGCTCTGGGAAAAGCCAAGCACCATGTACGAAGTCTGTTTTGAGAAAGTCCTGCTTACAGAGGCCACCTGTAGGAACTCTAGTCAACAGCTGAGCTGAGTTCCCTGCTGCCAGCCATGGGGCTGCGTCATCTTGGAGATCCAGCCCAAAAAAACATGGATGGCTGCATCCCAGGCCAACACCTGACCATAACTGCATATGTGACCCCAAGAAAGACCTGCTCGTTCACTCTCCCTAGAACCGTGACCCACAACATAAAACGCTTACGCTAAGTTTGGGGGTAATGTGTTATGCAGCAAGAAAGTAACCAAAATAATAGGTACATAGTGACTATGTTTGATAACTTGTCCTCTGTGGTGCAGTATATATGTATGTGGAGAATCACTATGCCTGCCTGTTCAACGCCATGCCCCCAGTACAGAGGATGGAGCACTTAATATATTAATGTTGAAAGAATGATGCTGATATGTAATAGCTTCACAAAACATTTAAAATGTTTATTATTATAACCCTGCATTAAAACATTTATTATTGTAAAATGTTATATAATTCACTCAATATCGATCCTTTTATGAATATGCTAAAAACGTCTTCAGAGTTTTAATATACAGTACCCATGTGTGTAACACACACATTTGATTCCCAGAATATATTTAAACTGTATCACGGTGGATTTTATTCTTTCAAATAACTTCAACTACAATCCAGCTTCATACGTTGCTGGTTAGATTGTACAATGGTGTAACCACTCTGGAAAGAAGTTTAGCAGTTTTTAAATTTTAAAAATAATTTTCTAATTTACCATATGACGGATTTTTACTCCAAGATGTCCAGGATAAATGAAAACACATGTATACGTAAATATATAAACATATATACATATATATACGTGTATATATACACATATATATACATATATATACACACACACACATATATATATACACGCACACGTGCACACACACACACATATACAGGATGTTTGTAGCAGAATTATTTATAATAGCAAAAAGCAGAGGTAGCCCACAAGCCCATCAACTTCTGAATGGATAAACAAATTGTGGTATATCCATACAATGGAAAACTATTTGGAAGAAAAAAAAAAGAATACTGATGTATGTTTTAATGTGGATGAATTCCAAACTAAATGAAATGACCCAGAGACAAACACTACAAATTATGTGCTTCCATGTATATGAAATATCCATAAAAAGCAAATCTGTACAGACGGAACGTAGATTCATGGTTGTCTACAGCTTGGGAGTGATTACAAATGGGCAAGAGTACTCTTTGTGGGGGTCATAAAAATGTTTTAAAATTTGTAGCAATGCTTGTACAACTCTGGATTTTTACCCAAAAAAAAAAATCATTGAATTTCAAATAAGATGAATGAATTTTATGGTGTATAAATCATCCCTTAGAGCAAAGAAAATGTAGCATATTAGAGCACCAAACCATTGTCTTGTTTTTGAACACAGTATTACAGGGGTCAGGTACTCCTAGTTTCAATGAAGAAGAGGAGTTGCTAGAATTATCTGGGAATTTTCAGAAACATACTTCTGAATGTGATTTACCACATGGACAAATTCAAAAAATCTTTTTTGTGGGGGGGGGGGGTAAATATACATAATGTTGTAAAACAGCCAGGTAAGTACAAAAGAAAGAACTAAACAAAGGGAGAAGGACAAAATGGAATGAGTTAACAGAAAAATGGAAGCAATTTGTAGCCTATGGGGAGCAAAGGAAACTTAGAAAAATCAATATCTCAAATGGTGCACCGGCTACAGGAATAGCATGAGTTTACTGTTCTATCAACTCTCTTTCAACATACTTTCAAAATCCTGTGGTGAAAAACACATTAAGAAAGTGTGATTCACCAATGTAGAAAAAAAGACACCTGAGTACATCTTGAGGCAAGAGAAAACAAGAAAATTGATCAGGGAATGAGACCTTGTCTATGTGATAAATCAGAGAGACTGATATCTATCTCCAGTAACCGCTGAAAATTAACATAAATATGTTAATGAATTCAACTGATGAAGTTACTTCTCTGTTGTAAAACATGGTGTCCCTTTGGGACACATGTTGTGGTACTGAGCAGCAAGATGAGTGTAGAAGACAGTAATAAAACAGCCGTAATTAGAAATTTTATTCTAAAATTCTAAAAAATTTAATTTTGAATATAACCTAACTCATAAGTAGTTTTATACACCTACTGTAAAGAGTGCTAAATTCACACTACAAATTATGACTTAAACAGAGAAAAAAAAAAAAGAACAGATTTCCTGAGGTGTTTTTGTCATATAATGCTACAAGATTGGTCACATTAAAAAAAAATTTTTTTTGAAATGAAATAATGAACCACCTCTTTGGGAGAGAACATCACTGAGCAATGATCTTTTATGAATAGTGATCTTTTCATGTGTGGTGAGAGCTTTAAAACTTGCAGCTCATTTGGATGAAAATAGGGCTCTTCTTTATTAAACTTTATATTGGTCTGCAATTAATGCCTCTTGATTTCTCTGGATCACCATTAAATCATATATAATGTTCCAGGGACACAAGGATATAGTCATGGGTGTTGAGTTTTTGAATTACACCAAATGGACTAATGTTTGAATTTCCAGGAATTACTGAATAATTCTTCCTTCAACATTGATGGAACCTTCTTGTTTCTATCATGTGTCTTATTTGAAAACAACCACTCACTTCCTGCTTCTAAACTACCTTGTGATGAGATCCAGAGCTAAACAGAATACCAGAATAGCAAAAGGAAAAATAAGGCCTTTTAATAATTAAATGCAATTTAACATATGGCGTGAGATCAGGGGTGTCCAGACCAAAGTTTTCAGAGTCCATTCCCCTTGCAAATGGATTAAAATACATAGGAATTTAACCCAATATTCAGACATTTTGTATTGACTTACTTTTATAATTAATCTATGGTTTTAAAAGTTGAGTTTGGTAGTCTGAGTACTTGATAAGTAAAATGTCACTTAATTGATATCCTAAAGTTTTTTTAATGTAACCAATTTTCCATTCAATCTTTCAGAAATAGTTTTCTCAAGTCAGACTGAATATGTGAAAATAATGTCATTCCAATTATTTTCAAATGTTTGCCCAATTTCTATATTTTTATGTATTATATTCCCAATCCTTCAATTTGCATTCTACTCTGCAATTTCTCATTTGTATTTCTTCTTTTGTCCTTAAATAAAATTTTCTAAAGTCGAGAACAGTGTCCAAATTAGGACCCGAATGCCAAATTATTGGAAAGATTATTCTCTTACTCCCGCTCATGTAGCTTTTGCTGACTGACACTGAAAATGGCCTTATTTATCCCCGTAGAATTTAGTGTTTGTGTGCTCAAATCTGAATTGTCTTCTTAGCACTTGAGAAGTTTTTTCTTCTATAAGAACGGAAAAAAATAATTCTCAATAACAAATTTTGATGTTCTTCAACATGGGAAAACCCTTAACCAGGGCCCCTGATTGAGAATTGCCCACTGTTGGCATTTTGTGACCAGTAACACTCATGGTGTCAGTGATGGAGGGAGAATGACATCTGCTAACTCATGTAAAGCAACTACAGAAAAAATCAATGAGTCAATGAATTAATTTTATTTTTTATCCAGTTTCTCCAACTACCAACCAACTTCCTCCAGTGTCTTGTAAAAACCGAGGATCAAACTATTTCATGCCATGCAGTGTAAACATGGGAAACAATTTTGAAAGATAGTAAGAGTAAAGACTGACCACATAAGAGCCTAAAGAAAAATTCTCAAGTAGACTTCTCATTGAGGACTCTCTACCTTTTAAATGTGTAGTATTTTTGATATCCTTCAAGTCAATTAAGAGACAAAACCCCCACATATTTCAAGGGTATCCTATTTCTTGTATTGTGACAAAACAGTCTCAAAAACTTCTTCCTGGAACATCAATTTTATACGCCAGTTAAAAAAACAAATCCAGGTATTCAAAATAGCAAGTTACCATCAGGTAAACATTTTTGTTTCCTTGTCTCACAAATGAATCTGAAGTTATTTGAGAAATGAGAAGAGCGTGCATTATTTTGTGCCCAAGTTTTTGCCGTCCAGACTGTCATGGCACTCTGATGTGGAATCTAAGGGACCATCCTCAACCCCAGGGATTGGAAACTAGGTGACTGTAAGTCATGTCCTTCCCAGTGCGTTAGAGAAATGGTTGAATGTGGTAGAGACACCAACAAACTCGCTTTTTCCTGTAACTTCTCAAAAGCTGCACAATGCATTACTGCCTGTGAATAAATACTCTCAATGAGTATCTGGTTGGTATTAACAAGAGAACATTTTATATGAGAACTTGCATACGTGTTGAGGCACAATAGCCATTTTCTCTAATCTTTATGAGTCACGTAACAAATGACGATTCTTTCACTGAAATTGGAAAGAAGAATCTAGTCGCGTGCTGCCATGGATTTGGAAAGTGATCAGTGGCGACGAGATCAGTGTGAAAATGTTTAAATGTGCTTTAAGTTCCTGTGATGGACAGTGACGTGTCCACCAAAACCTAGTTCATTTCCCCACACACACTCTGTGAGGCCATATTTTATCATTTCCTTTGCACTGAAATGAGGCAATTTCCCGTGTCCTGGCCAAAAGAACGTGCAAATGGCTATCTCTGTCTGTGTCAGGCCCAGTGCTGGATATGGGGGTGTCTCCTTACCTTCTGGGATGACGGGGAGGACGCTGAGGACCCGGAGAACATAGGCCTCATGAGGGAGGAGTGCGAGTCCCTTCAGAGGCAGACGCAAGGCCGCTCGACCAGAACGCCTGCGCTGGCTGAGACATGAATGACTAACAAGCTGTCACTTCCCGAAGCTGTTGGTAAGTCGAGACGTATTTCCAGCAGCAGGTGATAACTCAGCTGATAGAGAAATGAGTTTTTTAGAGTAGGGCGCCGCCATGAGAAGCCAGACAGTGTTAGACGTTGCTTAGGAACTGGGTCTGTGGCAATGAGGAAGCAGGCCTGAAGGCTAGAGGTCCGCATTCTAAAGTGCCAACTAGTCAGTGAAATGTCATCTGCAGGCACCTGGAAGGCAGGGCGCGGGCCCGTGAGGCAGGTGGCCCAGGACAGCATAGGAAAGAACAAGCATGTCTGTGTGGTTTCGACGCTAGTGACTTCCTCCCGCAAGGCACGGCCGAAGAGAAGTGAACTCAGGCAGAAACGGGTCGCCTTTCAAAACCAGATTAAAGAGAACATCGGCTAGAGAGCAAGACCTTTTAACAAATAGAAAATTGTTCTCACATTCCCCCACTCATGCTAACATTCTCCCTCTACTCCACAATTATTTAAATACTTCCGTTTGCACGATATCCTGTAATTTGGCAATATTAACGTTACGTGTGTATTAAAAATGAGTTAATAGACACCAGGATTTGGCACATAGTAGCTCCTTAACTAGAGAGCAAGCATATTGTTTGTATTACTTTTTTCAAGCGCCGCCAAGCACACAGAAGACTGTCCAAATAGTAGACACTCAGACAATTATTGGGGAAAAGACAGTCACTCCAATAAATGATGTGGGGAAACCTAGATGGCCACATGCAAAAGCATGACACTGAACTAATTTTCTTATACCACACACAAAAAATAAACTAAAAATGGATTAAGGACCTAAATATGAGGCCTGAAATCATAAACCTCTTGAAAGAGAACAGAGGCAGTAATCTCTTGGACATCAGCCCTAACACCATATTTGTGGATATGTCTCATCAGGCAAGGGAAATAAAAGCAAAAGCAAACTATTGGGACTGCATCAAAACAAAAAGCTTCTGCACAGTGAAGGAAACAACAAAATAAAAAGGCAACCTGCAGAATGGGAAAAGATACTGCAAATGACATATCCAAAAGAAGATTAATATCCAAAATATGTAAAGGACTTATGAAACTCAATGCCCTAAAACAAATAACCCAATTAAAAATGGGCAGAAAACCTACAGATGGCCAACAGCATGCTGAAACATGTTCAGTCAGCATCACTCATCATCAGGGAAATGCAAATCAAAACCACAAGGAGATATGGCTTCACACCTGTCATAATGGCTAAAATCAACAACACAAGAAACAAAAAGTGTTGGTGCGGATATGGAGGAAAAGGAACCCTCGTGCCCTGTTGGTGGGACTACAAACCGGTGCAGCCTCTGTGGAAAGCAGTATGGAGGTTCCTTTAAAAAATTTGAAATAGAACTACCCTATCATCCAGTAATTCCAGTATTTACCCCAAGAAGATGAAGATACTAATTCGGGAAGATACATGCACCCCTGTGTCTATTTCAACATTACAACAGCAAAGATATAGAAGCAACCCGAGTGTCACAAACAGGTGAATGGAAAAGAAGAGGAGATATATTTACAATGGAATATGACTCAGCTGTAAAAAAAGAATGAAATCTTGCCATGCATGGCAACGTGGATGGACCTAGAGGGTATGATGCTAAGTGAAATAAGTCAGACAGAGGAAGACAAATACCAAATGATTTCTCTTACCTGTGGAATCTAAAACACAAAACAAAGAAATGGACTCACAAATACAGGGGACAAAGTAGTGGTTGCCAGAGGCGAGGGAGTGGGGGATTGGCAAAATAGATGAAGGAGATTAAGGGGCAGGGACTTTCAGTTATAAAATAAGTGAGTCACGGAGGTGGAGAGTTCAGCACAGGGCACGTGGTCAGTAGTAGTGTAATAACCTTGTGTGGTGACGGACGGTGACCACGCTTTCGGTGAGCACTGAGTGACGTATAGAACTGTTCGATCAGTACATTGTACACCCGAAACGAATATACACTGTAAGTCAATTATACTTCAGTAGTTAAAAAAATGAAAGACAGATGTCGAATACGTTTACATGCTCACATGTAAATTTTAAATGTATTACATTTTAAATATATTACATTTAAAACAGGTTAATTAAGGACAACTCAAGGCTTAAGCTTATATCCTGATAGTGTCGCGTACACACACGTAAGGGGAAAGAGAGGTCATACGTACAGGTAAGTCCTGGAAATGCGAAGAAATGATATATGTTTACACAGGTTCACGTATGTACAGGTTCCTGTGTGTGCAAAATCACAGCTGGCAGTCACGTGTTGACCTTTAGCTGGAGATCGTCAGGGACATCTATGTAGGAAATGAGGAGAGTTTATCAGGTCCTTATGGGGACCATGAGAAACAGGGCCTCCTCGGGGACAGGGTGTTAGGAGGTCTGGGCGGCCGCTGGGTGATTTGGGAGAGGGTTCAGCCTTGCCTTGAGTGCCATGGGACAGCAAGGTCGTTCTGTGATCCCGCATCTCAACAATGTTTGTGGTAGATGGTGGGGAAATGGATCAGGCCTAAAGCAACAATTGGTAGAGAAGCAACAGTAAGTCACATTGTAATGCAAAGAGGAAAACTTGCTCATTTGGGGGTTTGGACAGACTTCTTACTTATTGTCTATGCTCACATATGATTAATAGGCCTGCTCTTGTTTGGGTCCATGTCCATTGTGGTTTGGAGGGACCGTGGCTGACGGTGGTGATCTTTGAAATTGTTTACGGGCAACGAGAGAAAACCATGGCTTCCCTCTTAGGGCCTGGCTTGCTGTTACGGAGCTCTGTTTCCTTTCCCAGTCACGTGATTGCAATGAGAAATGATGATTGGGTAGGAAAACTGCAAATATAAAACATAAACAGAAATGTATTTCTATATATGATACAAATATAATACTTTAAAAATGCAAATGTAAAAATCATAAAACCATTCTCATTTTCCAAGAAGGTGGGAAAACATATATTTGTTTCCCTCAGGAGCGGAGATAGGGATTCTAACACCAGAAAGTTTAGATCTCAATACATTCTAGCCCACCTTTTACTCCAAAACAATCCTGTGTGGTCAGAATGACTTTTTTTTTTTCTTTTCTTTTTTTTTTTTACAATAAGTTAACAAAGCCAGTGGAAATTCCCAGAAGACAAATATGTTTCTCTTCTTTATTTTTAAGTTTTAAATTTCATACTGGTCAGTGTAATCTTCTGAACAAAGTAACCAGAGTTCGATATAGGTAAGCTTACTTGCTTTCCCTTTCCTTGCAATGTAAATTAGTGCTTCAACCTTAAAAAAAAAAAAAAAAAAAAAAAAAAAAATTAAAGAGTATGGCAAATGCGGACTGATGTGTGAAGATAGGTATATTTAAAATAAGCAAGGCAAAATTTCATTAAAAACCTAACACATATTAAGCAGGGTTTTCACATCAGTGGTGCATTTCAGCTTGAGTCTATGTCAAAGTGAGGGACAGACAATACCGTCATGACTTTCTGAGGAACTAGGTCCTCTTGTGAGGCATATACTGATATGCACTGAAGGAAGAGTTTTAAAGCATAATACAGATTTGTCTCAGGGAGGCCAAGAGTGAAATTCAAAAGTAGATCAAGATACATGATCTACGATTTCCCCGCATATCCTAAATCCACAAAAGCAATTCAGCGTCTCTGAAATCACATGTAAATAAAAGAGCTAAGGGCCTCCTTGCCGTGTCTACTTTGATAGCAGGTTTCCCACATTATCAGATCTAGGTTTTATAATTCCTTCTCCCAGAGGAATCCGAATGCCTTAGGAGCGATTTCTATAGAAAATCAGGGTGGAACTGGAGAGTGCTATGCTAAGTGAAATAAGTCAGCCAGAGAAAGACAGATACCATATGTTTTCACTCTTGTGTGGATCCTGAGAAACTTAAAAGAAGACCATGGGGGAGAGGAAGGGAAAAAAAAAAGAGGTTAGAGAGGGAGGGAGCCAAAATATAAGAGACTCTTAAAAATTGAAGCCAAACTGAGGGTTGATGGGGGGGGGGTGATGGGCACCTGTTGGGACGAGCACTGGGTGTTGTATGGAAACCAATTTGACAATAAATTTCATATTTAAAAAAATTAAAATTAAAAAAAAGATAAAAAAAAGAAAATCAGGATCAGTGTGGGTGACACTCACTATGACAGTGAATTCTGGGACCTGAGCAGTTGAGTGCATGGTTACAGAGTGCTATAATTCTTCAGGTCCCTTCCTCTGAATAACAAGCAAAAACGAAAAAAAAAAAAAAGTTTTATCTTTTGTTTTACTTTTGTCTGAAAAATGATATTCATTCTTTTCCAAGCAAATATTCCTTTGGTAAATATTAATTTTTCCATAGGTTTTTTTTTTATTAGAACTGATAGGGACCGTTTGACCATGTACACAGAGTGCCTTTTTATTTATTTATACATTTGACATTTGGTATTTCCCCCCTGGATTTCTGAGAAGAAAAGATGGTACTAGAAATACTACAGACCGCAAACTTCCGAGTGCCTTTAAATTTGGGACTTTTGTGCCAACTCATTCGAGTTGGAATAGGCTTACAGATGGTGGCACTAGGTAACAATTATAACTCAAGGCAAATAATATATTTATGTTTAAAATATTGACTTCTGGGGTGTCATAAGTCAGGTTTATATTCAGCTTGTCAGGAGTCATCTAAAGGAAGTGTTGTATGTAAAACTTCAGTTCACAAACAGTTTTGCTTTTGGGAAAGCAAAATCTTCTTTATTAACATCTGCATGGATTAGACATCGTACTTAATGTTCTCCATGGGTGAAAGTGAGGTCTTATTAAATAAGATGTTGTAGCAAATGGTGGCTCATAAGAATTTTTTTAAGGACTGTGGAAGTAAGAGCTCATAAAATTTGATTGAAGATTAAGTTTGCTTTAAGAGACTATTCTCCATTCTTTCTGAGTAAATTGCAAACAGTCAGATAACTTATGTGGATAAATAAGAGAGGTAAGTGCCTGACTAGACATTTTGACACCAAATTTCTTAAGAGCCTGAGAAGCCAGAGGCAGAGATGGGGTTATACTGGGAAGGATTTTTGATTTTAATGAAATTTCCCTTAGTTCATTGTAGATTCTGTTTGGGATCGAGTGAAAGAAGATGTCTAACTTTTGTAGTTTGTGTGTGTGTGTCTCCTCAAAATGAGATTTTCTTTTTAAATGTCACATCAGCATACGTTAATTTACACCCAGTTTGAGAATACACAAATATAAATGCACATCAAAGCAGCATTGCAGTATTACAGTTGGCCCAGCACCCTAGTCAGACCTGAACCGAAAGAGGTAGTAGGCTCTTGACGGCTAAGTCACCATGTACACTCAGAAATATGAGGAAATAAATACATCAATATGGCAGTTTTGATTTTTGAGACCAGTGATTTTTAACTCAGTAGGAACTAAGCTTTCAATTAGAAATCATGACTTTATCGGGAGTATAATTAAAATTAACTACTTCGCTACCTTTATGGAATATGGATTCATACATGTTCAGGGGGATGGAAATGGAAATCTCGAGCCTAAATGTATCCACGTGCCATATAGTCTTCTGCACGGACTTCACTCGGTGGGAACTCAAAGAGGGAAGCGGGAATAATCCCATAGGGTTATTGCTTAGACGTTCCCTTCAGAATCCCATAGCAAGTGAATGTTTTATAAAGATAGATGAGACTTAGAAATTCTAAAGTGTGTTTATACTTTTTATTCTTTGTCAACTGATTATGGTATGTCATCTTGTTCACATGGCAAAACATCTAATCTATAATGTATCCTACTCTAGGGGCGCTGGGTGGCTCCGTCGGTTGAGTATCCATCCGACTTTGGCTCAGGTCATGATGTTGTGGTTTGTGGGTTCAAGCCCTGCGTCGGGCTCTGTGCTAACAGCACTTTGGATTCTCTGTCCCCTCTCTCTCTGCCCCTCCCTATCTCGTTCTCTCTCTTTCTCTCTCTCTAAATAAATAAACTTAAAAAGTATGCTAGTTTATTTACCTGACAATTATGCTCCATTTGATTATTTACAAGACTTTTGATAAAAATTCAAGGTCTTTAAAAGAAAGTCAAGGCAGGTTCGTTGAGCAGTTATTTATGGGAAGACTTCATCTACAAGCAACAAATGTTAATGTCTTATCTGAATTCATAAAATGGAAATATTTTTCCTTTGAATTACAATAATGAAAGATCACAGTTCACTAGAGATATGGATCATTAATACCTCTAAGGCTTGAATGTATTCGTAGGCAATGAAAATGCTAAGAATGGTCACCTAGAATAGATCAAACAGATTTTGCCTATCTTCAGATTTCCTTAGCGTACTAGTCTAAGAATATTTAACTAGTGATTGCATAGAAGGACTAAAAGTTAAAGTGAACTTAGAGCTCCACTAAAAGTTATTCTATAGATAATTGTGTATCCCGTTTGGCATCTACCGTTATATGCACTTGATTTGATGGAAGTTTATGCTGAAACAACAAACTTACTAAGTTCTAATACTACATTTTCACAACAGAAAGTCCTACATTTCTAAAGTTTAAAGCTGAGAAAATTATCAAAAAATCTAAATGAGGATAGTTTCATAAAGTCTTGTGTATATACTGCCAAGTCTTTATGAATCCATCAACAAAATTCAAATGTCTACACTATTTTTGCAGGCTTGCTACAAAATAAAATTTTGTTGTGTAATATCCCCACATTGAGTTAAGCCACATACCCTGAGGATATGAGTCAGGGTAAGTTTTCAGTTTTAAAGTATTCAGTACAAAATAAGTTTCTGTGTATAGATGTCTCAAATGTACTATTTTCTTTTTTTTTTTAATTTTTTTTAACGTTTATTTATTTTTGAGACAGAGAGAGACAGAGCATGAACGGGGGAGGGTCACAGAGAGAGGGAGACACAGAATCTGAAACAGGCTCCAGGCTCTGAGACATCAGCCCAGAGCCTGACGCGGGGCTCGAACCCACGGACCGTGAGATCATGACCTGAGCCGAAGTCGGACGCTTAACCGACCGAGCCACCCAGGCGCCCCTCAAATTTTCTACTATTTTCAATGGCAGTTGCCCTAGTAAATTTAATGAATAATTATGGGCCACAGAAGAAGGATTCTATGGAGGATACAGTATTCCCAAGTTTTACCTTGGCTCTTTTTTCCTGTTCTCTTCCCAACTGTTTATCATCCTTTCCATTGTGGTTAGTCCCCAGAAGCTCCAAAGTCTCCCATCCTTGTACTAAAGATCAGCTCCTGAGACAAATTGATAACCAGTCTAAGGGCCTTGGATATCTTTTCTAGAATGTATGGTTCCTTAACTAAAACTGTGCTCTCTCACTGACTTCT